>NC_087221.1:13111190-13266429 GCF_015104395.2 Macrobrachium nipponense | reverse complement strand
TTGTGTGCTGGCTTTGCGAAAGGACTGCATGTGACTTAAGGCACAAATTGATGCTGGTTTTGATACTTTTATGGCCAAGAACAACTCCCAGATTTATCTTGCACGGACACTTTCATTAGCCTATGTTATTGTGAGTATATGAATATCCATGCCATACTATTCTGTATTTTGTATGAATTTCTTATGCTTATTCTCCTTAACTATATAAAAGTGCAGTATGCACAATAAAATGTTTAGATTGTCATTATTTAAGGCTTTTCTCGGTAGTATATGGTTAAGAATAATTCTGGTTTACTCTGAATCTGCACCCTGTCAGATTTAAGATGTTCTTGACCAAGGTTAATTCTGATTTACTTTGAATCCTGCACCCTTCTTACGTATTCCAGAATTATATTTAATGCAGGAAAGTTTTTTCCATCAAATTTTTTTTCCCTCAAAAGATTATACTATGTTTATGGTCCTTAAAGCTGACTTTTATAACCATTAAAACTAATATATAGATGGTACTAAGGTTCATTTCACCATCCCTGTAAACCCTCAGGTGCATTGCTTTATGCCTTGCACTGTTCTTCAGTTTCCTTTGTTCTCTTCCTATATGTAGCTGTCCAACTTCTTTACATTGTTGTATTTTCCCCATCTCATTTCAGAACATATCCTTTAAAATGAAACCTTATTACATATAGAAACATTTGATTAAGATGTCTCATTAAAACTTAAGCCTTTCCATAATGTCAGTATCATTAGCAACTTCAGCAGTCTAATAAACTTGAATGGTGATGCTAAGATATAAATTTTTCCTGTATGGTAGAGGAAACTTACCTCTAATATTATTGAAGTAGATATGCTTACATTCACAAGAAAAAGAGGCTTTTGATCATAAAAATGATTTTGTTAGTGTGTAATTTGTATATTTGACAAAAAATGTGTTACAGATAAAAAAAAAAAAAAAAAAAAAAAAAATAAAAAAAAAAAAAAAAAGAGCTTTCAAGGTCACAAATTTTTCCTTTAACAACAAGTCAAGAATATTCCTGTGCAACAACCCATAGCCTTACAGCTACTTCATACACCTGCATAGAAGTCTCTTTGGCAAGCAAGACACTAAACTCAACCCTGCCACCAAAAAATCTTACATCCTAAGATGTTCAAACCTCCTCGGTTCTGTTGATAGGGGAGGTTGGGGGATACCTGTGGGTGTCTCCATTTTCTTTCTCTCTCTATTGGTTAATTTTCTATGTTACTTCTTTTTGTCGGTACCCCAGGAATGGCAGTCTGTTCAGGTGGTGGTTTGGCCATGTCTTTTATCTCACTTTAATGATAGTATTTGGCACTGGTAGCTGATATCTTAATTTCTTCATATGATAGTAAAGGAAAATCCAGTTTCATTTACAGTATTTATGCTGTTTTTTTTTTTTTTTTTTTTTTTATTTTTTTTTTTTTTAGGATATGCAGTTTTGAGAAGGTGCAGGTTTCAACACTGGTACCATGTCAGTCATTTTCATGACCTTAATCAGTTTGGTCATTTTTGCTATTCAAGACTGTAGGTGACATGATGGTTGCCTTGAGTGCTAAGTAGTAGTCATCTCATATTTTTAATGGTGGAAAACCATACTCCAGGCATGTAAATTTGTATGTGACGCTACTTTTCTTCAGATCTGTCTCATAGGGAGCTGGGTTACTTCTCATGATGAGTTTGCTGGTTTTCATATTTTACAGTGAATGATAATGGCATTTTTTTACTCTCTTTTATAGCCTTTTAATCTTTCGATATTTTTAGTGTAAATTGTTTTAGAAATAGAGTTGATTGGGCCATGCCATTTGTTTACTGTAAAGCCATCTGAGGAGTATTTATATTGACTGCTCAATCTCCTTTCCAAGTTGGAACAGTTTTTAAGGACATACAGAGAGATGTATCTACCACTGATTTCCTGTAGTACCTGTTTTAACACATGCTTGATTCATTTATAGAGGCCTAAATTCATTGGTTTTATGTAAACTAAAGTGCCTTACCTTATCAGAGTCTGTTATATGTGTACATCCAGGAAAGGAAGGAAATCATCGGTGAATCATTCACATGTAAAGTGGAGGACAAAGCACTTGTCAAAAGTTCCGAGTACTGTTTCTAGTTACCCCTCATTGTTGATTCCTACATAGCATTATTAGTGTAATGATAGTATGCTGAAATACCTCTCCTCAATGATGCCCATAGAGAAACTGACAAATAGAACTTCTAATAAGGACCACATCCTCACACCATCGGTCTGGCGATGTAAATGGCCTGTGTGTTATAAAGGGGCCTTCTTGGTACATATCTCTAGAATGACCTTCAGGGCCTCTGGAATGTTCAAGTTAGGGTGTCCTACTACATGTTATGTCAAGAATGTAACTAATGGTCTGTTTGACTGTAGCTGTTGGGATTATAAGGGGCTTGAAGGTCATTAACCCTTAATGGACAGATTGCTCTTCGAGAGTAGTAATAACAGGTTTTGGGTGGTGGACGGATTGATCCTGTCGATAAACAATATTAAGCGCCATCCATTTGGAAAGAGTCAGGCAGGAAAGAAGTGCCAATACTTCTATAGCCCATAAATTCTCTAATGGCAACTTTTAAACTGGCTAAAACCAGAATCGGGCATCTCAGATCTTTAGTTCTGCTTCTAAATTCAAGGGGGAATGTATGACGTCTCTGTCTCATGTGATGTCTTTTTTGGTAAATTTGCTCATAAATATATGAAAGGGTTGCTGTTGGTTTTTGTTCTCGTCTTTTACGATAGTATGTTGGTTGTAAATGTAATTTTGCAGAGGTATTAGCAAGAACATTAAAAATAGAAAAAAGTTACTGAATCTTTGTTCTCGGTAAAGGTATGTAAATATTTGTCAACAATATGCTAAGAATTTGTTACCAATTTTATTTCTTATCTGTATTGATATTGTGTGAGTTATAATTATATTTTACAAAATAAACATGAAATCATATATTAGAAAAAAACAAGTTGGTAAATTTTACGAGTGTCCTGTGAAAGGGGCCCCACAAGGGGTTGTAAATAGCCATTTTCAACTTCTCGTAGAAGGTAGGGAAAAATTTTTAAAATTTTTTTCTTTCACCATGTGCAGTTGCATTGATGTGTTTTTTTCATAAATTGGCCAGCCCCAAAGTTTACCCAGCCTGAGGAGCGGCATATTGATATATTTACCCATCCAGTAAGGGTTAAGTGTTTTGGCGACGTTTTGCAGTGTTGGTGTCTGGATGAAGATAGTTTCCAGGCTTGTGAGTAGATACGTATATCCAGGGCAGAAGTTGCCTAAGGCCAGAGGAAGTCGGGAACATTTCCCAGGATTGATTCTCTCTACAGTCTTGTTAATCCTTGTCAGATGTCATCAACTGGATTCGTGTTTATTCAGCCAAATTTGGAATCATCAGCCAAGATTAGGTCTCAGTTTTTCATGGTATTCATCTATCTTAATGAGTACCAGGGTTGCTGCTTTATCATCTCTCTATCCTGGGACTACTTCAAGCATTGGCAGTATCCTTTATCTTGTTCGTAAGAATAGAGCTCCTATAAGAACACCATGATCATTGAGAGCTTCAGCCATTAATAGTAGTTGCAAGGGGTTGCTCAAACTCAGAGAAAGGAAAGCAAATGTACAGTAAGAGTGTAGTTTACACCAGTACAGTCCATTTGTGTATGTTTACACTCACATGTATGCATACAGACTGAGACTGTGATTAGTGGGCAATACAGCTGGACAATTCATACTGCCTATGTTACCTCAAAATCGGTTAAATTTTTTTCTATTTTGCTTGTATGTCAGCTTCAGAAAAACTTATATACAGTAATGCTAAAATCAATGGACTTGAAAAAACAAAGCATTTTTAAAGTAAAGGAACTGAAAAACTACAATAATCAATGAGCTGTATTAGCCAAAGTCATGGTATGTACTTCAATGCATTTGAAATGGTAGAATGTGCATAGCACACCAGTCAACTTGTCAGTGTTGCTGCCGTATTTTTGTTAGTTTTTTAAAAACTATTTGCTTATATTGAACCTATTATCTTGTTTTTTTATGCAGTTTTAAGCAACTCATTAATTGTCATTGTCATAGTTATCCATCAGAGGCAGGGAGGAGAGGATTGAGAGGGGGAGGAGACCAGAATTACTGAGTAGTTTAATTTCGTACATATAAACTCAAAGGAGGAGTGGTATTGAAAACTGGATGCTTGGCTAGGCCTACATTAGATCCATTTTTCAGCTTGAAAAGCAAAAAAATAAAAGAACTGTCTATGGAATGGAAAAAAACAATTTGTTCATGAAACTTACCTGACAGATATATATATAGCTGTATTCTCCGAAGTCCGACAGAATTTCAAAATTCGCGGCACACGCAGTGGCGCTGGCCAGGTGGTAGTACCCATTCCCGCCGCTGGAGGCGGATATCAGGAACTATTCCCATTTTCTATTCATATTTTTTTTCTGTCGCCGGTCGGTAAACAACTGTTTACAGACCTCCGCCTAGGATTTTGAAACTTCATTAGCCGCTTAAGTATCCTAATTATTCTTTCGATTATTGACTTGGATTTGTGGCTAGGCATACGCTATCGTAAATTTTATTTCATTGCATTTGATGTCTGAAGCTAGTTAGCCTAGTTTCAGACTTTGTTGTCTGCTTGGGGTAAGGTGAAGCTACCGGAACTTTCGGTAGACACTCGCTTAGTATATATGGCGTTTACATGTTTTTCTTTGCATAAGTTCAATGTAATTAGTGTAATGTGTGACTGATTACGGAAGAAGTAGGATTCATGTACGCATTTTAGAGCGTGTTAGAATCAGGAGTTTTCCTCCACAGTAAACAGAAGTTAGAAATAATGAACCTTCTAACCTCCTGTAGATTTTATTTTGCCTAACCCTGTGGTATGGGCTTTCGGGGCCTAGAAGAAGTGTCTGCTAGAGGATTACATCAAGTAATCTTAGACTAAAGTGCTCGCTCTCCAATCAGTGTTGTGAAGTGTAGTGCCCCATTGTGTTGTGGAGGGGGCGTCAGATCGGCCCCATAATGCCTCTAGGCCTGGACCTCTGTCGGACTCCCAGGACTCAGGGAGAGGGCATGTCGAAAGCCGCAAGAGGGTTACGGGGGCTCCCCACCGATCTGGCGTCCCTTTGGCAGAAACATGTTGACGCTTCCCGCTGCTAAAGATCGTGCACGTGCACGAATCTTGAAGGATTGCTTCTCGTCCTCCGAGGCGTCCTCCCCGCGCAAGGGTTGGAGCTCTCGGAAGGACTCGCGCCCTCTAAGAAGCTTAGAGAAGAGGACGCTTACGTCCTCTCTCTCGTTAGGAGGGAACGTCAGATCGGCCCCATAACGCCTCTAGGCCTAGACCTCTGTCGGACTCCCAGAAAACCAGGGAGAGGGCATGTCAAAAGCCGAAGGAGGGTTACGGGTTTTTCATGCTGATCTGGCTTCCTTTCGGCAGGTCCTGTTGTCGCTTCCCAGGCGCCGAAGATCGAGCCCACCGTGCACGAATCTTGAAGGATTGTTTCTCGTCCTCCGAGGCATCCTCCCCACACAGGGGTTGGGGCTCTCGGAAGGACTCGCGCCCCCTAAAGAAGCTTTAGAGAAGAGGACGCTTCACGTCCTCTCTCTCGTCACGAGAGGATGAAGAGTAAAGAGACCACATTTACCCTTTTCGAAGAATGCACTGGCTCTTTTCCTAAGGGAATTTAAGGGCTCATTCATCTTGGCCAGAAGAGTGAATTTGAGCCTCCTGCATTGAACGGCCTTTTATCATCAATTTTAAAATTAAGGAGGCTCATTCATCTTGCCAGAAGAGTGATTTGAGCCTCCTGCGAGTGAACGCTCATTTATACATTATTTAAGGAGGCTCATTCATCTTGCCAGAAGAGTGATTTGAAGCCTCCTGCGAGTGAACGCTCATGGAAGGCTTAGAGCCTGAGTATAGCTGTTTCAACCTCGCTAGCATTCCAAAAGAATTTGGTAATCAAGGACATTCTTGATTCCACCTTTTGGAGGAGCAACTCAGTTTTCGTCTCCTCTCCTCATGGCGCTCCGTATACGTTATGTAACGTCGCTTTTACTTCGAAAAAGCAAGCTGATAAGTTTGACGTCCGGCAAGCTGCTTTGCACATCAAACAACTTATGTCTCTGGTTCGGCATAAGAAGGGCAATTTAGACGTGAGCTAGCTTTGGAGGTGCTCGACGTCCTAGTAAGTAGAGACATTCTCCAGGACGCTCGGCAAGCACCTTGCGAGGGTGTCTTTTTGGACGCTCGGCGTTTCCTTTGCTGAGTGCGTTTCTGGAGATGTTCTTTTGCATTACTAAGACGCAAGTTGTCGCACAGGCGGCCACTGTCTTTGTAAAAAGGTATGAAGGTCTTTAAGGCCCGTCTTGAAGACGAAAAGCCATACGTCTTCCTTTAGTGTTCACACACTTCAGGAGCAGCGTGCGGCTCTCCATGGAGACTCGCATGAGGACGTCCCTTGAAAATATTCAACGTCATACGCAAAACGCGGTTCGTCATAAACATGAGAGGTTGGCAAGCGTCGCTCGCCAGGACGCCTCTTGGCGGGACTTGCATGCATCAGGGCGCTCAACGAGTTCCTCTCTGAAACGTCGTTCAGAAGACTTGGTGTTCTCTGCTCAGACACGCTCTTAGCTACGCAGGATGTTTTTTGAGGACGCTTTCCAGGACGCTTTTGAGGACGCTTATGAGGACGCTTTTGTGCACATTCGCCAGGACGCTTCGGTGGAAGCTCGGCAGGACGCTTTGCGAGAGAAAAGACTTGTAGAAGGCGTTTTATTTGCTGTTCAGGACGTTTTCTTAGGACGCTTGACGCTTTATAAACGCTCGTCAAGAGGAGGTTTTTTCAGAACTCTCCACAGGACATTCCTTTACAGAAATTTTTAAAAAGGATTCGGAGTAGCGGAGAGACATACCCAAATTTTTTTCTTCGATCCCTCTTTCCTCTTCATCGATTTCTCTGAGAATCGGGAAGATTATATACTCGGATTCCTGGGTGACTTTCGGTCATGTTAAAGGGTTTTCCCCTATTAGCAAAGTGCTAATAGTTTTGTCAAGTAAGGACGTTTTCCCCATTGTCAAGATACTAAACGTTTTGTCATTTAAGTGGGGGACCCCTCATAAATGGGGTAGTTCTCATTGACATAGATTTTAACGTTTTTATCGTTTAAGCGGATAAACTCATTAACAAATTTCGGAAGAGCTCTCATTCATTTTCAGAGGCTCATCCGGGGAGTAGGAAAAAGACTTGTAGACTAGATCCAGGAAGTCTTATGTCCAATATCATAAGAACATTGAACGGTCCTTTTCGATCCTCGGTTCTCTCTTGATGATCTCTATTCGAATATTACTACCCTTTTCTTGGCAAAGAGTCTTGGAAAAGAGTCAAGGAGTTCTTTTAAAAAGTCTCATTCATTAGAACGTGGACAGTCTTTTTCATTTCTTTCTCTCTTCCTCGTCGAGGAAAGATGTAGTAGAGAATTCGATGTTCAAAATTACTACAATACTTACGTAGTTTATCTTTGCGTCATTTTGCTAACGCATGGGTCAAGTCATATACGCATATCGTATTTACCTCTGCGGATAGAAGCCGAAAGAACTGTTGTTCTAATGTATTTATTTGACACTCCCTTCAACCTTCCAAGAGTTTTCGGAGTAAGAATAACTATTCAGGTATTGTTACGACAACACCAACTCAGATTCTGTATTTAGCGAATTTTGTTTCGTTTAAATATGCCTGCTTGAGAGTCTTTTGCTCGATAATTTCATACCTATCCTTCGTAAAAGAGTAGCTGGCAACTCAGGCAGATAGTGCGAGACGATGAACAAGGCTGCTGTTACTGTGATCTACGCAGTACCGGCTAGCTCGGTGTCATGCGCGGTTGGTTGCGTCTCTCTGCCCTACAATCATGGATTTTAGCCTCGGGTTGAGGAAATTTCTAGTAATCATGAATGAACATGCCTTCCGTTTACTTAAAATTTCAACAAGATATCTCTTATACTTGTTCGGTGCGGGTTTACCGCACGGTAACAGAATTCTGTACGAATCTACCGCGGCATAGCACTATAATAATGCTCTCCTGCTTATGCAAAGCGCAGCCTTATTTAGGGAAGGAAGCAGGCTGAGTGAGGGAATGGATGAGTTGCTGGGGACCATTTCCTCGCTGGAGAAGCTTGTTTTCCCTGAATAAACAGCAATTCAGACCTCTACAATTTTTCCTCACGAAGAAATTGGAATAACATCAAAGATCTTGTAATAATTCTAATTTTCTCTCAACGCCTTGAGGATCACCTCGGGTGATAGCGAGAGGGTGCAGACATCCGAACAGAGGAATAGATGTTCTGGCACATTGTCTGAAAGAATTGGAAGCCAAAATTGGTCGGCTCTCCAGTTCCTCGAAGGATGAGTTTGGATCGAGTGGCCCAAATCATCTCGGATAATTTCTCAGCTCTCTCATAGCTCAAGAAGAGAGAATTAGTTTATGGGCTTGGGCAACGGAACGTAACGATCCTCAAGAGGTTCGTTAAACTAGTGCACGTCCGTGCGGGTCTTCTCGATCGAAGGCAACAACTACTGACGTCTGAGTAATCCTCACTTAGAAGTATGTCGAAAGTGAGGAGAGACTGAGGGCGTCCTTTCGTTAAATTTTTCGTAATATTGAAGACGAAGGAGCTTCCTCTTAAGTTGTTCCCTTATTCATGTCATGATCCTAGAGGATTAGCTTTAGTCACCACATGTTGGCCTCTAAGAGGTTGGATTCACAGAGGTCAGGTAATTCAGAGAATTGTCCCAAAGACCCTTCTTCCGAGAGAATCGGTGTAATCTAACATCGTCACTTAGTGAAGTATCTAATATCTCTCCTCTCGGAGTCTGAAGGCGTTCAGACTATCGAGAAGCGATAAGATCTTCAAGACTATGGCAGTCTCTTGGCCAACAAAGGCAAAGCAGTGCTGCCTATTTTCAGTGTTCAATCGGTGCGGGCCGTTTCTGGAGATAGTGAAGGGAAATGACTGTTCCTCCAACTCGACCTCTGTGAATTTCTTTATGGTTCTATCTTTCCGTATGAAGTATGAGATAAGATAGAAGTCCTAACTATTGTAGAATATGCAAATATGTTGTTGACGGCCTCTAGGCTCAGAGATTCGGTTCTGTCAAACAACAAAGCTTCACGATCTTTGAGGTCTGGGGAGATCTTGAAATTCTCTGGATCGCAGGTTCCGGCATGGAACTTAGACGTAGTCTGAGTTTCTGATGCAAAAGCATTTCGAACCTATCCTTTCTGCGAACTTAATACACGTGACCAGAAAGGCTAACATTCTAACCGCTCTAGCCACGGCAAAGAGGGTTAGTGAGCTTTTAGCCATCATCAGAGGTTTTAGCTTTAAAGGGACATAATGCGGTCTGTCCTCTAAGCCTTCCGTTCTTGATAAGAACGAAAACCTGTCTAACCCTTGACCCGAAGGCTTGGAGACCAAGGGTATGGCACAAATTATTGGGCAAGGGCATTAGAGAGTCCTGTGCCCTGTCGGGTCTCTCAAGTTTTATCTTTATAAAACTATAGAAAGTCGAGGTCAACGGACAATCTGCGGTGTTCCGTAAAAGACCAGACTAGTTCATGTCCAAGAACACCCTGGCATTATAGTCAAGGAGTTCTTTTAAGAAGTCTCATTCGTTATGTTTGCATAAAGATTTGAGATTTTTTCTTAATATGAATGCTCAAGAGGTGAGGGCGCGGCCTCGGAAGCATTTCAACAGGGCATGACACTCAGTAACATCCTGAGTGCCACGCTTTAGCGAAGCAACTCTGTGTTCGCTTCACACTCGACGGGATGTGAAGACGACATTTGAGATCTGTAAGTCGCTAGACCATACATATCCGTAGATATATTATTAGGGGCAGCAAGCAACACGAATCCTATCCTATAGAAAAGGGATAGGTGTGCTTTTTAACTTTGAAGGGTTGGTCGCTTGAGGCGCGTTCCTTTTCTTTAGCCTAGAAGTTATGGAACTAACTTTGATAGGTTAGGTCAGGTGGTGGTTTTTAGCTTCGTTGCCCTCAGAAGTATGGTCATATGGTCTAGTCACATTGTGGTCACGCCCCCGTTGACAGATCATCTAGAGCGCACCAGCATTACAGTCTCTACCCTCGCTGGCAACTCTAGTAACGCAGAAGCAGACTTTGGTGACAGTAATCACGAAGTCGGCTATGCTAACAGGTGAGGAACCAAGATGTATATCATCGACTTAATTTAGTTTCCCAAAAATCCTATTCTGTCTCTTCCCACCATCCGAAGGTGGGATTCAGCTATATATATCTGTCAGGTAAGTTTCATGAACAAAATGTTATTGTTATAATACAATTAAGTTTGTTCATACTTACCTGGCAGATATATATAATTAAAGTGCCCACCCACCTCCCTCAGGAGACGTGGCACTGATAAAATATGAATAGAAAATGGGAATAGTTCCTGATATCCGCCTCCCAGCGGCGGGAATGGGTACTACCACCTGGCCGCTCCACTGCGTGTGCCGCGAATTTTGAAATTCTGTCGGACTTCGGAGAATACAGCTATATCTTATATTCTGCCCAGGTAAGTATGAACAAACTTAATTGTAATTAATAACAAAATAATAATTTTTAGAGTCCAGAGTTAACTCGGGAGCCATAGATTACAGCATACTATTTTCACTATTTTAATTCATGCAGTTTTATAAAGAATTACTTTGGATGTTAGAAAGGTAAAAAGAAGTAAATTAAAATTAATTTATGCAACATTCAAAATTTAGTATTCTTTCTATGCTTTGAAAGTTATAATTTGGAGAGAATTTTGCAGGAGCAGCATCTGGCATTGGAAGTTCGCAAATTAAACAGTGCACACCTCCATCTGTTATCAAAAATACAGTACTAACATTTCCTGTGATTAGAGGAAATATAGGAAATGGGAATTCATCAAAGAATGAGTTAAATTGTGAAGATAAAAATAAGTATGAATATTTTGGAGTATGAACAAATATTCCTTATGATCATAAGAGTACATGGTAGTTAATCATGAGAATACTCAGGATAATCAGGGAAGGGATTAGAGTGAACATTTTTACTAGCAGAATAGGCAACCAGAGTAAAATTTGAACTTACGGGTGGCAGAGGGGAGTACTCCAAACAAAATTTCAAGTTGTGACCCTGTCTGTTCATCTATGAAAGTTTGTAAGTAGGGTTGTGTCTTTACTTTAAATATGTGTACACTTTGACTTTTGTAAATAGCTAATATCAGACAGTGTAACCGGGGCCAGATTTTCATCATACGCTATGTAGCTTCCTAGTCACTTTGGGTATGTTGCGTACTCCGAAAATTTTACTGAAAATTATTCGGAAAGTCACACAATGCAAGAGTACTGTATGTAAAGTAAACATGAATTTTCACATTAAGTGAGACCAGAAACAGGTTGAGGGATTGTAAACCTGTAGTGATAACAGTTAGTAGAAAAGGAATTTAGCTAGAAGCACACAGGGCTGGCTGTAGGGTTGCTGGCATTGGGCAAACTGAACTTCGGCATGGTGCACTTATTTTTACCCAAGCTTGCACATCTGCTAATGTGTTCTTTTTATTTTTTCTCTGTTTCTCTATATTCTTTCAAAATTTTCACTACAAGCTAAAGAAAACTGTTCAAACACAGCATCAACGCTTCAAATCCTTTTATATTAATATAATAACTAGGAGAGAGGGACTGTTATTACTGTACCTACATTAATTGGCAATGCTCACATATTGTTACATACAGACATTGAGTGGAGGATGTTTGAAATAAACTTACAGATATGCAAAGTCTCCTAGACGACTATGCCCACGTCACAAGATGATGGTCGTGGAAATTTTCTTGTCTTTATCAGTTGTTTTTCACAGTTTAGCTTTGATTAATCACAACAGAAAATTAATAATCAGATTCTCAAAATTTTTTACTGCACTTTAGAAATTTAACATTATGGTTTACTTTATTTTATTTATTTTCACTTTTTTTTATTTTTTATTTGGGAGATCCCATATACATGACTGCCAAAGTTGCTGGTACCTTGATTTCCCAGTGATGCCAGATTAGTGATGGTCGAACTGTACATATTATTGTTTTAGCATACCATATCTGTGATGCTTGGTAAAATTTATACTGTATTGGTAACAAAAGGTTTTTGTTTTCAGCAAGTTGTCATCACCTGGTTTGAGGATTCCATCAAAGAGGCAGATTTGAGCTTGCAGCCTGTTCTATACAGAATGTGTCTCTCTTTGGACTTTCACAGCTAGAGAAATACATCCCTCAGTTGTTTGAAGGTATGTTGCATATATTAAAAACTAAAATGTGTGAACTTTTTAAGTGATTCACCATTGATACATATGTAATGACATTAGTTGCAATAATATATAAAGCTAGAAGTTTTTGGCCCTGTAGGGCTGCTACTTTCAGTTTGCCTTACACTTGTCTTTCAGGCTGCAGTGATACCAAAGGTTCTATATAACAAATGTTCTTAGGGTCCAGCTGTCTTGCTTTCTGCCTTTACTTTTCATCCATTGCCTTAGATGTAATACTGCCTCCATGTGACTTCTTTAACTTTACCTTGTACCAGTGCATTACTACCCTAACGCTATTCTGTCATTTTAATACATTTTTTTATATATTTATTAATTTACTTTTTCTTCTTAGTAAGTGAAATATCTTTTTTTTCTGTATTTCCCTGTGCCTTCTCTTACTTTCTAATGAACACCATATTCTTTGGAAGCTTGAATTTCGAGTCAGTGACTCTTGTGGGTTTGTTTCACTTGAATAGGGTTCACTTTTTGAATAATAATATAATAATCTTAGGTTCACATTCAAGAGCAAATCCTTCAGGCCCATCCTGTGAGATTCAAGATGTAACTCAGTCTTGTTATATTATTTAATGATAAAAATAGAACAAAAGCTTTAGGAATGTACGGCTCAGAATTCTAGAAATTATACATCCTTGGGTGTATAATTTCTTGAGGTAGTGGGAGTTTGTTTCATCATAACCCCATCATTCTTATGTATGCCTAACATTCTTATCCTGAATGTTCCCAGTTTTTTTTGTCTGATAAAAGGTAGCCTCACTGGTTAAACTTGAGCCTTAGGTATGTAAAGGCAAAGCAGAATAGTTTTCCCTTGTTCTTTTAGCAGGTATACTTTCAGTAAATGATTAAAAGTAAATTGTTCTTTTAACAGGTACTGATCAGTCAGTGGTATTGTTTTCTTGATGGCTATCTATAGGTAATTCATTTTTCAACTTGAGAATTTATCTCAAGTTCTTATATCAATTGTTGTATTCAGCTAACAGGTTCTCATTTATGAGTCTGTTTTTTATTCCATTGGATTATATGAGGATTGAAAATCTAGCTAGGTAAGATTGTTGAGTTATTTTAAAGAACTACTCTACTACTCTTTCAAATTTTGGATGACTTTTTTTTATATTGGTACTTTTTACTGTAATGTAAGTTTCTGTTTAAATATTTGTTATTGAGTATTCATGTAGGCATTTTTCAATTTTTTTAAAATTTCAATTTACATCTTCTCAACATTTTTTTAAATGTTTTAGGTGTACAGTCGACCCCCCATATTCACAGCTGTATACCACAACCCTCCACGAATAGCTAAAATCCACGAATACTTAAAACCCCTCGAAATACATTTAGAACTGCCTATTTTGATAGTTCAGATACAGAATAAAAACCCTCAAAAAATGTTTATGCCTCAGTATTTTAATAGTTTTATCACAAAAAATCCATTTAGTCATGAATGATATGAAAAATACAGTAATAAGTTGATATTTCTCAGTTAAAAATACTGTGAGTAGGCAAATTTTCAGTGATAATGTGTGTGTTCCATAGAGTCTGCGAATAGGCGGAGGTCAATGTAGCATGCATTTGCAGTCCATTTTGTCTGTTTCTGCTTTATCCATTACACATAATGTTCTAGTTTGTTACTAATGTTGGAAATTACATGACAGTATTTATGGATATTTCATTAGGATTTTTGAGGGAACTTGGTTCTCTTGAAACAGTCTTGACATCTGCATTGAGGGTTGTGATGCATGTTTGAGACGCTTCAGTTAGATATCAGTGAAAATTTTCAACAACCTTAGGAATTGCAGAATTTATCTCACATTTTTTGTAAAAATGTCAATCTTGCTTATTTTTCTTTGTTTAATATTATTACAAGACTTGATGTGCATCTTGGATTTAAGGTCTAGGGCAACTGTTGCTGTTAACCTGAGGTTTGTTTTCTAAACACTGTATTTTGCCATTTTCTTTCCCTGTAGAGGTAATGACTGGAGATGGTGAAATCTCTTCTTCTGTCAATGGCAGATCACAAAAAGCAGTAATAGTACAGTAATAATCCTAGAGAAAACAGCAGACTGTCCATTTTCAGTGCAGGGACACAGAGCAATAAAGTCAGCATTATTTTATGTACAGGGGAGCTGACTAGGCATGCACACTGGTACCTTTCTTTGGATTGCTTTGCTTTGTGTACTTAAATGAATTCTTCACAGTTAAAAGTTATTTTTAATTAATGGATTTGTAATAACAAGCGTGGTTTTAATAGTTTTTATAATTTTGTACTTCCCTCTTATGCAAATGTTTCTTGCCATAACAATTGTACCAATGGATTTGTAATAACAAGCATGGTTTTAATAGTTTTTTTATAATCTGTACGTACTTCCCTCTAAAGCGAATGTTTCTTGTCATAACAATTGTACCTTCTCATTTTAATAGGATTTGCTAATCATTCCATTTAAGTACAAGATTTATTATAAAAAGTGGGCTTTTGGTGTCATGGATAGATATAGATTAATAAACTCTGTTGTTTGCTTAAAAAATTCATGGTTCTTTATTTAGGGTGAATTTTTTCAAGCGGCCATGGTTTGGTCAAAGGGAAGGGGAAGAATTTACATACTGTTGTGGAAAGGTTAGAATTAGAAATATAAATTTGAATGAACCTGAATAAAGGCAAAATAAGCATATGTTTTGTGTATTTCTTGATGTGATAATACTGTAATGGCTTTATTATGTAAATTCCTTATAATGCCTGGGTGATTGACTCTGAAATTGCAGAATTATAGATAAGTTAACAAACTAGACTACCTAAACATGACCCCCTCATTTTGGGACCACCTTGACGTGGTGAGGGGGCTCTCGACCTCAGGAATCTCTTCCCAGGTTCGAACCCAAGAGTCCCATATGACATTATATATTTTTTGAGTAAACTTATGTGGACCTTTCCATTTTTTGCCAAAATTTTTGAAAGCAAATAAATGAGAAAACATATCATGGCTTAACGTGGAGTTAAATCCGAAGCTAAATAGTGAGAACTGTGGTAGATCCATCATCTACCCGACAATGTTCGGACCTGTTTTTCTGGCGGAACTATTCTGTGGAGCTGGACCACGGATTCCAGGGGGCCTGGTTCTAGGAATAGAACTCTCGGCATTCTATCCAGTTTGCCCATAATGTGATTAGGATGGGGATAATTGTATTAACATAATACTCTTAGTCCTAGCAAGCGGTTCTGCTTACACTTGGGCCATACTAATCATGTTATGCCATCCCCTTTTGGGTAGGGTAGGGATGCGGACATTTGGGAGTCCTTTCTCACTTGTGCCTTTGGCAGAAAATTTAACTTCGCGAAGGGCCAATGATATCTTTTCAAGAATTTTTTTTTTTTTTTTTTTTTTTTTTTTGTAAAAACTCAAAATTTATGAACTGTGAAATAAATGATTTGAGTACCCCTGGGCCCCATGATGGAAAAACTACGGCACAGTTGATGACCATTGGCACGTCACTCCCGAATTTCCTAGGTACTGCCACAAGTAGTGAAAGTACTATAAAAGATACAAAGGAACACCCTGTTCCAAGTAAAGCAGCAGAGCCAGAAAACCAAATAGAGTGCATAAATACAAAAGAAACAAACAAAAATAAATTGGTAAACTCCAATATCGTAACAATGGAACCATATATGATGAACAATAATTCTGAATTAGACAAATAATCCTCTCAGCAATACAGAAAAATATAAAAATCATAATAGACAAGCAACATACATAAAACAAGGACCAAAAAGGAACAAAGTTACTGACTTAATCCTACATTAGTACATTTTGATGACCTTTTTGGACCAGATAACTGGTCAAGATTTCTAGTCCTCAAAGCTGACAACAAAATCTCAGCAGCGATGCTAGAAAACAAATTACTTAACATATATCCAACACAAGACATGGAATGCAGACACATCAAGGACAATGAATGGCTTATCCAAGTAACCAATAAAAAGCAGTCCACTGCCTTTTTAAGTATAACAGAAATAAATAATATAAAGGTAATAATTACAGAAAGGCCGCCATGAAACATTGAATTATGTACAGGGTACAGTCATCCTACCCAATAGCGAGCAGGAGCTTCCTTCAAAACAACTATTGCTAGACTCCCTAAAATTGAGATATAACAATATCCACGATTTAGAAATATACTCTATTTCAAGTAGGAAAGATAAAAGTAAAAATATCAACATTGCCAAAATAAAATTTACAGGCCAAGACTTACCATTTAAAATAAAAATTCTTGGACAAAATAGAGAAGTTCGTCCTTTCGTTCCTAAACCATTACAATGTACACAGTGCTCAAGGTATGGACACACATACAAAAGATGCCGTAATAAAGCTATATGTGCAGTCTGTGCATCAGATGACCATACCACTAATTGGAACTGTAATCAATCAAAATGTATTAATTGTGGACTAGCCCATCACGCAAAATCTAAGGAGTGATTTTACCAATTTTCTAACCTAAACAGAACTTCAGTTGTTAATAAATAGGACAGGAATGTCAGTCATGGAAGCCAGACTTGAGCTAAAAGTAAGAGGCGTTAACAATCCATCCAAAACCCCCACCTTTTCAAATGTGACTAAAAATCAAGACATCAAACAGCACAATGACAAACAAGATAGTATAAACATGGAAACTGGATTTCATACCAATAATACTGAAACTCAAAATAAAAGTGATATTACAACAACCAATACCACCACCAACATAGATGATTCAGTTATCCATGGAAAAGAACTTCCAATAGAAGAAGAATTAAATAATGATGATAATCGAACTGGCAAAAAGAAAAGAATTCTAGAAAGAACCCCACCTAAGGAAAAAAAAGTAAATATTGAAAATTACAATCAAATCCAGAGAGAACTCCAACTACACCAGGAGAAACATTTTAAAAAAGATATTAACTAACCTCATCACAAGTGGAAATACACAATTACCCTCAATCTCAATCAAACAGCCAACATCTGGACAGTAAAGATCACTCTTTACAATTTCCATCAAAATAATACTAATGAAAATCATACCATTAAACCAAACCAAAATATAACTATCACCCCCCAACCATCCACAAGACCGAAATATCCCATTAACAACAACAAAACAAATAACCCTCAAACCAACAGTCCTTATCACTACAGAAAAGGAACAATAGAATTACAAAACCAGAAATTTCTAAAGCTAGACCAAAAACTTCTGAACCAATAATTAACATTACCAAACATGCTTCATCTTGTGGTTGTAATGAATGCTTTGTAAGTACATATAACCAACTAACTACCAAGACAGAGGACACAGTACGAAATTGTATTGACAATTTTACCAAATTAAGGAGGTGCCCTTTAACACACCAACACGAGAACGAATTTTGTTCTGAATCCTTAAAATACAAAAAGGAAATTATAAAATCAAAAATAGACTTATTAATATTCAACTATGAAAAACAAACAACTGCAGAATCTAATAACCAACATACAAATACAACGATTAAAAAACCACAAATAAATTCAAATGCATATAAACTACGAGATAAAGTAAAATCAGCAATCAATTTACAGAATTTAACACCAATTCCTCCCAATAATGGAATATAAAATCATTCAATGGAATATAAATGGTCTCTTAACCCGACTACGTCTGGGTGAATTACAAAGAATCATACGAGACCACAGCCCAATGTGCATATGTCTACAACATATAGGAAGTAACCCTACAAATATCCAACACTATAAATTGCCTGTTATTCACCAACTGACGGTGGAAAATTAGGCACAGCCATATACGTTCATAATAGCATTACATATGAACCTGTTGACATACCATCTATGCCATATCAAATAACATCAATTAAACTGTATATGCCTGATAAAAGTAAAATTACTATTTGTAATTTATATAACAACCAAATTTCAATGCAAATTTCAGTGATTTTTCTGAACTTATTAGCAAAAGTATACAGGAACCACTACTTATAGTAGGAGATTTTAATGCACATAATCCATTATGGGATATTAATAACCCCACTGACACATCCGGAATCAACATAGAGAATACTATAATGAAACACAACCTGTGTTGTCTCAATGAAAGTGAAGTTCCAACATATTTTTCAAATACACACCTAACCTTTTCTTCAATTGACATTTCATTATGTTCAAATGATGTAGCGGAGAAATTTGAATGGAACGTCCTAGACGATTCATACACAAGTGACCATTTCCCAATCATTCTGAACTACTTAAGTAATGTCAAAATATTGCCACCTACAAGATATAATATCCAAAAAGCTAACTGGGATAAATATTTCCTATACACACGAAACATACCACCATTCCCACATAATGAAGATCACAATACTACATGTGAATCCTTCTCAAACTTCATAATAAATGCTGCAGATAAAAGTATTCAAAAACCAAAACACATTCCACAAAATCCCCTGTCCCATGGTTGGAATCCAACATTAACAACATTAAGTAAAATAAAACATATATTGAGTCGCAATCTAAACAGACTCAAACTCGCCTTAAATCACTCAACAAAATGCCCTATAGTATAAACATATTAACAAAATAGTATTCAAACAAACATAACAATTAACCACATTAAACACTATATAACAAATATACAGCCAAATTTAGAAAAACGGTAATAGCTGAAAAAATCGCATCATGGAAGGAATATGTCTCAAACATATCTTCAAACACATCCACAAGGGATGTCTGGCAAAAGATAAGGAAAATCAATGGAAAACATATAAGACCTCCAAGAAGTGCAATACATTTAAATGGAAAAATATACCATGATACTTATGAAATATCAAACATAATTGGGAAACATTTGAAAACATCAGTGCTACTCCAGCCTAGATACACATTTTCAAAGTCAGAAAACAAAAAGAAAATATAATACTCAATTTTGAAACTCTTGAAGACCTGGAATATAACTATAATTTTTAACATGGATGAACTAGATATGCCATCAACTCTTGTCATCCCTCTGCACCAGGATATGATAAAATATCATTTGAAATGATAGAAAAATTAGCTCCTATAGCTAAATCATATTTATTAAAATTTTACAATAGTATCTGGCTAAAACGTGTCTTTCCTGATAAATGGAAACATGCCATAATTATTCCAATAAACAAACCAGGAAAGGATGCAAGTAATCCATCCAATTATAGACCGATATCTCTAACAAGTTGCCTATGCAAAATCTTAGAAAAAATGGTTAATGCACGATTAACGTATGTAATAACCAAAGAATCCATTTAACACCAACACAATCTGTTCAATAAGCTGGCAGATCAACCCTAGATCCCTTAACACATTTAGAAGATCATATCAAAAAAGGCTTTGAACAAAGAAATTAATCAGTAGCCTATATTTTTTTGATATAGAAAAAGCATACAATACAACATGGAAACATAACATCATGCAAAAACTCCACTCCAAGGGACTAAGAGGCCACTTACCAATATTTATTAAGAACTTCTTAACAAACAGAACTTTTCAAGTAAGAGTAGAAAATTCCTACTCAGTACCTATAAACTGGAAGAAGGAATCCCTCAAGGTAGTGTCTTGAGCTGTACATTGTTGCTTTAGCAATCAATGACATTACTATAAATTTACCAAGTGGTGTAAAAACAGTTTATATGTTGATGACTTTGTCATTTACTATACGAGTAGTAATCTGAGACATGCTCAGAGAGTTCTCAGTACTGCCATTTCAAATATATGTATTGGGCAAATTCAGTGGATTTTAAATTTCAACTGATAAAACAAAAGCAATCGTCTTCTGACAAAGACAAAAAGGTGGTATGAAGAACCAAACAATCAAACTGCATCTTTATAGCACTGAAATACAATTTTGTACAAAAATCAAGTATCTAGGAGTAATATTTGATCAACATTTAAAATTGGAAAGAGCACATCAAATACATTAAAGCCAAGGGCATCAAAGCCCTTGCCATATTAAAAAGAAATTCACCACTAATTGGGGAGCAAAGCGAGACATTTTATTAATGATATATAAGGCAACAGTCTTATCCATAATAGATTACTGCTGTCCAATATATTCATCCGCCTCAGAATCTGCATTAAAATCTCTCGATGCAGTGCACCATGAAGGCGTGCGATTGTGCACAGGAGCTTTCCGATCGTCCCCCAACAAACTCACTTTTGGTGGAGGCAGGTGTTTTGCCCTTAAAACATCACCGTAATTTAATAACAATACAAAGAGGTCTTTCAATGCAAGCAGGATCGTCTCCTGCAACTTACTGCTTCCAAAACTGTAATCAAGTAACAGCAGTTAATAGTACTAGCTCTTTCCCAAAAAGAGCTAGATACATAATGAACATACATAATATGAATCCAATTTCATACAATGAACTTACCTGTCAGATATATACATAGCTAAGACTCCGTCGTCCCCGACAGAAATTCAAATTTCGCGCCACTCGCTACCGGTAGGTCAGGTGATCTACCTGCCTGCCCTGGGCGGCAGGACTAGGAACCATTCCCGTTTTCTATCATATTTTCTCTGTCGCCGTGGTATCAACATGTTGTTACTACCTCCTGACTGGAATTCGCTTTTCAAGACTTTATTGATCATCTTTATTGGATTTCTTGGTGACGTACTGAATCGTTGTTTGGGGGCATTCGCTACTGTGGACTGGATTTGGAACTTGCTTTTGATTTTTCTAATAGAATGTCTGATTCAAGTGTTAGTGTGAGAGTGTGTGTGAATGTAGGCTGCAAGGTGAGGATACCGAAGGCTTCGGTTGATCCTCACTGTATGTCGTAAATGTAGGGGGTTTGACTGTTCTTTGGCTAACACCTGTATTGAGTGTGAAAAGTTGGATGCTAATGAATGGAAGACTCTAACTTCTTACTTGAAGAAGTTAGAGAGGGATAGGATTAGACGGGCTGCACAAAAGAGTGTGAGTACAAGGCCTATTGAGCCTTTTTCTGAGTCTAACTCTCCTTTTGTTAATGAATATGATTCTCCCTATGTATCTGAATCCTCACAGGCTTTGCATTCGGATTCGGCTTCTGAAATCGCCAATCTGAAGGCTACTCTTCGTAAAATGAAGACAAAGATGGCGGCCATGCAAGGTAAGGCTAGTGATTGTGAATTACAAAGTGAAGTGAGTGTTTCCCAGTGTTGTGGAGGGGGCGTCTGACCGTCCCTGCGATGCTCCCAGGCCTAGACCTCTCCAAACTCACATACCCAGAGGAGTAGGAAAGTCGAAAGTCGTACGGAGGTTGTGGGGAATCCCCCAACGGTCAGGCGTCCCTTCAGTAGGTTCTGTTTCGTTACAGTCTGCCTCAGGACCGCTCAAATAGAAGCGTCCTACGAGATTGTTTCTCGTCGTCCGGTTCTCCTCACCTAAACGAGGGTGGAAGGACTCGGATCTTTCTAGGCCACTGAAAAGGCATTGGAAAGAGCGCGTGTTCGACTCGAGACGGCCCAGGCGCTTCTCGGAGGAAGCTCCTTCTTCTATCAAGAAGGCTAAGCTGGTTTCGACGCCTCCTAGAGATGTATTTGATGATCGACTCCTTCGAGTTCTCCTGCTTCTTCTATTGAAGAGGACGCTGGGGTGGCTTCCAAGAGGATTTTTGCTGGCAGTTCAAGAGCAGATTGCCTCTTTGGTTGGAGTTCTTTCAAGGGATCCCCCTCGCAAGAAGGACGCTAGACTTCCTATTAAGAAGTCTCGTCTTCTTTCTCCAGCCAGACATGAAGCGTCCGCCAGACATAGGACGTCTTCCAGGCAAGAAGAGGCGTACAAACGTCAGGATCTTTCCGAGCGAGTTGCTCGAGATCAGGATACGCTCAGGCCTGAGGCACCAGCCAGGCGCGAGGCGCCAGTTAGGCGTGAGGATTCAGCCAAGCGCGAGGCGCCAGCCAAGCGCGAGGATTCAGCCAGGCGCGAGGCGCCAGCCAGGCGCGAGGAGTTGCGTGAGGCGCCAGACAAGCGCGAGACGTCAGCCAGGCGCGAGATGCCCAGCCAGGCTACACGCTCCAGCCAAGCATGAAGCGCCAGCCAAGCGCGAGGCGCCAGCCAAGCGCGAGGCGCCAGCCAAGCGCGAGGAGCTGTTCAGGCACGAGAAGTCAGCAGACGCGAGACTTCTTTTAGACGTGAGAGAGAGTCGGTTCACTCTATGAGCCCCTCTCCTAGTAGGAGTTTGTCACCAGTAGAGAGAGAACGGGATGAAGATCCTCTCGTTTTTCAAGCCGATTCTCCACAAGGTAGAGAAGGAGATTCGGAAGAAGAGGGTGACGGGAGAGAAGGAGTCTCGAACTATAAAGTTCTAACTGACCTTCTTTTACGAGAATACGGAGATTCTTTAACTCCTGCCGCTCCTCCTTCACCTCGATCACTGTTTTCGAGTGCGACTGTGCCTAAGTCTTCGTCGGTCTTGAAGATGAGACCTACGATCTCTATGAAGAGAGCGCTTCAGTCCTTAGACAAATGGATGTTGTCTAAGAAAGGATCTGGGGCAGGTGACCACCCTTTCTGTATGCCTCCAGCCATACTTTCTGGCAAGAGAGGTTTCTGGTACCGAACTGGGAGAACATGGGCCTTTCTCTTCCAGCGGCAGCCGAAGCGGACTTTTCACCTTGTTGACTCGTCAAGGAGACACGCTTTGAATGGAGCTCGCGTGTCTTGGGCTATTTCGGAGACGGATCATCTCCTCAAGGGACTCTTCCATATTTTGGAAGTGTTTAATTTCTAGACTGGTCCCTTGGGTGATGTCTAAGAAAGCTCATGACTCGGATGGTCTTGACCCCGAAGTCATTCTCAGTATTCTTGCTTGTATTGACAAGGCGGTACAAGACGGATCGGGAGAAATCTCCTCTCTTTTCGGAGCAGTACTCCTTAAGAAGGAGGAGTATTTTTAGTTCTTCATTCCTAACCAAGGCGGTTTCTCCTCACAGAGAGCAGCCCTGGTTTTCGCTCCCATGTCTGACTTCCTGTTTCCTTCTCAGTTAGTGAAGGACATTTCTCGATCACTGGACTGAGAAGGCGACTCAGGATCTTCTCCTGCAAACTGCAAGGAAGAAGAGACCTCTTGTTTCTGTTGACAAGAAAGGACCGACTTCTACGGTTCAGCCCTTTCGAGGAGGCCTCTCTCCAGAGCTACCTCTAAGAGAAGAGGTCTTGAGAGGAGAGGTAAGGCTCCTTCCCACCGTCCCTTTAAGAAAGGGAAGTGAGACAGACAACCTCCAAAACACCAGTGGGGGCCAGGCTTCTCGAATTTGCAGACGCCTGGGTTTTCACTCATAAACTCAGACGCCTCTTCCATGTCCATAATCAGGAAGGGATATCTTATCCCCTTCCAAGACAGTCCTCCACTAACGACCATTCCGCGGGAACTGTCAGCCAGATACAGGGACCCTGTACTGAGGGATACTCTTCGTCTGATGGTGAATCAAATGTGGGACAAAAGAGCTATAGAACTGGTTCTAGAGCAAAACTCTCCGGGGTTTTACAATCGGCTTTTCCTGGTTGCGAAAGCCTCGGGGGGCTGGAGACCAGTTCTAGATGTCAGCGCTCTGAACAAGTTCGTTCGAAAGGAGAAGTTCTCTATGGAGACTTCGGCCTCAGTCCTTGCGGCGTTATGTCAAGGAGATTGGATGGTGTCGCTGGATCTCCAGGACGCCTATTTTCATGTCCCGATTCACCCTTCGTCGAAGAAGTACCTCCGTTTCATGACGGGGGGAAGGATCTTTCAGTTCAGGGCCTTGTGTTTCGGCCTATCCACAGCGCCTCAGGTCTTCACAAGCCTGATGAAGAATGTGGCGAGGTTTCTTCACCTCAAAGGCGTCAACATCTCTCTATATTTGGACGATTGGCTCATCAGGGCCAGAACAGAGAGACAGTGTTTGGAGGACCTTTCTTTGACCCTAGACCTGATAAAGGCGTTGGGACTACTCGTGAACCTCGAGAAGTCACAGCTGATTCCCAGACAGAACTTGGTCTATCTGGGGATTCAGATGGATTCTCGGGTTTTCGAGTATTTCCTTCGCAAGAGAGAATCGTGAGAGGCTTGGAAAAAGTCTCTCTCTTCTTAGGGAAAGAACGAACTTCGGCGAGGGAATGGTTAAGCCTACTAGGCACCCTTTCCTCGCTCGAATAGTTCTTTCCTCTAGGAAGACTACATCTTCGCCCTCTTCAGTTTTTCCTAAGGAGATCGTGGAACTGGAAGACGGGACTTCTCTCCGACAGTTTTCTCCTTCCAAGGGAGATGAAACCACACCTGCAATGGTGGTTGTCCCCTCTAAAAGAGAACAAGGGAATTTCTCTGGAAGTTCCGAACCCAAACCGAGTGTTGTATTCCGACGCATCGGAGAAGGGTTGGGGAGCAACACTAGGACCGAGAGAAGTGTCAGGCACCTGGAAGGCAGCACAGGTGTCCTGGCACATAAATTGCAAAGAACTTCTAGCAGTTCACTTAGCGCTAAAGTTCTTCGAACCCTTCCTTTGTGACGAACAGTGTGGTCCAAGTGAATGTGGACAACACTACAGCCCTGTCCTACATTCGGAAGCAGGGAGGAACACACTCTGTGTCGCTTTACGAGATAGCAAAGAGATTCTGCTAATTTTGGCCTCACAAAGAAACCATTCGGCCCTCGCTAACAAGATTTGTTCAGGGGACGAGAAACATCAGGGCGGACAGACTGAGCAGGAGAAGCCAGGTCCTTCACACAGAATGGACTCTTCATTCAGAGGTGTGTCAGAGTCTTTGGGATCTTTGGGGCACTCCTCACGTAGATCTGTTCGCCACATTCCTTTCCAAAAGGCTGGAAGTCTTTTGTTCAGTGGTGGAAGACCCAAGAGCTCTCGTGGTCGACGCCTTTCCTGCTGGACTGGTCTCATGTGGACGTGTACGCTTTCCCCCCTTTCAAAATCCTGGGACAAGTGTTGAGAAAGTTTGTAGCGTCCAACGGGACAAGGATGACCCTGATAGCCCCGTTTTGGCCAGCACAAGATTGGTTTGCAGAGGTGCTGGAGTGGACAGTAGACTTCCCAAGATCCCTTCCAAAAAGGATGGATCTTCTCAGACAGCCACACTTCAAGAGGTTTCATCAAAACCTCCCCGCTCTCGCTCTGACTGCCTTTCGACTATCGAAAGACTTGTCAGAGCGAAGGGGTTTTCTCGCGAAGCTTCAAGCGCTATCGCTAGAGCCTGCAGAGCTTCCACTAGACGAGTCTATCAGTCGAAGTGGGAGGTATTCAGAAGGTGGTGCAAGTCTAAGAAGTTGTCCTCCTCCAGTACCTCTATAATCGAAATCGCCGATTTCCTGTTGTTCTTGAGAGAGGTCTCTCATTTGTCGGTATCGACAATCAAAGGATACAGGAGCATGCTGTCGGCAGTATTTAGAAAACAGAGGCCTAGACATTGCTGACAATAAAGATCTGCACGACTTGATTAGATCGTTTGAAACGACAAAATCGAAGGAACTAACTCCACCCAGCTGGAACCTGGACGTAGTTCTCAAGTTCCTTTCGTCGGACAGATTTGAGCCTCCCCACGTAGCTTCGTTCAGGGATATAACAAGAAAATGCTTGTTTCTCCTATCTTTGGCGACAGCCAAAAGAGTTGGCGAACTTCATGCCCTAGAAGATGAAGTCGGCTTTAACAAAGACTCGGCCTTTTGCTCGTTTAGAACTCTGTTTCTAGCGAAGAATGAAAATCCATCGAATCCCTGGCCCAAGAGATTCGAGATCAAAGGCTTATCGAGTCTAGTAGGGAGAGAAACAGAGAGGTCTCTTTGCCCGGTAAGAGCCTTGAAGTTCTTCTTACAAAGAAAGAAACAAATGGGAGGCTCTAGACAAAGTCTTTGGTGTTCGATTAAGGACCCCACAAGAATCATGTCTAAGAACGCATTAGCTTTCTTCATTAGGAGCGTCATTACGGATGCTCACAAGTTCTGTCCTGACTACTCTTTTCCGCTTTTAAGAGTAAAAGCCCATGAAGTTAGAGCAGTGGCGACGTCTCTCTCTTTTCAGAAGAATATGTCATTAAAGAAAATCATTGACACGACATATTGGAGGTGCAATTCAGTTTTTGCATCTCACTATCTTAAAGACGTTCGCGTGACCTACGAGAAATGTTTTTCTCTGGGACCATTTGTATCGGCGGATACAATACTGGGTACGGGAGCAAACACCAATCCTTAAATTTGTACATACCTTCTACTAGATGTTCTAGATTCCTGCTGACAAAGAGGCTTGGTGCTGCACTGGCGGCCAGTCACTGTTGTTCAGTAAGGAACTCTTGTGATATCTTTTAGGGGAGTATTTAAAATTTTTTTTTTGAGAATTTTTGTATAAATGAGTTTTTCGTTTCGAGTTATGGGTTGTTTGTTATGAGTTCGGGGATAACTCAGAACAATTCTATATACTAACATGGTGGTTAGGATCAGGTGGTCGGGATTGGTTATGCTCCTTCACAAGGTGTGTTGTCATAGAAGTGGTCCAGTACCCATTGACAAGTCCTTTTAGGCTCTGCCGAGTAAGCGGTTCTTATACCCATCGACAGACCCACAAGAACTCTAGCCATAGATCTAATATCTCGCTAAAGTCTTGAGGTGATGCAGACTACCGGGCTACAGCCACGAAGTCTACCACCTATCAGGTAGGAACCAAGGTTTTCTTTTATACCTACAACATATGTTGTTTACCTGTCTATTCCATATTAGCTGTCTCTGACCCTCCACCAAAGGGTGCCAATCAGCTATGTATATATCTGACAGGTAAGTTCATTGTATGAAAATGATATTGTTATAATACAATAAAGTTTCATACATACTTACCTGGCAGATATATACGATTAATGGCCACCCAGCCTCCCCGCAGGAGACAGGTGGAAGAGAGAAAATATGATAGAAAAACGGGAATGGTTCCTAGTCCCTGCCGCTCAGGGCAGGCAGGTAGATCACCTGACCTACCGGTAGCGAGTGGCGCGAAATTTGAATTTCTGTCGGGGACGACGGAGTCTTAGCTATGTATATATCTGCCAGGTAAGTATGTATGAAACTTTATTGTATTATAACAATATCATTTTTTCACACCAATGGAATTGCCACCACCATGGATTTTAAATAGAGTAAAGATATGTACCTCCCTGTCTTACCTACTCAAAAAACAAATGGCAAGTACGGAAATGTACCGCCAACATGCTTTGGAGCACATTAGAAGAAAAGGCGACAAATTTATGATATATACAGACGGCTCCAAAAATAATGTTGGAGTAGGAGCATCTGCATATTCGAAAAAAATAATTTAAGTTAAGTAAAAAAAAGCCTACCTTCAATATCATCAGTATTTACTGCTGAAGTCACAGCCATACAGATGGCTCTAGATATGATATCTGAGGCAAAAGCAAGTGTCTCTGTTATTTTCAGTGACTCACGTAGCGCTATAGATGCAATAAGACAGTATAAACCAGGAAACCAAATAGTACAGGAAATTCAAATAAAAATTCATCAACTCCTCCAATCAGGAATATCAATGGAAATATGTTGGATCCCAGCACACGTGGGTGGGAATAAAGGAAATGAATATGCAGACTCTGCTGCCAAATTAGCCTGCACTATCCCTCCAACAATTTCATATGCCCCAGTGTCAGACTGGGTAAAATCAGTTAAAACATTAATTTACCAGGATTGGAAAGAAGAATGGGCCTCGGTGCCAACAACAAATAAACTTAAAAATATAAAAACTGAAGTCTATGCATGGAGGACATCCTCACAGGAGGAAAGAGCAAAAGAGGTGATCCTAGCAAGTGGCTACGTATAGGACACACAAGATTCTCACATGGTCACTTGATGTCAACACCACATGCTGACCCAGTGAAATGTAACAGATGTCAAACACCCATGACAGTACAGCATTTGCTTGTTGAGTGCCCAAATTGACCCAGCAAAGATCTATTTATCTGCGGAGTTCGGAAATGAAAAATATTCTTGCGGAAAGCAGGGATTTTTCAATTAATAAAATCATAAATTTTTTAAATAAGACGGGTTTCTCAAATAAAGTCTAATTTTTTTTTTTTTTTTTTTTTTTTTTTTCTCTCTCTCTAGGATTGATCCCTGAGAACCAGCCCGAGAAGAGTCTACTTGAGACTCAGAGGTCTGGAAAAACTAAACACCTATTAATAATAATAAACCTAAACATTAATATAGAGGTACACCACAGTTTGATGTATTGGAAGATTGGTGAATAAAAAAATAACAGGCTGGATAAAGCAGATGTAGAACAAAGGAAAATCATGAAAGTAATAATTTTTGTATAAAAATTCAGTCAATAAATAATGTAAAAAATAATGTGAATAATTGTGGTCATAACAGAAAAACTGAGTTTTAAAGGAAATTTACTCCTGGATCAGAAAAAGTATTAGACTGAGTGTTATCTACAGTTTAAAGTTATACAGGACAAAGTTACTTTCAGGCATTCTTTATAATCCCATAATAGATTCAGTTTTTTGTAATTTACTATAAGATTCATTATTGTGTTAAGCCTGTCATTTATCAGAAATATGTAAATACTTTTGAGATTGTAAAATGTCACTCATAGGAAATGCTAAATTCAATTGTCATAGTTTTTTGGCTTTGTTATCATCATCCTTGTTTATTTGGCTTTTTTATCATCATCTTCATTTACTTCAGTGCTTACAAGCACAGAGATACAGCATATTTCAAGATTTATATGTACTACCTTCATATTTGTTTGAAGAATTTAATTTCAGATAGTTTCTTACTTGTTGAAAGGTTACAGCCTCTTATCAGGGATGTCTTAGTTAAGCATTTTTCTTTTCTTAATGCATGACTATAGAATATTCTTCTTTACTCAGGTGGCCTTGTTAAAGATGGAACATTTGTTTCCATGGTTCATCACCACATAAAGAGGTTGTGTGCTGAAATGTTGAAGGATGCTGTTGCTTTGGTGGATGCCTTTGCCCCTCCTGACTTCATCCTACGGTCTGCTCTTGGAAATGCAGATGGAGAGGTAAAGTTTCACAAATTTTAGTTTGAAAAGTAGGTTTTAAATCCATAAAAAGGAAAAATGCCTGAAATTAACGGGTGTAGCACTCCCATAAGGCCTCATTACAACGTAGGTAACCATAGCTACCTAAGGATTGGAGGGATTTGCTTTAAATTTTTACCACTTGTTACACAACTGATACTGATAATATCTGCATTAGGAAATAAAAAAAATTTGACCTCTTAAGTTTATAAATTTTCCAGTTGAAAAGAGACATGACATCATTTGTAATAAATCATATACAAAAAAAGTTGCACTTAAAAATGTTTTTCCTATGCTAAATAAAAGATATATACAGTAGCACACTCACATAATGGACCGTGGTATATTGTACTTCAGACATATCAGCGCAAAATGGAAATAGTATTAATTTGAGGGCTTTTGCCTCCGGATCTAGCGTTGGCTATGTAATATTCACTATTTGTATCGTATTATAAAATACAAACATAACGAATGTGCATCTTTTCCATGGCTCTTTTAAAAAGTTATACTTTACTTCACTGCATCCAATATTATACCTTGTATGTATTTCATATTTTTTTCCACAAAATATCCTTGTAAAATTGGGTGTGTCTTATGCAAGGGCGCATGGTCATTGCTAAAAGAATACTTTTGGTTTTTAGATGGTTTGTGGTGTATTTCTGTTTGAAATGATTTTTAATTGTTTTAGAATGATAATTTTTGTATTTTTGTTAGAAGTATCAAATTAGGCAGTGAACTGTTAAAATAGGCAGATATATACAAGAAATATGAGTTTCTTTTATAGTGAGGTTGGGTTGGATGCTATAATCCATTCTTTCGGTGAGCTACTGTAGTTATACTAGGTGCTGTGAAATTTTAATTGAATTTTGTTCAGTCTTCTTTAAGGAGGTATGCTCCTTTACTTTGCCAAAAATCTAATTTTGGGGGAAATGGTGAAAGAAAAAGGTTATTGCTTATTTTTATTAAATAACTTAATAGTGCGTAATTACATAGCTATTACTTTCTAACTATATTGTGGCAGCTTAAATTCAGAAATTCGCAGTAGCGCGACTGTTGTTATAGTGTAGTTAACTAAGCCCGCCCACTTTCAGCTTAAGAGCTCAATTAGTTTCTGCTGGTCAATGACTGAACATTGGTTGTCTTATGGCTGTTCTGGTGAAGGATTCATTCTTTTGGTAGCTTTCATGCTAATTACAATTAGTTTGGAAGATTTTGACTTGACTTCTTCATGATTATGATATATTTTAAATCATGCTGGCCTCAAGTCTGCTAGTATCTGGTTTTGCAGCAAAGGCTGCAACACCAGGCTGATGTCAGCCCAGTACAGCGCACATGATTTTTTGTCATCGTAAAGGGCAAATCTTATCTGACTTGTGAAGCGTGTTGGTACTGTGATGAGGGGAAATGGAAAACTTGGAATGTACATATACCTTGCCAGACTTCAGAGAGACAGGAGAGAAAGGTGGCTGCTAGAGCCAAAGCTGGGGGTTCTGCTTGTCGATGTACCTTTTCTGTCTACACCTGTGACTGCTTGTTCCTCCATTACCAATACTCCAACTTTTCCATCTACTCTGTTACCTGGCTCCCAAACTTATGACCTTAATGTCATCGCCAGCCTTGAAGCCAGGATAGACCAAAAATTCAGTCAATTAGTTAACATTGTGGCCCAAATAGGGACATCCATTAAGGTCCTTATGGACAAGATGAGTGCCAGTGATGTAGGTGCAAGTGCAGTGTCAATGGAGGAGGTGGCTACCCATTCCGCCAATGCTCGTAGACAAAGGTCTCTGTCAGATTCCCTTAATCCTGGGAGGAGGCATACCAGAGGTCCAAGGGAGGTTGGTGGGGTTTGCTCACAGGTAGTTGCCCCCTCAGCCTGTTGTCCGTAAATCCCATGATGTGGTGGACAGTTGTTGGAAAGGAGTCCATTTGAAAGTGCAGTTGTTGTCTTCTATCGATTCGGGCTCTTTGAGTGCAGACAAGAGGCATTATTCCAGAATTCATAGCCAAAACTCAAAATCCATCAGTAGTAGATGACAGATTTGTCTCCTTTTCAATACCTTCTTTAGGAGAGTTTGTGGATGACGACCCTGAAGAAATGTTATGTCCTGTCAGGGTACTACGAGTTTACTTTAAAAGAACTTGACATCTCAGACCGGGATGCCTTAGGCTTTTTGTGAGTACAGGATGGGTCAAGAAAGAAGTGTCCAAGAATACAATATTGTTTTGACAGAGACTGGAGTGTCAAATAACCTTGAGAGAACTAGAGCCTATGACATCAGAGGCCTGAGCTCTCTTTGGCATGTAAGAAAAATATGTCTGTGCATGCTGTGGAGATTTTGAAAGCTGATGTAAGATGTTGCCCATAGATCTTTGGACACTTTTTCCTTGGGTCCAGTGGTGGCTGCTCACTTTTTTCGTGCATTTTGTACCTACTTCTTTACTTACAGGCAGTATTAGGGAGAATACCATCATAAGCTAGAACGGACTAGGTACAAGTGAGTGAGACAGCCATGCTGAGTGGGTTGATAAGAAATCCACATACAGGGAAGTGGGTTTTCTTACGAGAACAGATATCATGTAAACAGAAATTACTAGATTGAATAATGTGTACTACTAAATTTACTTTAACATAATGCAACAAATGTCATAATGACTAGATATTGTCATGGAAAATTAAGAGATTACACTCCAATATGGCAAGGTGGACACTGTGATACAAAGCTCTCTCCACCCTTTTGCAATGGCGGCATGCTGCACAAAGCGATTTTGCGCATGTCCATTCCATGTTTATAGTTCCATGGTCTCTTCCCTTCTCAGGAAGAGAGCTGTAGAGGTGTTCAACATTGAGATACAAAGCTCTCTCCACCATCTGCAATGGCAACATGCTGCCCACGGCAATTTCGCGCATGTCCATTCCATGTTTATAGTTTCATGGTCTCTTCCCTTCTCAGGAAGAGAGCTGTAGAGGTGTTCAAGGTCGTGAACACAGAAGGTTTCTTCGACCATCTGTTTGTCATCCCCAGGTCATCGGGAGGTTGGAGACCTGTCCTGGACATCAGCACTTTGAATTTCTTCCTTCAGAAAATAAAATTCAGAATGGAAGTGAACCAGTCAGTCCTGTCATCCATTCACTCAGGCGATTGGATGGTGACCATCATGCCCAAAATTAAGGACGACCTTCAGTGGTGCCTTTCAGAAATAAGGTTTTTAGTTGGAAAGTTGCTTCCTCCTCTGAGCACCAGCCTAATCTTATACTCGTAGAAATTTGGGCCTCCAGTCATTTGCAGCAGTGAAATTCAACAGAACAGTAGCGGTCCATTCAGACAACACAACCCTCTGTCTTACATCAGAAACCAGGGAGGTACTCAATCCTTCTTCCTTTATGAAACAGCCAAGGATCTTGTCTGGACCCAGGGGAATCACACCAGGATTACCACAAGATTCATCCAGGGCAAGCTGAATGCCCTTGCGGATGAACTAAGTCGCTGTAGACCGATTCTGCCCTTATACCTAGTTTTTTAAATGGTCGTATCACAAAAAGCATTTAACCATGAATTAGAAAAACACTGCGAATAGCGGGGTCAACTGTATTTGAAAATGAGTAAATTATTTTTTTTTTTATCAAAATGTATTTAGTCATGAAAATAACATTAAAATACAATAATTAGTGAATATTTATCAACGGATAAATGTGTTAATACTAATTAGTTAAAGAGAGCCTTTCCCTGAGAGAGAGAGAGAGAGAGAGAGAGAGGAATTAGGATAAGGATGTCTCAAAGACTTATTAGTCCATCATAGAAGATATCATGTGCTTACTCATCTCTAGGAGCAGGGTTTACTGTGCATTCACAGTCCTAATGATTTTGTATAGCTTTCTTTTACTCTTCCACACTGTTGCTGTTTACAACTTCTGGTGGTAGGTTATTCCATGTGTCACATATCTTGTATGTAAAGAAGTTCCCGCAATGAGATGTGTTCTAGTTTCCATCCATTATTTTTTGTCTGGTTTTTGTTTAACGTAAATAGGTTACTGTCTACTTTTGTTATGCCTTTCAGTATTTTGAATGTTTCTATTAGTTGTCCTCACAATAGTCTTGTTCAGGCTCTCCAATCACCTTTGGTAACCTATTTACCTGATGGATGTTATTAGCTTTGTGGCTCTTGCTTGTACACCTTCTAATCTATTTATGTCCTTTCGTAGTGTTGGTGACCAAAACTGTACTGCATATTCAAGAGGAGGTCTAACTATGGATGTGTAGAGTTGCAACACCATTTCCTTGTTTCTGTATTTGAACTGCCTCTTTATGTATCCCACTATTTTCTGTTCCTTCTTTTCAGCTTTTATACAGTTTTGTGGATTTTAAGTCTTCTTATTTTACACTTTTTATGTCATTCCTAAGCAGTATGTAGTTTGCACGAGGGTTCTTTGTTCCTATTTGTAACACTTTACACTTGTCCAAGTTAAAAGGCATTTGCCATCTTTTTGACCACTCTCCTATTTTATTTAAATCATTTCTTACTCTTTCCACTGTATCTGGGTCAGCTGCATTTATACCTAGTTTGGTGTCATCTGCAAAATTGGCTATCCTGCTAGTTAAGCCTACATCAATGTCATTATAATGTAAATGAAAAATAGGAGGGGCCTAAGGAGACAGAACCCTGAGGAACTCCACTTGAACATCTGCCCATTCTGATTCTTCACCATTTATTACAACTATGAGGGATTTCAATATATCCTTTGACCCCAAGATGTCATCTGTTATTATAGAGACTCACTAAGATGGCAACACTTTCCTACCCTTGGAGTCAGGTTTGTTGACATTTGGAACAGCTGCACCATCACCCCTCTCTCAAAGTCTCTATGCACTAAAAGATGAGACTAAAATCTTACTAACTCACTATAGTATTTTCTTTAATGAATTGATATTATTGCTGTTAACATTATTTGAAAATTTGTAAATCATTTTTTATCATACAAAAAATAATCTTCTTAGAGAGAGAGAGAGAGAGAGAGAGAGAGAGAGAGAGAGAGAGAGAGAGAGAGAGAGAGAGAGAGAGAGAGAGCAGGTGTCATCAATTCCTTCTCTGCCAGCTCGTGGTTAACATCAGTGGTTAGTGCAGGCTTTTCCTTCATCGCTGGATGGTTTTTGACTGTCGTATTTTGGTGAAGTACTCACTTTGTGTTTTTGCTAGTTGTTTGCTTTCAATTTAGTTAGTTTTGACTGCAATTAGTTGTGGCATTTAGTTGCCGTCATGTCAGATTCTAGCTCTTCAGGAGTTAGGTTCTGTGCCGGAGGGTGCAGGGCTAGGTTGAAGGTTAAGCCTATGTACAACCCACACTCAAAGTGTATTAACCCTTAAACGCCGATTGGACGTATTAAACGTTGACAAAAATTGTCTGTTGGGTGCTGAATTGACGTATGAAATGTCGACGCAAAAGTTTTTTAAAAATTCGCAGAAAATAGTTATAGGCCTACCAGCCGAAAACTTTTGTATCACGCACCTTGAGGGGATGCCTGGGAGTTCACGGATCAAGCTGTTTTGTTTACAATCGTTACCCAGGCGTGCAAGCGTGAATTTCTTTCTTCTCGCACTAAAAATCATCAGTGACACATCTTAGAAATTATTTCGTCACTTTGACATAATTTTTGCTCCATTTTATATTAGCTGTTACATAGAGTTTTATATATGAAAATGTGTGCAATTTCATGTAGAATACAACAAAAAACAACCCATGGTTGTAGCTTTCATCAGTTTTGAAATATTTTCATATAAATATCGATGTGCCAAAATTTCAACCTTCGGTCATCTTTGACTCTACCGAAATAGTTGAAAAAACGCAATTGTAAGCTAAAACCTCCTTATATTCTAGTAATATTCAATCATTTACCTTCATTTTACAACAAATTGGAAGTCTCTAGCACAATATTTCGATTTATGGTGAATTTATGAAAAAACTTTTTCTTTACGTCCGCGCGGTAACTCTTCCGAAAAAATCAGAAATTTTTTTGTCCAAAAGTCGTAATGTTTGCATTGTTTTATATGAGCCGTTACATAAAGTTTTATATATGAAATGTGTGCAGTTTCATGTAGAATACAACAAAATACACCCATGGTTGTAGCTTTTATTAGTTTTTGAAATATTTTCATATAAGTACGATGTGCCAAAATTTCAACCTTTGATCAACTTTGACTTGACTGAAATGGTTGAAAACCGCAATTGTAAGCTAAAACTCTTACATTATAGTAATATTCAATCATTTACCTTCATTTGCAACAAATTGGAAGTCTCTAGCACAATATTTTGATTTATGGTGAATTTTTGAAAAAAAAAACCTTTTCCTACGTCCGCGCGGTAACTGCCGAATGTCGTAATGTTTGCACCGTTTTATATTAGCCGTTACATAAAGTTTTATATATGAAAATGTGCGCAATTTCATGTAGAATACAACTAAAAACAACCCATGGTTGTAGCTTTTATCAGTTTTGAAATAAATATTTTCATATAAGTAACGATGTGCCAAAATTTCAACCTTCGGTCAACTTTTGACTCAACAGAAATGGTAAAAAAACGCAATTGTAAGCTAAAACTATTACATTCTAGTAATAATCAATCATTTAACTTTATTTTGCAACAAATTGGAAGTCTCTAGCACAATATTTCAATTTATGGTGAATTTATGAATAAAACTTTTTCCTTGTGTCCGCGCGGTAACTCTTCCGAAAAAATCAGAAATTTTTTCAACCGATTGTTGTAATGTTTGCACCTTTTTATATTAGCGTTACATAAAGTTTTATATATGAAAATGTGCACATTTTTGTGTAGAATACAACGAAAAAAACAACCCATGGTTGTAGCTTTTTATCAGTTTTGAAATATTTTCATATAAATAACGATACAGAAAAAATTCGACCTTCGGTCAACTTTAACTCGACTGAAATGGTCGAAAACTGCAATTGTAAGCTACAACACTTATGGACTAGTAATATTCAATCACCGTCCATTTTGGCAACAAACGGGAAGTCTCTAGGACAATATTTTGATTTATGGTGAATTTTTTTAAAACCACTTTATTTACGCCAGTGCGTTATGAATTCATGCATCATATTGTGATGATATTTTCTCTGTGTTGCCTTGATCGTTTTACAATTTGTTATATACCAAAATCATCGCAATTTAGTGTACAATACAACAAAAAAATAATTAACTCATTAGCTTTAACCGTTTTGCTCACAGCGCGATTTGTATACAATTATATATGACATTTTTTTTTTGCGCTGTCATATATTCTATTATATATGATAATATTTGGTTTTATTTCTGATGGTTGCATACTAAACTTCAGGCAATGACAAAAAAAGGAGCAAAAAAATGAACTCTTAATCTTAAAAATTAAGCGTGCTGTGATTTTTTCTTTGAAAAAAAACTTTTTTTTCCGCTTCGGCGCTCACTCGCGAACTCCGCCGGCATATGGGAGACACTTTCAGAAATACCGGCTCAGTGATTAAGGGTTAAGTGTAGAGGTAATGGGTCTGAGTGTACTCGCAAATCGGCTTGTGATGAATGTAAAGATTGGAAAGGCAATCAATGGAATGTTTTCTAGCACATTCTGTTAAGCTAGTAAAGGATAGGACGAAAAAGGCAGCTCTTAAGGGGGCCGGCCGGCTAATGCCATTTTTTAAGGACAGGACTATGATATTCATACCACTTAATAAGGTGACTTGGGACATCTCCAAACCGCTATGAATTTTGCCTCTGACCTTCGGTTTGTGCCGCCAGGGCGATTTATCCCGAAAATAATAATTTTTTTTTTCAAATTCTATCTCCTCCCTGAATTTAATATTAAGACCTAGGATTACTACCATATATAGACTGATGTAGACCTCCAATCGAATGAAGGAGTTTTTTTTTTCTAAAAGTCATTTTTTTGCTAGATATGAATTTTTTCAATATGGTAAAAAAAATAAATCAGGAGAAAAAATTTATAAAAAAAAAAGACGAAACAAAATTGGAAAAAAGGGCTCTATTTGATTGTTCTATAATGTCTTTCTGAGTTATATACCAAATCCAATGTTATAGCTTTAAAAACTAAGTGAGAAGATAGATTTTGAAGGTCAATAAGTATAGTTTTGAGATACGGGCGTTCAAAGTTTTCCTTCGTATTTCTATAAAGACAGTGTTAATAAATAATGATTATTATGAATGTATATTTCTTTTTTGTGTATTAATAAACCAAAACTATTTTATTTATCATAATTTAATCATAAATGATGATCCCTTTGCTCATATATCGTAGCCTGCTTGAGGCAAGATGGGGTACTCCTTCCTACGCAACTCTCTCTCTCCCCTTCACTAACTCGGCTTATTACAGCGAATTTTCTTCTTCTGTATGTTAGCGAGATGTTTTGCCTGTATTTTCCTCTTTGGCATGATGAAATTCTTGCCGAAACAAAGATAAACAAACGTAAATGCAAGAGAATGTCAGAGGTGAAACTCGAAGGTGTACTCTCTTTTTACAAAAGACAATTTAATAAATCATGATTATTATGAATTTCCATATTCCATTTTGGGTATTAAAAAACCAAAACTTTGTTATCATAAATGAAGATCTCTTTGCTCAAAGATCGTAGCCTTGGGCACAGTGTGACGTGTGCTGTCAGGCAAGATGGGGCGTTACTACGCAACCCTTCCTACGCAACCCTCCCCTCTCTCTTCACTAACTACGCGTATATTACGATATTCAGTAATAATACTTGAGTGACTTTTCTTCGTCTGTATGTTAGCGAGATGTTTTCCTTGTCTTTTTCCTCATTGGCATGATGAAATTCTTGCCGAAACATACTTAAACATATGTTAAAGCAAGCGAATGTCAGAGGTGAAATCGAACGTGTAGACTACTTGAAGTTTGTGCTCGCACTGATGGTTGGACTTGGTTGGTAGCTGACTGAAGTCTCTCTTCTCGACTCGGGGAATGTCTACAGATGCCATTTCTCCCAATTTCCTTGACAATAATTAAAAATTTAAAAATTTACGATAATAGAAGAAATATTGCATTTTCTTGTACGGATCAATGTTTTAGGCTTATTGAGTTACGATAACTAATTACCCTGTAACTACGAAAGTAAGAGGAATTTTGATGAAATATTTCGTATACGTATTCTCAATTGCCATATGAAGCTCCATGAATTTTTTCATGACTTTGCATTTTTTTGCCCTATACCCCCCATATATAGAGGTTCCGGTGGCCCCCTTAAGAGCTGAAAGTAAAGCTAGTGTAGCCTTTTCTGCATCTTCCATAGATCCAGCTCTCTGTTTCTTCTCCTCCTCTAGCCGTGTCCCCAATCTGAAGTCCTCCTCCTGCTCATTTAACTCCTTTACCGGCTTCCTGTGTAGTTTCTTCCAATGCCATTGCCAGCCTCAAATCTAGGTTAGAGAAAAAAAGTTTATGTTCTTGGCAATACGGTTATGGAGTTAGGTTTTTCAGTTAAGTCATTTCTAGAAAAGGCTAACAATAATGAAGTGCCAAGTGTTAGTGCAGTGCTTTCCGAGATGGTGGCTTTTTGTCCCACCAGTTCTCCTAGACAAAGGTCCCTGTCCCGCTCCCCCGCCGCAGGGAGAAGACAAACTGAAGGTCCAAGGGAGACAGATGGAGTTTGCTCACAAGCAGTCACTTCCTCCATAGATCCTGTAGTGTACTAACAGGATTCGACAGAACACTGTTGGAAAGGCGTTTCCTTCGCTGGTCCATTATCGTCGGAGTTGAACGATTCCTCTCTTATGAGGTGTCCTAAATGGTGTTGTAATTCAGTTTCGAGTCCATTGAAAAGGAGTGCGACGGCAGGAGATTTCTCCCCTTCTCCTGTTAAGAAGTCCAAGGAAGTGGATCGCGGTTCCATATCCTCCTTGTTGTATTGCGACTAATACTTCTCAAAATAGTTTTTCAACTTCAGACACTTCAGACCCTCAAGGAGGGCATTGTATTTTGGCCCCTTTGAAGCATTCGATGCTTGTACATTTGTTGAATGCTCCTTTGACTTCTCATGCGATGTTTTCTTTGGCGAGTATGGATCCTTTGGTGTCGAAACTTGCGACTTCTGGCGTTTTGACTCCAACTTCTGCTGTTGACGTCGACAATCCCTGCCACATCTGTGAATACAAGGTCAAGACAGTTGCCAGCTTGATTTGAGGGTTCATTTATTAATTTTGTTTATTTGTATGGTGTTTTTATGTTGCATGGAACCAGTGGATATTCAGCAACGGGACCAACGGCTTTACACAACTTCCAAACCATGTTGAAGAGTGAACTATCACCAGAAATACACATCTCTCCCTCCTCAAACTCATGGCCACTGAAGTGGCATGCCAACACCATACTGACCACGCCACTGAGGCCCTTCATTTATTAATTGCATGGAGCATGCACCTCTGCAGACTTGAACACTTGTACCTAAGACAGTAAGCAGACTGCAAAAAACATGGACCCAGATTGTATATTCTTTGTAGCACCTGCTTGGTTACAAGCTGAGCAGGTGAAATAAAGAAGGCAGGAAGGAGAGCATCGGTTAAATTGACCATGGAGATTAAAATTAGTAATTGACGAATTGCCGTAGATTACCGTAAAAGCAAATTTTCTGTAAATTTAAAGACAGGCAGTTAAATGCCAAAAAGGTATACTTTTTTTTATGGGGGAAAGAGAATTTATAAATTTCTGTATTTCTTTAATATTTTAAGAACAGCAAGTTTTTCTTGGTAAACTTGCATGAATGACTGACCGTACAATTTTGTCTTTTAATTGTTTGGTATCAGATTGAGATTAAAACCAGTTACTATATCAAGTGATAAAGTAAAGTTTTAAGGTCACAAGCCATTAAGCTAGAATGGTGTTTTTCCACAGGGGAGCAGCTAAGGATTAAGTTTTTATGAAATCTTAGTTTATAAACTATGTAAAGAAAAAACCACACTATGCAGCAATGTTATACTAGAAGGAGAAAGAAAAATCCAGTATAATGTATAATTCTACTGTTTATCCAGTAATCAATACAAAAATAGACATATAATCATGATTATACTCACTTGTAAACCAGGTTATTCATTGAATCTCATTTTGGATGAAAATTTTTTTTCCTTTTTATTACCATAATTATTTATGAACCATTATTTTCTATTTTGTAAATAATAACTACAATGTCTTCATTATCACAGGTTTATCAGCATTTAAAAACTACGATGTTCTCTGCTCCTGGTGCTATGTCTCGTCCAAAACACTGGAAAGAGATGAGATACAATGTCCCTTCATCAAAGCTGTAGTAAAAAGATAATTTGAGAGGAATTCCAAACTTGGTGCTGTATTTTAGTCACAATTTAGTAGTGTTGGTACTGTAGTTCAATATATATATATAAAAAAGGATATATTTACACCAGTTAGTTACCTTCAAGTGTTACTTCAAGAATTGAAATATAATTTTTATTATTACCTTTAGTTTTGAAGTATTTTCTAAGGTAACAAGTGTATAATACAGTGACATTGTGCCTTACAAGATTGTTAAATTTCTTAAAATATATATTCTTAAATTCTATTTATGGAAATTTAAGCACATTCTCTACTCAAATTTTCATGTGTAGTCTCTCAACTCAAATTTTCATGTGTAGTCACTAACTAGAAATGTTTTATTTTTTTTATAGATTTCTTGACAAGTGACAATTTATTTTTTTATAGATTTTTTTAAATAGATTTCTTGACCAAGTGGAATCTGTTGAAAATGTTAGATCTTGACTAATCATTCCATTCTCTAAAGTAAAAGTGGGAGAGGGGCCAGTTTCTAACTAACAGTTTATTTACTTGCAGATACGTATAGGAAAAATATACTCAGAATGAAAATTTTTAAAGTATGTAAAATGTTATATTTTATAATCATGTAAATATAAAAATGTTTTATTCAAGATAAAAATAAACATTTTAGTAGTATAAGTATTCTATTCATCCTTTATAAATTTTTGTATATGTATTTCTATATGCTTTTGATGCATATTTCACAGTGAAAACTTCTTGTATGGTAGCAATTAGGCTTTTACAAATTAACTTGATAGATGTATCATTGTATATTTCCTGTAATCTTTTCCTTTTCAAGTAATTATTGCTACCAACAACAAAACACTATAAAGAAATTATAACATGTTAAAAGTACATTGTTCTTTTATGTAGATTTAACCCTCTTACGCCGATTGGACGTATTAAATGTCGACATAAACTGTCTCCCGGGTGCCAATTGGACATATTAAACGAATTTTTAAAAAAGTTTTTTTAAAAAGTTCGCGGAACAATACTTATAGGCCTACCAGCCGAAAACTTTTGAATCACGCGCCTTGGGGGATGCTGGGAGCTCACGGATCAAGGCGTTGTTTTGTTTACAATCATTACGCAGGCACGCAAGCGCGAATTTCTTTCTTATCGCACTAAAAAGTATCAGTGACACATCTCAGAAATTATTTAGTCACTTTGACATAATTTTTGCACCATTTTAAATTAGCCGTTACATGGAGTATTATATATGAAAATGTGCGCAATTTCATGTAGAATACAAAAAAAAAAAATACTCATGATTGTAGCTTTTTATCAGTTTAGAAATATTTTCATATAAATAACGATGTGCCAAAATTTCAACCTCTTCGGTCAACTTTGACTCTACCAAAATGGTCGAAAAACACAATTGTAAGCTAAAACTCTTATATTTTAGTAATATTCAATCATTTACCTTCATTTTGCAACAAATTGGTTGTCTCTAGCACAAGATTTCGATTTATGGTGAATTTATGAAAAAAACTTTTTCCTTACGTTCGCGCGCGGTAACTCTTCAGATAAATTTTTTCGTGCGATTGTCATAATGTTTGCACCATTTTAAATTTGCCGTTTCATAAAGTTTTATATATGGAAATGTGCACAATTTCATGCGCAATACAACTAAAAACAACCCATGGTTGTAGCTTTTATCAGTTGAAATATTTTCATAAATAATGATAAGTGCCAAAATATCAACCTTCGGTCAACTTTGACTCTACCAAAATGGTCGAAAAAACCGCAATTGTAAGCTAAAACTCTTATATTCTAGTAATATTCAATCATTTAATCATTTATCTTCATTTTGAAACAAATTGGAAGTCTCTAGAACAATATTTAGATTTATGGTGAATTTTTGAAAAAAACATTTTTTTCACATCCGCGCGTTACGAAATTCATGCATCATTTTGTGATAATATTTTCTCTGTGTTGCTTTGATTGTTTTACAATGTGTTATATACCAAAATGATTGCAATTTAGTGTACAATACACGAAAAAAAATTACTCGTTAGCTTTAACCATTTTGCTCACAGCGCGATTTGAATACAATTATATATGAAACATTTTGTTTTCGTCGCTCCTCATATATCGCATTATTTTATATATGATATGATATTTTTTTTCTCTGATGGTTGCATACTAAACTTCAGCAATGACAAAAAAAGGAGCCAAAAATGAACTTTTAATCTTGAAAACTAAGCGCACTGTGATTTTTTGAAAAAAATATTTTTTCGCTTCGGCGCTCACTCCGAGACTGCCTCGGCATACGGGAGACGATTTTTATTATACCCCTTTGGCGTAAGAGGGTTAATAAACAAACATTTTCATTGTTCTAAAATATTCAGTGATGTACCACCATTTTTTCTTTTCAATCACAAATTTTTTCTTTTTTAAGAAAAAGAGAGCATAACAAATCAGGCCCTTTAACTCGGCAGAGAGCAATTGCTGAAACTAGGTAAAATCGTACGTAGTAAGATTGTGAACTGGGTGTTAACCCCCCCACACTTTTTCCTTTGGCACACCAGCGATTAAGCAGGGTACCTGAGGGAGGATTATGATGATGAAAGCTGGTTTGTACAAATATGCAAAATTAAAATTACTTGAAATCTGTGATTTGTTCCTATGGGAAGACAAACCATTGCCTTTTATGCAGATGATACTCACTTCCTAGATGGGAGATAGTTTCCCAACTGACTGGTAAATTGAAGTTCCTGGTCATGACTAAGTAGAAATACTGACTCCTGCAGCCTCCTAGCTGGTCTGGTATCATTATACCAGAGTAATAGAGGCGCCTGAAACCTGAGTGAGAAGTGTATGGAGTGTTGCTCAACTAGAAAAACCTCCAAAATCCAATTGTGACCTCTATAAGGGATAAATAAAGGCATTTAAAATGTTTGACATAATTTGGCGAGTTTAGATTACAGCTCTACACACACACTCCTTGTTAAAAGGGAGAATGGAGAGTTGCATCTTATAAGCCAAAGCTCCAAGAACTGGATGCTTGATTATTATTAGCTCACCTGCATCTGTGGCCTCTTCCAGTGTATACATAGCCTGAAGGTACGCTCTCACAGATGGAGGAAGAGATAATCTAGTAGATGATTTTCTGTCTGAGAGGAGCTTTGACAACTACAGGCAGTCAACGGTTATCAGTGGGGGTTCCATTCCCTGGGGTCTGCCAATAAGCGAAAACCGCCATTAACTAGCACTCAGTGATTTAGGGTGCCAAAAACCAGTTATCAGTGCCATAAGCATCCTTATGGCGCTAATAACTGGAACTCGTCCCGTTATGGCGCCATAAATCGCCAATTTTATAGACGAAGTGCCATAAAACCGAATCACCGATAACCGAGGAACTGCCTTTATACAATCTGTTAAGCAGCAACCACAGGTCCCAAGAAAGTATTCAAAAACTTTGAGGGTAACATCCTTAAGAAGAATGAGTTACTTGCGCTACTGGGAACTTACTCCGAAATGCAAGGGACAGTAATATGACCCTGGCTTCATGAGCAAGGGCATGGGACTGTCTCTTACATTTATCAGTAATTTCCCAGTAGCACAGTTTAACCAATTGTGTCTAAGGGGCATCACCCTTTTATGTACTAAGTACAAAAGCATGTTGTCTGGAACACCATCAAAGTCCAAGAGAGAGGAAAATGATGAACTATTATCTTGTCAGAAACTATGAGTTTTGGGTTCTCACCACAAACTCAAGAATTAAGTAAAAGAAATTCCAAAGCTGAACAAGATAAGAAAGGCCATGCAACTCACCAATGCACTTTGGTCAGGGTGAAGGCTGGTAGGAAGAAACTCAAGTTTTGTCTTGGTCCAAGCAGGGAGGAGGACATTATTGACACCAATACTGTATGTAATAGCAAAACTGAAAGTGCCACTTGTAGAAATGAGTTGGAAGCAAGGACTTCATGGAAAAAAAAAAAAAAAAAAAAAAAAAAGGCAACACATCCGCACTCACAAGAAGGTGCACGGTGGAACCATTCTTGTAAAAACTTTTTGCTTAATGTACCTGTATGTTTACAGCACAGGTAATGACCATCATAATTGGTGTCCTCCACAGGTCATGATCATTTTATGATGAAAGCGTTTATGATAACTAAATACTTAATATACTATTTAAAATTTCTATATAAAATATCCAAACTGTATGCATATAACTGGTTATTTTCATCATTAAGACTGGTATTGCAAGAGGAATCTGTATCTGGGTATGTCCATAGATACAATAGCATTGAGGGTTTTCCCACTGGACCAGAGGTTACAGAAGTTCCAGACGGTGGTGCAGTCCTTCCTGTCACAAGCTGAACAACCAGCTCACCAGTGGCAGGTTCTGCTAGGTATCTTGACATCCCTAGAAAAGCTAGTCTACCTATGTTCTCTTCAATGGAGGTTGCAGGAGTTCTGGTCCCCGGCGGGCGATTTCCCTCAACAGCAAGTACCACTTTCACATCTGGTGAGAAGAGACCTGTGTTGTTGGTTGGATGATCAGAATCTTACAATAGGAGTCCCTCTGCTCTCTCCCCAATCAGATTATCTCCTGTTTTCAGATGTATCCATCAATGGTTGGGATACTCATCTAGAAGACCTTCTAGCTTTGGGTGTTTGGAGTGCTGAGGACAGGAAGCATCACATCAACGTCTTGGAAATAAAAGCTGCATTTCTGGGACTCAAGGAGTTCTTGGAGAAGGTAGAGGGATATATAGTCGCTCTGATGTCAGACAACACCACAGTGGTAGCCTATGTCAACAAACAGGGAGGGTTAGTGTCTCACCAACTCTACTCGTTAACAGTAAAGATACATCAGTGGGCGATCAACAACTCGGTGGAGCTCTAGGCAGATACATTCCAGGCAAGAGGAATGTAGTAGCCGACAAATTAAACACAGAACCAAATCCTTGGCACGGAATGGTCTCTATATCAGGACATTGCGAACAGGCTATTTCTTCTTTGGGGAAGGCCCATGTTTTCTCGAGTTTTAACTAACAAAATAGGCTGTTTTCAGCAATTTATAGTGGTTCCAACTATTCCCACCGATTCTATTTGCAGGGGGGGGGGGATGTCTGGTACATATCCCCCACAAATAGGGGGGGAGGCCACTGGTACCGAGGGATATTCCCCCATGGCGTCAACTTCTTTGCCAACCTCATGTGGAGAGGTTCCACCAATCAGCAGTCCATCTCTCCACGGCTGGAGTGGAGACTATCAAATATCTCCTCCGAGCGAGGGAATTTTCTAGCAAAGCAACAAGCCATAGGTCCGGCTATCTCTGGAAGTCTTCGTCAGTAGTTTATCAGGGCAAGTGGGCGGTCTATTGTGATTGTTGTCATCGAAAGGGTTTCTCTCCACTCAGAACCTCTGTTCAGCATATAGCGGACTACTTCATCTACCTCAAGGGTAGTTTTATGCCTAAAGGGCACAGACATCACTTCATCCTGAAAGATCTCTTTGTTGTTTAGGAGTTTCGAGCAATCACTTCCTCCCACAAATCCTGATCACTTTCTGACAGACCCAACTGCAGCCTAATAATCATTTCAAAATTTAAGGGGGCCAGCCGGCTAATGCCATTTTTTAAGGACAGGACTTTGATATTCATACCACTTGATAAGGTGACTTGGAACATCTCCAAACCTCATATGATTTTCGCCGCCTCTGACCTTCGATTTTGTGACGCCAGGGCAATTTATCCCGAAAATAACCATTTTTTCAAATTCTTATCTCCTCTCTGAATATTTAATATTAAGACCTAGGATTACTACCATATATAGACCTGAAGAAGACCTCCAATCAAATGAAGATTTTTTTTTTCCAAGTCATTTTTTTGCTAGATATGAATTTTTCATTATGGTAAAAAAACAAACCCTATAAATCAGGAAAAAAAATTATAAAAAAAAAAATGGAAAAAAGGGCTTGATTTGATTGTTCTATAATGTCTTTCTGAGTTATATACCAAATTTCAGTGCTATAGCTTTAAAACTAAGTGAGAAGATAGAGTTTGAAGGTCAATAAGTATAGTTTTGAGATATGGGCATTCAAAGTTTTCCTTTGTATTTTTTATAAAGACTATGTTAATAAATAATGATTATTATGAATGCACATTTCTGTTTTGGTTATTAATAAACCAAAACTATGTTATTTCTTGTAATTTAATCATAAATTATGATCCCTTTGCTCATAATCATAGCCTGGGGCACTGCATCAGGCAATATGGGGCACTCCTCCCTATGCACTCTCCCCCCCTCAACTAACTCGGCTTATTTCAGCGTATTTTCTTCTTCTGTATGTTAGCGAGATGTTTTCCTTGTATTTTCCTCTTTGGCATGATGAAATTCTTGCCGAAACAAAGATAAACAAACGTAAAAGCAAGAGAATGTCAGAGGTGAAACTCAAATGTGTACTCTCTTTTTACAAAGACAATGTTGATAAATCATGATTATGAATTTCATATTCCTTTTTTGGGTATTAATAAACCAAAAATATGTTATTTATCATAAATGAAGATCCCTTTGCTCAACGACTGTAGCCTGGGGTACTGAATTTTTTCATGACTGCATTTTCTGCCCTATACCCCCATATATAAGGGTTCTGGCCGGCCCCTTTAACCACATTTACAAGGAGACATACCTATACTTTTCTGCAGTGTGGCATTATATACCCACACTGCTCGTCCTGGCATACATGTCCAATCATTGTCACATTTACTCATTCGCAAAATTTCAGTCATCGTTCTAACAGTCCTTTCAGCTAAACCAGTTCGCACTGGGCATATATGGAGTAGAATATACATGCACAATACCCCATCCTTTCAAATTCCCATCCCACAAACTCAGGTTCATTATCACTCGACATTTTCGTCGGCTTATTCTCACACACAGAAAACATCACTTGACCCACCATTTGCGCAATAGTTTCACTCCTCTTATCTAATGGGAACCACATCGGCAAATTTACTCATGTGATCCACCATCACAATCATCCCCACGTGTCCTCTTGCAGTCCTCAGCAAAGAAACACAATCAATCACAAGCATTTCAAACAGTTCTTTCATCTGCAATTGCGGACTCTCATGCACACACACTGATACTTTCCCCTCTGACAGTCTTCACATGTTACAGCTATATCCATACAAATTTTACTTAAAATAGGAGCATACAATCTCTCTCCTGCATTCCCATAACTTATTTTTCCCCATATGCCCAAACCGATCATGCACCATAAAAATCTTAAATAACCCAGGTGCATACAATCTCTCTCATGCATTCCCATAACTTATTTTCCCCATATGCCCAAACCTCTCATGCACCAACAAACACATAATCACAGCTGACTCAACAGAAAACACTGGCACATACACTTCCTTGCCAAACATCCCTTCCTGATGTAAAAAGTACACTATGTTTTAACACACTACAAACTGTTTAGCAACCCTCTTTTAATATATCCAATTCACATGGCCAATCTTCCACACGCACTCCTCCCAAAACACATTGTCGCAACATCCTTATCTCAAAGCACTTATCTTGCATTTCCTCAATCAATAAATCATTCTCACTTCTAGCAATATCAATCATACCCACAAAGTTTGGTACAAACACATTACTATCTTGAATCCTAGCTATTTTTCTACCCCCCTTCCTAAGACTTCCGTTTCCTATATCTACACCTAACTCATATGAGCATCCTAAAAAAATCTATCCCTATCAAAAAGCAAGCTGGCATATCATTTTCTCCCATAATTATACTAGTTATGTATTACATACTTCAAGATTTCCAAACCTAACCTTTAACTGTACCTCTTCCCATACTGAAACACTTCCTTGTCCTAACCCATGTATTCTTACACTTGTATACTGCCTTTTCACTTCGCAATCGCATCTCTCAAGTTCACTTACTACTGACCCACTCACTAAGGAAACTTGTCCCCCTGTGTCAACAAAACTACAGTACTCTCTATCATTTATCCGGACAAACGTCACCATTTTCCTGAGTCCCACATTCACTGCTACATCCACCTAGTTATCCATATCACAATCTTCCTCACCAAATTTGCCCTCAGTTACCTCCCCGTTTCTGTACTTCTGATTCAAAACCCCTTCAAAGTCCTTTTTCCTAACCAACCAATTACAACCTTGTTCCCCACACTGAATCATCAAAACCCCATGCTCACTACTTGTATTTACCCTCCCTCGATACTCAACTGGTCTGTCCCATCCAAAATACAAAAACACTAACAAATCAGCTACTGCTGACAACTTATGAAATATTTGCCGTCTTCCCCACCCTTGTTCCTCCGTATATGCCACTTCCTTCTGCACATCACTCATCAACTTCACTTGCAACTCATTTGCACTACTGGGTACCTCTTCAACCAAACCTTCACCTTCCAAGTCTTTCAATGCTGAAAATAAACATTCATACACACAGTCATCGCCTTCAAACCTCTTTTACAACTAATCCCTCAGGTACCATATTCAGATTCCAGTCACCTTTCACGATACCGTTGCCCTTACCATGCATCCTAGATGTTGTATCAGTAATCACATTTTTACTCTGGCACATATTCTAATCTAGAATCAAACTCACTCAAATCCTCAATCATCCTCACGATCCTAGCATTCACACTTTCCTTCTTGATTATATACACTAAGGGTCGATGGTCCATTCTTATGATAAATTTTACCCCATACAAAAACACTTTCAACGCTTTCACACAAAACTTTTTTGCCGCAAGCTCCTTCTCAACCATTGAATACTTCCGCTCTGCTTTATTAAAAGCTTTACTCACATACACAATTACTCTCAATTGTCCCTCCCCATTCACCTCTTGCATCTGCACTAAGCATCCTCCCATACTAAACTTACTCGCATCAGTATACAACTCAAGCTTACTTGCATCCTCACTATAGTCTGGAAAAGCCAAGGTGACACCTCTAGCAGCCTTTCAATCTCTCAAATGCTCCCCCCATTCACTCATCCCACTCAGCATAGTACAATTTTTTGTTCTCCCTGTCCATTCAGTCAACCTCTTCCCTATACCCAAACAACCCTAACAAACTTCCTCCCAAACTTAATCAAACCCAATAACCCTTTAACTTACGCTCAGTCTGGGGACGTGGAAACTCCCTTACTTTGACCACAAACTTTTCACTCTTCCTTATGCCATTCACACTCTCCAAGGAATTCCACTTCCCCAGCCAACCACATATACTTCTCTAGCTTCACTTTCACTCCATCCTCTTCCAAACGTTCTAACACCTCAAGCAGTTCCATAGTCTCCTAAACAGTTTCACTCACAATCAAACATCATCTATAAACACAGTCACCTTCATTCCATCAAAACCAGCAAAAACTACATTCCTCGCCTTCTGGAAGGCAGCAGGCACATTAGCCAACCCAAAACTTAACCGCTTGAATTGACAGTGACTGCTACACTCGAGAAAGCTGTAACATGCCTGCTCCCTTCCTGAAGATGCATCTAGTAATAGCCCCTTACCAAATCTAATTTTGTGAACACACTCATCCCATACATCTTCTACACACAATCAGACACCACATTCATCGGGAGTTGCTCCTTCAGTCACTTCATTCATTTACCCTTCTGTAATCCACACACATCCTTAAACTTCCATCTGGCTTACGTACTGGGACTATTCCAAGCACTCTTGCTCCTCTTGATCACTCCCACTCTCTCGAGTTCCTCACACTGTTCCTCAATCTCTTGGGTAATGGGCACGGAAAACTTTTGGGGACGCTCATATATTGGGGCATTATCTTCAAAAACTATCTTGAATTTAGGAAGCTTAGTTCCCACAAAATCCTTGTCACCACAACTCAACGCACCCTGCCTATCCCACAACATCTGCATACTGTTCCCTCTCGTTGTCACTAACATTTTCATCCACCTTAATTCTTTCTCATAACTCATCATACTTCCAATCATCATTTTCTTTCATGCTACTTGTCATCACTTGCCGTACCTTACACATCTTTCGTTGTCTGCATTCACCAACGTATATAAAAACCCTACACAATCACCTTCACGTATATCCCGCACTCGCTTTTTCCTAACACTTGGCAATGAGGCTAAAAAAACCCGAGGATTCTCCATATCTAAAATCCTGTTGTATACATGCACGCTCACTCTTACGAACTTGTTCGCATCCATACCCTCAACTATATATTCACACTTGTCACCGTTGACAATCCCAAGACTATCCAGCCATGCAACTTTCACACTAACAACTTCTCTGACTTCTCGCGGCACTTATACACTCTCTTTCACAACCAACGGCACCCCCTTCCATATTTTACTGTTTACCCCTCCATCCCTATCCAAGGATAACTCTCCACGCACTTTCCTTTTCATATGCAATTCAATCATATTCGTGTTCGGACGGACCACCATCCCCACACTTCAAGAACCTGTACCCTAACAACATATCATACTTATAACTCATTCCCTTGCTCACATAAAAGTTACTTTCATCCATCACTACCCCTTCAATTTCTATATTTTCATGCAACATTCTCACCATAGGCATACCTAAATTTCCTATTCCTCGTACCCCCCCCCCCTTAACATTTCCGAAACTTCACACTCACTCCGCAAGTTGTCACATCCATTCTTAAAAAGAACTGACACTGCAGCCAGTATCAATTAAAGCAACCAAACATACCCCTCTGCACCTCACTTTTACACTCATACATTCATAAGCTCTACCCCCAAACCCTTTTTCATGCAACAATCATTCATGCACATGCATCATTCCTACTGCCTGCACACCAGAAGACCCCACCCAACTAAATCCCCTTTATACATAGTTTACCAAATTCCGAGCCTAACTCATCCTCTTTCACCTAAACACACTCACTACATGACCTTCCATTCCACATTCAACACATTTTGCATGCAGTTCCTTACACATCCTAGCATAATAACCATTCTTTCCACAATTACCACAAACCTCGTTCACAAGGGTACCCGACATCCACTTGCGATATGCCCTACCTACCCACACCTGTAACACTTAATATCTCTATCTTTCTTACATTCACTCACTAAATGACCTGTCTGCCCACACCCAAAACACGCTCCCAAAAAACCCAGCCGCGACTCATCATTTCTTATGCCCTTGCTTTCCACTCTATAACACTGTTGTTCTCGTTCACGACTAATGGACCCTACTCTTCCAACGCTTGCACTTCGATCTCTCTTAGGGTTAACTACACTTACATTACTTGCTCTAACACTCCTATCAACCACTCGTTCTGCCATTTGCCTCGACCCTTCTAAAACTGCCTCCCTATAGCTCTTAATCTCTGTTATACCCTCCGCTACTTAGTCCTAACACTAACACTTCTACTCTCTTTCATACACTATCTAGCTCATAATCCTCTACTATTTCTAAAAGGTCGTTTCACGTTAACCTTTCATTCATCCATTGCATTTTCTCCTTAAGTTTTAAATTCATAAACTCCTATATGCTCTCTTGTACGTCTCCAATATTTCCACACTAACTCTACACTCATTTATCCCTTCGTCCCCAAAACTTTTTCCTAGCTAATGTTTCCAACCTGCACACATACATAGACGACGACTCACCAACATTCATTCTTGCCTCTTCAAAATCATGTTTTCTCCTATATCTAACACTATTTATCCTCTTTGCCTTTTCCACAATCCTGGCTTTCACACTCTCATACGGCACATTCCCTACACTCATCATTACCCCATACATACTCAACAAAAGTACCGTCAACAAGCTACCTAACTCTCTTTACCAAACTCTCTTGTTATCCCCATGTTAGCTACATAATACTTCTCATATTACTTAAAAAAAAGTCCCCTATATCCCTACTATATTCCTCGTATCATGCACATCAGGGTACCTCTCTCATATACACAGCCTTTCGTACTTCCTGCTCACTCTCACTCTCACTTTCACTACTTCTGTTCTGATCCCTCTTAACCTCTTCCGAATACAATTAATCAACTTCCATACTAACATCCGTGCTCTTGATTATGCTCTTCTTACCCTTCTTTCTATCTACCTGTTCCCACTCACCGTTATCTAAATCACTCTCTTCTGTTCCTTACTCTCTGCTCTTTCCCCATCTTCAGTTCTAGTCTCATCCTGTCCATCATCCTTACTAACCTTCTTTACCTTAGTCTTCTTTTTTCTCAGCCCCCTTCTTATTCTTATCCTCAGGTTTATCCTTATCCTGTCTTTTCCCATTACTTATTACAACCAAATCACCTTCGTCACTTGTACTGTCATCCATTCGCTCTTCCACTTTCTTTAACACTCCTGGCCTCCTGTCACAAGACCCAGTAGGCCTACCTCCTACTGCTCCTCTCCCATGAATCCCCTTCATCATACTCCTGCACTGCATTCATTATTACTCCAAATTTTTCATCCATTTTCTCAACCATTCTCCCTCGTTCTCCTTTTACTTCTTTCATTTTCCCTTTCACACTCCTTAGCATTCCTATCATTTCCTCTAACTTTCTCTTCAGCTCCTCACACCTTAACCTCTCATTCTCTACTTCCAATTGTCCTCACTTCTCTCTCCAACTTCAACTCCCCCTTCAACTTCTCTACCTCACTCAACCCATCCATCCTAAATTTTCTCACCACTCATACACTAACTAGACCAATTGTCCTGCAGCTGCCACACCAGCAGTCCCTGTTCAGGCGCCAAAAATTTCTTTTGTGGCGGGATCACAAGCAAAGCGACATGATCTCCCACTTACTTTGATCATTCCGAGTGACGAACTTTCCCCTCTGCCATACTTTCCTCTTCACGTTACTGAATACCCGCCAGGACAATTGGCTTACCAAAATACAGAACAAACAAAACACAAACGCATGTACTCACCTTAGACCCTAGATACTCAGGGCTAGCTCTGTACCGTCTGCTGGATACAGTCGTTGAGAGACAAAACCGACAAATTTCACTACCCAAGACAGCAAGCACCAAAACCATACAACTCAAAAAACACACCCACATCTTACACAAACAAATACCAACAGTTTGGTTGGAAACAACACGACAAATCATACAACTCAAAACCAGCACAAGAAACCACAACCACCAACATTGTCTCCAACAGACAACTCACAAAACCATCAAAATGCAAATCAAGTACTACAACAAACCTCTTCAGCTCAACAACCACCAGACAGACACATGCACAACAACCATACAATATCAATATAATCAAGAAAACCTTACTGACTCTTACGACTCTCCGAAACAGACTCTCACCATAGACTCCTTCGGCGACCACTCCAACAGACAAGCCAGAAAAACACATACGCACTACATACTATCATACAGCAACCCCAAACACGAAACACGACATATCAAACATACAAAAACATCTGAACGCCCAACCTCATGACGCACTTACTTTCTCTCTCTCTCTCACTCATGCAACCCTCAACGATGCTGTCAAATGTAATTACCATTATCACTCATGAAGGAAGAGTCGAAACCCTCTGATGCTCTCTCTTGCTATAAAACGACTTCCACTGCTCTTTAGGCCATGCCCGGCATTCCGTGCAAGGATTCGTTATAGTACAAAAATTAGATCGGCACCTGCTACATGTGATGTGGGGAACAGTCGCCGCCGAAGCCAAAAATGAGAAAACACAAAACCTGGAATTCCGGGGCACACACGCTGATGAGGCCGAGAAGGAGCAGAAGAAGCCATAATATCAGCCAACACACACATACTATAAACAAAGGCGAAACGGGCAATGAATGGGTAAAGGGCAAGAGAGGTTAACCATGACTCTCGCCCAGGCGGTTTAAGAAAAGACTGACGCAGTGGCGTAGGCGAGTGGCCCTTGACCACTCTTCACTCGATCTACGCATGCGTTGCCAGATATCACAAGATTCCTTGCTTTCATCTGTTTTTAACCAGATCCAGCTAGGCGCTAGAAATTATCCTATTGTTAAGACCGAAGGTTTATTCACGTATGAACAACCAAATTTTACCAAAGATTAATGCAATGCTCTCCACAAAGGCCAACCAAAACTCCACTTTGTGATCTTTCAGGAAATTCTAGGGGACTATTGTCCAGCATAATCCTAAAATTTAACCTCGAATAGTGGGGCTATTCAAGCTGGTGCCCAGACAACTGGAAAAAAAAAAGGTGACGATGATGCGGTGACCAGAAGAACCTGTAGGAACTAGGCAACAGCACTATACGGCATCACATTACTTTAACATGGAAGTGAGATGAATCAAGTACATAGTTGTGCGATGAATCATGTACGATGGACGAGCAATGACACACGTAAACGGTCGTGTGATGTAGAATGATCTACAAGTGAATGTCAGGGAGAAGACCACCCTTGTCTAGAGGTCTCTCGACCCTTTACTCTGGAAGGAGCACAAAAAGAGTAGGACCTCAATTACGTACACGGACGTACGACGAATCATGCACAAGGTTGTGACATGTAGAACAATCCAAATGAGAATATCAGGGAGAAGATCACTCTCTACTTAGAAGTCTCTTGACCCCTGACTCTAGAAGACGAACACAAGAGTAGGACCTCCATCATGTACACAGACGTGCGACATCTCGTACACGGCGGTGATATGTAGAACGATCCAAGTGAAAACGTCAGGAAGATAACTCTTTGCCTAGAAGTCTCTCAACCCAATTCTGGTAGATGAATGGCAAGAGTAGGACCTACATCACGTACATGGACGTGCGACAAAACATGTACACAACTGTGATATGTAGAACAATCCAAGTGAGAACGTCAGGGAGATCACTTTGCCTAGAAGTCTTTTCAACCCAACTCTGAAGATGAATGGCGAGAGGAGGACCTCCATCATGTACATGGATGTGCAACAAAACACATACGTACACGGCTGTGTTCACCTTCGACCCCTAAATCGGAGCAGTCTCATCATGCGACGAACTCAAACAAGCTGAGGAGACGAAGAACCAGCCTGAGAACTCTGATGCAAGGGAAGATCAACACGGACTGGAACATGTCCACTTACTTCAAGGAGAGAGCCATGTCTGTGCTAGGAAGATGAAACAACTCTGTCACTCAGAAGAAGCCACACAGTCCCAACTGTGGGACGACTCATGTACACAGCCATAAGACGACTCGTGTACAAGGCCATGAGACGACTCACTACACGGCCGTGTAAATGCACTCGTTCATGGCCGTGTAAAGAACCATGTCCATGTCATGGGATAAGGACCGATGAGCACGAGAAGGTCTTGAGGGAGGAGACTGACCTCAAAGGTCAACATCTGTAGATGGAGAAATGACAAATTTTCTAAGACAATTTGTATTTTTCATAGCTACAAACTTGAGGTCTTAACAATAGGATAATTTCTAACGCCAGTCCGTCTTTCCCAACTCAGGATGTCTTAATACATAGAGGGGCGGTATGGAGGAGTTATGGAGTTCCATTTGACAACTCTGTGTGTGTGTGTGTGTGGTGTGAGAGAGATAGAGAGAGAGAGAGGAGAGAGAGAGCGAGAGAGAGAGAGAGAGGAGTGAGAGAGAGGGGTGTAATTGGTTAATGACTGAATTGGTTGTTGGTGGTTTGGTTTCTGGGCTGTCTGCTGTGCTGTTTTGATTGTTAGAGTTCTGTGTTTTAGCTAGTTTTCAGTCAGTCTTTGGTGAGAGCTGGTGACAGACAGTAGTGCTGTAACATTTTGGAGAAGGCAGTGATATTCGCTGAGTTGTGTATTTTTGTTGTTATTTAGTGTTGTTAAGTTAGTGTTTTGCTTACAGTTGTTGTGCCGTGCTATTGTGAGTTTTGTGTTGTTTGTGCAGTGGTCTTTTGTTGTGTTGTGTGTTTTTGTTATATGTGATGTTGTTGTGTTGTTGGTTGGTTGTTGTTGTGTTGTTAGGTTGTGGTTATGTTCCTTGGTTTGGTTGCTGTGTTGTTAGTGGTTGTTGTTGTTCCATGGTTGTTGTTGTGTTGTTCGTGTTATTGGGTTGTAGTTCTTAGTTGTTGTTGTTGGTGTTTCTGTGACCTCGACCAGCAGACAGCACAGGATAGCCCTGGAATATCTGGAGTTGGTAAGTACATGTGTTTTGTGTTTTTGTTTTTTGTTTTTTGTCAATTGTCCTGAATGTATTTTGTTGTGTAAAGAAGAAAGTTGTACTGAGGGTGGGTTTGGCAGCTGGAGTGATTAGGTTAATGTGGGAGGGTTTTGCCACTTGTTTTTTTTAAGCTTGTGATCCCGCCACAGCGGCTATGAAAAATACAAATTGTCTAAGAAAATTTGTCATTTGTTCATACGCGAACAAACCTTCGGTCTTAACAATAGGATAGACTCATACTTGGAGGGAGGTACAAGACATCCTAAACCGGCTGGGGGCGTACCCACCAGTCCAACTTCCAGAAGAAATGACTTCTGGAGAGGGACTGAAGCCCGTTGAGAAGCTAGATAAATTGATATCTAACCACTCTGACCCTGAGTGACGTACAATGATATATGGGAGAACCATTGTATAGGGAACCAAAGAGAAACTTGACTGTCCAATAGCAAACAATACACCAATGGTTTTGTACTACTCCCAACTCCTCCTTGCCAAGGAGTGGAGCATATGCTACCGAACAGAGGGTCTGATATTTGTATATTAAGCAACCACGCTATCAGTATGGACTACTACCTTACTCACCTGTATCAGACCAGTCCAGCGAATGACGTGTCTATTCCTTAACCCACCTGAAGGAAGAAGGAAAGGTACAAGAGAAAGAAGGAGACCAGCCAACTCACTCATTCTCTCATCCACACAATCATCTTAGGTAAGATACAAAGGTGCCATGTTAAGGGCAACCATGAGTTACACAACCTGTTGGGCAGCCACCACAGGATCCAGGGAAAACGTGTCCGCAGATCTGTGGGCAAAATCCTTAACATAGCGAGAGGTGAACTTGGACTGGCGTAACCAAGTACCAGCGCTCAGCACTCTATGTACAGCCAAGTTCTTTTTGAAAGCCAGAGAGGGACGAATACCCCTAATGTCATGCGCTCTAGCCTGCATAGACGTGGTGGTGTAATCATCAAGAGTCAAGTATGCCTGTCTGATGGCTTCCTGTATCCAAAAAGAGATAGTATTCTCAGACACCTCTTTCTTTGTACAGCCTGTGCTAACAAAAAGTCTGCAGCAGCCTGGTCTAAGGTGCGGAGTCCTTTTAAGGGGACCGTCCGCTATGGCGGATGACATGTCAACTTGAAAAAATAAAAAATAGAGTTTATTACTTGTATCTATGCAGAAACATGCCATGCATGCTTTCCAGAAGTTTCAGCCAATTATTTTTACAAATAATGAAGATATAGCGGTTTTTAAATGATGACGTCATCGTAACTGCGTTGTCTGTATGATTGAGTTTGACAGAATCGTTTTTGCGTGTTTATTTTTGCATATATCAGGGATTTTTTCAGATTTTTTTTCGAGATTCTCATACATCTGGTAGCAATAAAAGGTAGTGTGAGTTGAGAGCTGGTCAGAGCGGCTATTTATAGGCGAGAGCCGCGAGACTCAGGGAATGACTCAGTTACGCCACAGACGTCAAAGGAGTTACACGCACTTCGTTACTTGCGTTTGGTCACTAGCTATTTACGTTGTTTTTATGACTTCTTAGTGAACTTATAGCAATGCCGAAGTTACCTAAGATCAAGAAGGCTACTCAGCAACTAAGGCTAGCAAAATTAGCGAAGCCAGGAGTGTGCTGAAAGAAAAACACGAAAATTCATTGTTATCAGCGCCCTCATTGCTCATGTCTCGCCGTCAACATCATTGTCTGGTGTCACGCTGAGGTATTAATACCAACTTTTAGGGGCAGGACCAGGATCCTTGATGTAGAAATCAACAATAAAAGTACAATAAAGTAATTATAATCATGTTGTTTTGACTTTTATAAGAAAAAAGCAAAATTTACATAGCAAATCTTTGGGAGCTCATAACTCAAAAACATACTTATGCGCATGTCGGTAACCATTACTCGGTTATTTCTGGGCTCAGCCGTGTCGCGGTCGTGAAATATGTCTCCTTTAGAGAAATTACAGAAAGCATGTTCTATCTGAAGCTACAATCAGGCACGAACCCAACAAGCTTCTGGCTTCCTTAATCTGGGGTGCAGATCTCTTCCCAGCTTCGCATCAAACGATGTTCAGACGAGGCATCACACGTCTTAATCAAAGCATCAGGTTGCGTTGGGGCATTCCTTTCAAAAGGAAGTTTTAGGGCTAGGGTAGAGAGAGGCGGTTCCAACCTTTCCAAGTTCCGCAACAGCATCCTGTGCTACAAGCTGTACCAATTCAGCAAGTGTCCCAGCCTTCGACTTCTAAGGCTCAGCCTCAACAGCATCATCAATTTGTCTTCCTTTCGCCGTCGACTAACCAACAGGTTCCCTCACAGTATTCAGTGTCGCCCGCTTTTAACCCGGTCTATGAGAGTCGGCATTTAACAACCCCTTTACCAGGGTTGCTAGGGTGGCAGGGCTAGAGGATCCTTTCGTTAGCGTGGAGGAGCCAGAGCCCAAGGGCAAGCTAGAGGTGCAAGGTCAGGAAGAGGATCATGACCCTCAGCATCTCAATGAAGTTTCTCAGGTAGGAGGCAGGCTGTACCTCTTTCGACATCGTTGGGGGTTTCAGCAGTTGGGCGAAAAGCATAGTATCCAGGGGCCTAGGCTGGAGTTGGATCAAGGGTCCTCCTCCACCCATCACCTTCTATCAGGAACCAACGCAAGAGTTGATGGATTACTCAGAGACCTTCTCCAGAAGGGAGCAGTCTCCAGGACAAAGAACTTGAAATTTCAGGGTCGTCTATTCAGTGTCCCAAAGAAGGGACCGACAAAAGAAGGGTGATCTTAGACTTGTCCGTTTAAACTTGTACATTCGTTGCGACAAGTTCAAAATGCTCACCATCTCTCAGGTACGAACCTTACTTCCCCGTGGGGCCGTCACCACCTCTATAGATCTTACAGACTCCTATTATCATGTCCCGATAGCTCGGTACTTCCGCCTACCATTCCTGGGCTTCAGACTAGGGAAAGAAGCCTACTCCTTCAAGGTGATGCCCTTCGGGCTGAATATAGCCCAAGGGTCTTCACGAAAACTGGCAGAGGCAGTGGTGCAGGAGCTAAGGTCTTAGGGTATATTGGTGGTGGCGTACCTAGACGACTGGCTAATCTGGGAGATGGACAAAGACAAGTGTATGAAAGCCACGGACAAGGTCATGTCTTTCCTGGAATATATAGGGGTTCAAGATCAACAGGACCAAGTCCCGGTTGACTCGGAGTCCAAGTTCCAGTGGCTAGGTATCCATTGGGACTTGGATTCACACACACTTTCCATTCCAGCAGGGAAAGGGGAAAGAGATTGCCAGGCAACAAGACAATTCTTAAATGCAAAAAGACTTCGAGAAGGAATCAGGAGAGGATCCTAGGCTCGCTCCAGTTGCCTCGGTAACGGACGTTCTGTTGAAAGAAAAAAAAAAAAAAAAAAACCAAGCTCAAGGACATCAATCGAGTTGGCGTTCAAAGGCCAATGCCAAGTGTTGGGACAAGTTCGCCCGGATACCTCTGATTCTCAGGAAACGCTGCGCCCCATGGGCAAAGGCCGCAAACCTAGCCAAAGAGTTACCGTTGCAGTTCCCTCCCCCGTCCCTAGTGGTTCATACGGACGCATCACTGACAGGTTGGGGAGGTTATTCACAGCACGAGAAGGTCCAGGGAACTTGGTCACCTCAGTTCCAAAAGCTTCACATCAACATCCTGGAAGCTATGGCAGTGTTTCTGACTTTAAAGAGGCTTCGTCCTCTGAAAAAGAACTCATATCAGGTTGGTTCTCGACAGTGCAGTAGTGGTACACTGTATAAACAGAGGTGGTTTCAAAGTCAAGTCACGTGAACCACGTGATGATAGCAATTTTTTCTCTAGCAGCCAAAAACACCTGGCATCTATCAGCTACCCATCTGGCAGGAGTCCACAATGTAGTGGCAGACGCACTGTCTCGATCAGTCCCCCTGGAGTCAGAATGGTCACTGGACCAGGAATCCTTCAAGAGGGTTTGTTTCAGGACAGTACCGGATCTGGAAGTAGATCTGTTTGCTACAGAGGCAAACCACAAGCTGCCCTGTTACGTAGCCCCGAATCTGGACCCTCTGGCATACGCTACGGATGCCCTGAGTTATAGATTGGAACCAGTGGAGGAAGGTTTATTTATTTCCTCCATTGAACCTTCTCCTGAAGGTGCTGCAACAAGTTGAGATCCTTCAAGGGTCAGGTAGCTCTCATAGCTCCTCACTGGCCCTAAGATCAATTGGTTTTCCCCTTCTCCTGGAACTAGGTCTTCGTCCTCAGACCCTCTCCCGGACTTGAGGCTGTCGCAACAAGTTCAAACGAGGACTGTGTTCGATTCCTCAGGTCTTCACAAAACCCAAACCCCTAACTTTATGGATTTCATGTTTCAGAGTTTGCGTGAGGAGAGTAGGGACATTGATCCACAGAATGTTTTGTTCTTGGGAGTCAAACAAAAGAGAATCTACACTTCGCCAGTATGATCAGCAGTTAAGAAGATTGTCTACCTTTCTCAGGTAATCAAATATCAAGGTAATATGACAATTAACGTGGCTATAACCTTCTTCAGGACTCTGTCGAACAAGCTTGGCAGCTGCCACAATAACAACCACTAAGTCAGCTCTGAAAAAGATTTTCTCCTCGGGTTTGGTATAAATTTTAACTGAGTCTTATTTCACCTCAATCCCAAGGGCATGTGCACGCCTGCGGCCCATTCACAGGCCGTCGTCGTCAGTGTCATGGTTTTCTTAACGATGTTCTCAAGTTGGCCTCGGAAACAGACAACTTCAAATGTGATTACCAAACCATTTTGCGTAAAACACTGTTTTTATTGAGTCTGGCTTCAGGTGCCAGGATTTCGGAGCTGTCATCTTTATCTAGGGACCAAGGCCATTTAGAGTTCCTTTCTTCGGGTGACGTGTTCTTTCGCCAAATAAAGAGTTTCTGGCTAAGAATGAAGAACCTTTGGTAAGGTGGTCCCCATGGAAGATTGTTCCACTTCCGCAAGATCCATCTTTATGTCCTGTTAAGACTCTTAAGGACTATTTATCTAGAACATCTACCTATTCGCGGCCCCCTTTTTCATTAGAAACGGTGGTGGTACGATATCTCTAAAGGGCATTAGGCAGCAGATTTTGTATTTTATCAAGAAAGCCAGCCCAGGGTCATTTCCCCAAGGTACATGACATTCGGGCTATAGCAACTTCTGTAAATTTCTTCAAATATATGAGCTTTGATGATCTAAAGAAGTATACCGGTTGGAAGTCACCTCAGTTTTCAAAAGCATTACCTTAAGTCTTTGGAGGATCTAAAATATCATGCAATAGCTGTAGGGAGATCCAGTGTCCTCCTGCTACAACATCAATATAGTACTGTCCTAGTGTCATATGAATCTTTTCCATTATGCCAGCCTCATTAACATTCTACCTACCTCAGCAAATGTCTTTGTTATTAGAATTGATGTACAGTGTTATTTTTATACAAATTATTTGGTAATTATTTTATTATGTGTGTGTTTTGTTGACACATGTTATTGCTATATGACATTTTTTTTTTAAATAATAAAGTGATTTTTCCAATTCTAGACTAATTTTTTATTTCTTTAACCCTTCTGAGTTTAAATTAATATTGTATTTCATTTCAGGGGGATGTAGCTTGGTGTTTTCTCTGGTACAATTTCACGGAGCGACACGGCTGAGCCCAGAAAAGGGATTTTGACGTAGGGAAAATGGTGTATTTCTGGGCGAGGAAGCCGTGTCGCCAGTGAAATCCCCCCCAATGGTTTCTTCCCCCCCCCCCCCCCCCCCTTTCTATGCACCAAGCTTCAATGCTATCGATAAGTATGACGTCACAGTCCCCTTCAACGGGGTAGCTGGGTGTGACCTATGGGTCGGCTCCCCGTATTTAGGGTCTTTTGATGAGGAAAAGGCTAATTGGAGGGGTTGCTGTGGTAGTGTTTAACACTCGCTCCAGTTTTATACCGACACCTTTTATATAGGTGAGCGAGTCAGAGGTTTCTGACATGTCCAATTTAGCAGTTCTCTGGTACTATAGCAATATTTTACTAGAAATAGTGCTAAAGGAGACATATTTCATGGGCGACACTTCCTCGCCCAGAAATAGATTTTCGTACGTCAAAATCCCTTTTATTATCCAATTTTGGAGAGAAAGATATCATTGGAAAGAGGAATAAAATCCCATAATTCTGTGTGACAGAATTTTGATTTCTTTCTTTCTTTTTTTTTTAGAATTTTTTGTCTAGACTAAAAAAAAAAAAAAAAACTACATAAAAAAAAAAAAATCAAAATTCTGTCACACAGTATTGTTGCCGTATATAAAGAAGTGTTTATGGTATGATTTTCAATACAACTGATGTCATATTAGCGGAGAAATCTCTACTTATTTTTTTTTTTTAAATCATTATTTTTTGCTAATAAAACTAAAAGTTTTTGCTAAAATGACTTGAAAAATTTTTATATGATGAAGGTATTATATATATCTAAAACAGAAAAATAGACATCATAGCGGACAGTCCCTTAAGATAGCAACACAGGCCCCGACAGGGCATAACAAAAGCTCTGAGCATCACCACCCACAAAGTCATTCAGTGATGAAATGGAAAATGAAGTGAACCTGTCATGGTGCACAGAGGGATTTTGGGTCTTGGCCATGAATTCCAGGACAAATTCGAAGGACCACTGACCACCAACCCCCTGGTGTGCTTCACCTCATAGCTCAGCCCATGGAGCTCTCCTACCCTCTTAGAAGATGCTAAGGCCAGAAGGAAAACTGTCTTGATCGTCAAGTTCCTGTCAGATGAAGGCGACGCAAGGGCTCATAAGGACTTTTAGTGAAGCTCTTGAGAACCAAGAAACATCTCACATCGGACTTTGAGCTCTCCTAGGAGAACTCGAGTGCTCAAACCCCTCAACTAGAAAGGAAAGTTCCCAAGAAAAGATGTCAATACCTTTAAGGCATGAAACCAAACTCAGGGCCACCCTGTAGCCTCTAATGGCAGAAATGGACAAACGTTTCTCATCTCTGACAAAGCAAAGGTTAAAAAGTCTGCTATTCGCTAAATAGAGGTTGCAAGTGGAGAAAAACCCCGTTTACGACACCAATCACAGTAGATCGCCCATTTGCCTTGGTAAACTGCAGAGGTCAACTTGAGACTGCTGGACATATGCCTTGCTGTTCTCTGAGAAAAGCCTCTCGCTTGGAGGAGATACTTGATAGCCTCCAACCGTGAAGAGACAGGGATTCTACTGACTGGTGGAACCTTCCTGCATGGGGTTGACACAGGAGATGTCGCCAAGGGGGAATCTCCCTCAGAACCTCTGACAACAACGACAGCAGATCTGGGAACCATTCTGCCTGAGGCCACGGAGGGGCTACCAAAGTCATCCTGAGACCCTGTGAATTCATTAGCCTGTTCAGAACTTGACAGTTCAAACAAAACAAAGGGAAGGCATACACCTCCAGGTTGTTCCAGGTATGTTGGAATGCGTCCTCTGCCAATGCTAAAGGATCTGGGACCACTGAACAGAATGTCTCCAGCTTTCTGTTGAAGTGAGTCACAAAAAGGTCCAGCATGGGTCTCCCCCAAATCTGGAAAAGCTTGTCTGCTACCACTTGATGAAGGGACCACTCTGTGCCTAGGATTTGATCCCAACGACTGAGTTTGTCTGCGACCACATTCCGTTTGCCTGGGATATACCTGGCTGAGAGCTCTACTCAATTGCTGACCGCCCACTGGTGAAGCTTGACTATCAAGGCGTGAAGTTGACAAGAAACCAGGCCTCCCTGTTTGTTCACATAGGCTACCACCGTGGTGTTGTCAGACATGAGAACGGCAGAATGACCTTCTACCTTCTCCCGAAACTCCTTCAGACCCAGGAAGGCTGCCTTTAACACCAAGATGTTGATATGTTGCTGCTTGTCCTCCAAACTCCAAACGCCTGAAGCGATGAGGCCCCCAAAATGAGCCTCCCAACATGCGAGGGAGGCGTATGAGAACAGAAGGAAGTCCCGTGGAAGAGAACGCAGAGGGACACCCTTCAAAAGATTCTGGTCATACAACCACTAATGAAGGTCGTCTCTCACTTCCAGAGACAAAGGAACCATTAACAGGGGTGAGTCCCCCGCCGGAGACCAGAATTCTCCCAGTCTCCATTGCAGAGACCAAAGATGAAGACGCCCATGAGGGACCAGCTTCTCCAGGGAAGACGACAATCCCAGAAGAACCTGCCACTGATGAGCTGACTGATGTGGTTCCGACTGGGAGTCGCGCGCCACCATCCGTAACTTCTCCAATCTCTGATCCGACGGGAAAAATTTTGCCACTCGTATCGATGACCATGCCCAGGTAGAGAATCCTTTGACTGGGTATGAGGTTCGACTTTTCCTGGTTGACTACGATGCCCAGTTCCAGACAGAACTGAAGTAGACGATCCTTGTCCTGCAGCAGCTTTTCCCTGGCAACTGCCAAGTCCAACCAATTGTCAAGGTACCTCAGCAAACGGATCCCCTGAGCATGGGCCCAACTTGACACAAGAGAGAAGACCCTTGTGAACACTTGAGGGGCTGCTGTCAACCCGAAACACAAGACTTTGAACTCGAAGACCTTGTCCCCAAGAGAGAAGTGAAGGAACTTCCTGGACGTGGGATGAACAGGGATTTGGAAGTATGCGTCCCTTAAGTCTATCGACAGCATGAAGTCACCTTTCCTCATGGCTGCCAACATCGAACGCGGGATCCTCCATCTTGAACCGTGTCTTCCTGATGAAGTGATTCAAGGTGGATAAGTTGATCACAGGTCTCCATCCTCCTGACGCCTTGGGCACCAAGAAGATGTGACTGTAAAACCCCAGAATCGGACGCACCACTTCCTCTTTAGCATCCTTGTCCAGCATCTTCTGCACTTCCTCCCGAAGAGCCAAGAACTTCAGAGAATCTGGAGGATATGCCTTCCTGAGCTGCGGCTTGTCCAACAGAGGAGGAGAGAAGTCGAATGGCAGTAGGTACCCCACCCGAATGACATCTACCACCCACTTCTTCGCCCCATAACTCTGCCATTTGGCCCAATGGCTCACCAGGTATAAACCCCCACCCATGGCGCAGGACCGGGTAGAGACGCCTAACCTACTGACGGCCCCCTTTACCTCTGCCCCTTGGGCCCCTTCTTGGCTTAAAGGAACGAGAACGAAAGGGGCGTTGATCCTCTGACCTAGGCCGAGTCCAATGAGAAGGCCCTGCCGAACTCTAATTCCTCGACGACCTACCAGGTGATGATCTCCTTGACTGCTGCTGGACAGGGGGAGGAGGAGGAGCCGGACGTCTCTGAGGACGAGACTCCAACTTAGACACGGCCTGGTGCACCAGTCTGTCTTTGGTGTCAGCCCACCGCGGTCTATCGCATTCTTGAGCTCTGTCCGAGGAAACAAAAACTCAAGACTCCAACAGCTCTCCGTTCCTCAATGCCAGCAAGGACTCCGTGTCAACTGATGTCTCCATCCTAGATAAAGTCGAGTCTCTTCTAATCAGGAGGAGGTTAGCCCATAAATTAACACCAAGGTGAGCTATATACGAAAACGCCTTGCCTCCGGACTGCAACAGAATGGCAAGCGAGGATGCACTCACCAACCCTTCTGGGGACCTGTCAGAAGCTATCATGGCAATGACCACAGACCAGAAGTCCAGCCAAGAAACCGTCTGCAACATGGAGGCTGCCGTAGATTCCAATGCTGAGGCATCCTGCGGAGACAAGGACGGAGCCACCGACCTCATCTGCTCCAAAGTCCATCCCAGCTTCAGGCGAATGATGTCTGCGTTAAGATGGCACTACATCAAAAATGCAGAGTTCATAGCATAGTACTTCCTATGTCTCGTGAGAGGCAGGGGTAGTAGCTTGGCAGAGCCCCTAGAGCGAAACGAACCGTCCCGGTCTGAAACAGAGGCGTTAACCTTACGCACGACTGACTGGACGTGCCCCGACAAAGGAAGCTGAAGAGATGATTTGGGATCCTGTGTAGCTCCCACCAAGGCTTCCAAGTAAGGAGGAGTGTAAGACAACCGAGCCTGAGTCCTACTTTCCAAATTGTTGAACCCACTAATGAGATCAGCAACTTCCGAAAAGGAAGACAAAAACTCTTGCGTGTCTCCCTCCTCCTGCTCCGGCAATGGAGACCGAAAACGAGAAGGATGTGTAGGCTCCTCTAAGGCACCATCACCATTAAAATTAACTGAAGGATCAGCAGCCAGAGAGCCCGAAACACCAACTAACCTGTCTGGGCTGGGTCCACGCGTCGGCTCCCGAGACAAACCCACTATAACACTAGGAACATCAATACGTACTCCTCCAAACAGATGACTCATTAACATGTCTGTGAATGGTCACGGGCGTGGCAGACGTACAAACGTGAGTTGGGAGGAATCCCGAACACTCGAGATCGAAGGAGAATCCCTCGGAGTCGAACTCTTGGAAGCATCAGTGAGAAGAGCAGGCAAACACTCCTGCTGCACCAACTCCGTGCTCACCACCTTCGACCTCTTGACAGGTGCCCTGAGATCCTTACGGCGACGAATAGGCCTTGAGAAGAAGAAGAAAGCACTTGCATCATGTGCATGGACAGGGGAGGTTGCAACACACTCACAATGTGGATGGACGGGGGAGGTTGCAACACTCGCGATGTGCACAGACGGGGGACATTGCACCATGCCCGCGATTTGATGCGGAAGACGAAACAGCCACTGCAGATTGCACAAGGGAAGATACACTAACACTCTCCGAAACACCAACATTCTCAAGAACACGTCTGCGTTGTTCCTTGCTCGTAGGCAAAGCAAGAGCAAAGTCCTTAGTCTTCCAATGCTTGATACGCCGACGTGGTGTAGAGGGGGAAGAGGGAGAGGAAGACAGCACTGGTTTCTTATGCGATCTCTTTACAGGAGGCGGGGATGAAGCAACACTTTTCCTTCCAACCCTCCCATCTGACAAGGCAGCCAACTTATCATCCAAAACAGAGTCCAACCTCTTAAGCACTACCTGGCATATAACCTCAGACTGATCTGCAAGAGGAGGCTCCGATGACATGGAAGGGAGATGTAGCGAACTGGGTGGCAGGGATGACGTCACGGCCGAGAGAGGCAGTGCAGAGGAGACGACTTGGAGTGACGTCATCGATAGGAGTGACGTCATAAGTGGTGATAACGTCACGGCTTCCCCTAGGTGTGAAGGGGAATCAGACGCCACTGGCGGAGGAATACACAACAACAGATCCCATGACGTCATCAACGGGGCTGACGCCACAGCTTCCTCCGACTTGAAAAGGCGGCAGCAGCTACTGGCAGAGCAATACAAGATGGCTGACCTCTGCTACCCACGAAGACGAAGCCGGGAGGAGGGAGGATGGCCTGGCAGCCTGAGGAGGGGGTTAGTGAGCCTCCATAAAGTACGCTAACAACCCCTCCAAGGACGGGGGACCCCCTAGCTCGAGCGTCTTCCAAATCTCGACTATCTTGGATGCCTCCGACTCTGGAATAAATGAAAATGATGAAAAAGTCTCCCCCTTCCTGGGAATCAAATTAACTCCCGAAGAAGAAGGGGCAACATTACAAACATCAGCCTGGTGGCCTCCCGATACTTCCAGCGACACATCAATGGAAGAAAAAGGAAGGACATAGGAACAACCCTACAATGGGGGTGAATTCTGCAGGAGATGAAGAAATGGGAAGAGGCGAAAAACCTTCCCATGAAGGAAGAGTTGAAATCCTCCGATGCTCTCTCTTGCTATAAAATGACTCCCACTGCTCTTTAGGCCATGCCCAGCATTCCGTGCAAGGATTTGTTATAATACAAAAATTAGAATGGCACCTGCTACGCGTGATGTGGGGATTAGTCGCTGCTGAAGCCAAAAAACGAGAACAGAAAAACCTGGAATTCTGGGGCACACACTTTGACGAGACCGAGAAGGAGCAGAAGAAACCATAATATCAGCCAAACACACATACACACTAAACACAAGCGAAACGGGCAATGAACCGGGTAAAGGCCGAGAGAGGTTAACCACGACTCTCGCCCAAGCGGTTAAAGAAAAGACCGACGCGGTGGCGTAGGTGAGTAGTCCTCCACCACTCTTCACCCGATCTACACATGCGTTGCCAGATATCACAAGATTCCTTGCTTTCATCTGTTTTTTAACCAGATCCAGCTAGGCGCTAGAAATTATCCTATTGTTAAGACCAAAGGTTTGTTCGTGTATGAACAACGACGATATCGGGAAGGAGACTTAGAAAGTCTAGTCATCTTGGGAGAAGAAGGCAGAGACGCACATCCATGGACTCAAGCATCTCATGTCCTTGACCGTCATTGTCACCCACATGTTCATTATGAGAAATCCCAGAAGATGCAGGAGACAACTGTGTGGAAGGCAACTTCGAACTCTTGAGCGGTGCTCTATCATCCTTACAGCGAACTCTAGTAGGCTGTGGAGATGGGGAGCCATTGCAAACTTGAACATGTATGTGTATGTGCAATGGAGAGACACGTCCATGTAGAGAAGAAGGCGAAACACTCCTCTCATTCTCAGAAGAAAAAACAACAAAGTCGTGAATCTTCCAATGTCTGTCTCTTGTATGAGTAGGAGGAGATGGAGTGGGGGAAGACTCTCTCCTACTTTCACACCTTTTGCTAGGAGGAGGAGGAAGGGGAATGCTCTCTCCTACGCCATCTCTTTTGTAGGGGGAACTGTATACTCTCATGAAAAGTCCAGTTTATCAAACATTGCCTGAAAGAACGTCTCTCAGAGAGGCAGAGCAGGCAACAAAGACATGAATGGCAAAGACGTGGTCACAGCCTAAGATGGAGGGAGAACAGATAACTCAGTCAACATCATAGGCTGAGTGGAAGCTGGGAGTGACGTAATGACATTGGGCATGGCAGCAAGAGCCAATGGCCTCACTGGTGGGAAGATAAGCAGCAACCCAGCAGACGACGTTGACAGCTCTGGCCCAATTTCAAGGCATCACAAGCGTACCAAAGTAGTGTAGTCCAGGAGGAGGGGGACTGCCGGTGGGACTGGGGGAGGCTGGTGAGCGGATGAGAAGTGTGCCAGCACACCATCCAAAGAGGGTGAACCCCCATAGGCCTAGGGATGCCCAAACTGCTGCCATTTTGTTGGACTCCAAATCTGAAAGAAAGGGAGCTGGAGGGGGAGCCTCCTCTCCTGAGGGAGTGAGATCATCTCCCACAAGAGATGGGGCCTCATTAAACATACAACTACCCTATGCACCGTCCGATACTTCCAAAGATGAACCAATGGAAGAAAAGGATGGGGACACAGGAACAAAAGATGCAGGAGGAAGACTACTGGAAGAAGGAGATGCTGAAATGTCCGCGTGGGGAGGCAAAAAAAACCTTCCCAAGACTGACAAGCAAACACCTTATGGTGTTTCCTCTTCTTATAGAAAGCCCTCCACTGAGATATAGGCCAGGAACAACATTCTGGGCATGGATTAGAGATATTAAAAAAATTTGCATGGCACCTACTGCAAGTTGAATAGGGATCTGTAACAGAAGAAGCCAAAAACCTGGAACATGGAAATCCCTGAACTCCCAGACATACATTGATGGGGCTTGGAACTCTTGGAGGAACCCATGATCAAAGGACAGAGACACACACACACACACACACACACACACACACACACTAATGCAAAGAAATAACTGGCAAACAAAGCAACAGGCTTGGAAGGAGAGTGCAATGTGGTTACTCTCCAAGGTGGTCAAAGAAAGACGGACGCATCATGAGGTTCCAAGCCTGGACAGTGACCAGCTTTCACCTCGCATACACTTGAGTTGCCAGATGCCACAGATTCCTTACTTTATAATCTTTTATTGTTTTTTTAACCGGTTTCCAGCTAGTGCTAGAGGATTATCCTACGGTTAAGACCAAAGGTTTGTTCTGTGTATGAACAATCACAAACTAATGTAGATTTGGAACTTAACCGAAATAATAAATAAAAATATAAACTCGTTGTCGGCACTTACTGTAGGGTGTTGGTTGCTGTAAAATGCCATGGAAGTGCAATATCTTTCTCAAAGTTATGAGTGCTATACCACAGATGAAATCCTTAAATATGACTTCAACCTGCAAAATTCAAATTCCAGTTAAGAATCAGTTAGTAATAGGAAAGGAAATTCAGTCCATATGTAAATTTATTTTTCTCTAAACATTGCAATATACAGTGAAATGCCAAGCAATGAGTCCATCAAAATGATACACCGAGTATTATAAGTGTGCTAAGCACCAAAAAATGAACTCTTAAAGAAAAAAAATTATAGGTGTCATACAGAACCGTAAAATTTCCATATAAAGTACCAGAAATACTGAATGACCACTGCTGTTGGTGACTTGAATGTGACTAAAAAGGAAATGAAGAAAATATCTGTCAAAAGAAAGGAAGGGTCAATAATAAAAACCAGAAGAAGAAAGAAAATGTCCAGGTCATGGATAAGATATGGGTACAGTCAATCTCCTGCATTCGGGTTCTCGAGATTCACGGACTTCCCAATTCGCAGATTTTTCTGTGGTACCTATCTAAAAATTATTCACAGGAGGACTTGCTCATTTGCAGGTTTTTCGTCGATAAATATCACCAATTAGTGTATTTTGATGTTATTATGACTAAATATATTTTTATGATACAAAAATGATAGACTAATTTTCAAATATTAATATTTATTAATACTGTATTAAGTTTAATAAGATTAAATATTTAATAATAATAATAATTATAATAATAATTCTCTCTCTCTCTCTTACTGAGATGCATGTTTTTGTATGATTAATAGATGATTTACTAATCTTCAAATAATATTAATGTAAACTGCAATATCAATTCATTAAAGAAAATACTATACCGAATTAGGAAGATTTAGATATAAACTAAAAAAATTTATGTAAGAATGAAGGAAATCCAATCTTTTAGCATAGAGACTTGGAGAAAGGGGTGAGAGTGGAGCTGTCACAAATGTCAAGAAACCTGACAGCAAAGGTAGGGGAGTGTTGCATCTTAATGAGTCTTTCATAATAGCTGCCATCTTGGGGTCAAAGGATGTACTGAAAATCTCTCTCTCTCTTAGGGAAAAGTCTCTCCTTTAACCAATTGGTATTAACACATTTATCCGTCAAAAAACATTCACTTATTAGTGTATTTTGATGTTATTTTCATGACTAAATACATTTTTATGATACAAAAATGATTTACTAATTTTCAAATGTTTAGTACTGATTAATACTGTATTAAGTTTAGTAACATTAAATGATATTAAATATATTAAAAATAATTCCCCTTTTCTCTGTTTTGTATGATGAATACATAAATGATTTACTAGTACATACTAATTTTGAATTATTAGTAAGACTAAATATAATAATAATACACTGTTACTACAATATTTATGCATTTCTATAGTAAGTGACTTAAAATACATTATAGAACAGAATTTCGACCCTCTCTTTTGTGAAGCAAAGGGGAAGTTGAGCCTTTCAGAAATGTTACGTTACTTGACAGAAAGTGACCTCGGGTCCAGACTGTTGCCAATTGAGAAATGGATTGATAGATAGACAAATAGACACTTAGTTCAGCCCACTCTTTCCCTCTGGAAAAGAATATATGTAACGACGGAGGGGAGAATGTGGTTGGTTGCCTATAAAGGTTCATTTCAATCTTTTGATATTGTAAGGAGTTATTTTCTCTCTCCCCTTCATATAATGTATTCTCTATGCCTCCAAAATAATTCATAATAATTTCCCTCTTGATGGTCGAATATATGATCTCTCTCTCTCTTTGTTTGTGTGTGTGTGTGTTGGCTGTGCGTATATATTTCTAATGCTTAAATGTTTAACATGACTTTGAAATTATATAATATTATTTCAAAGATTAATACAGTAATAGAATTATAATTCAAGGTATATTTGATGTTAGATGATACTTTTAAGTATACATCTGATATTTGAACTTTCAAGATAGGAGTTATAAGTAATTTTAAGGGGGCTTCTAAGCATTTGTAGATTCTAGCTCTATGCAGCGGGGGTGGGGGGGGGGGTTGTTACTGGTAAGCATCCCCAGGTTCACTCTAGACGATAATTTTACTCCTGGTAATTTCACTCCCAATATTTTGACCACAGTAATTTGACTCTGGGTGATCTGACTCCCAGTAAATTTCACTTGGTACTATTTTCACTGCCATTATTAGAAAAATGCAAAATTCATTAAAGACCGGTTGAAAACCTATTATCAGTCCAAAACATGAAATTAATATATTTGTATATATACTAGACAACAAGTAAATATAAATATACAGAATGGGAAACAAATATTACTAAAATTCATCAATAATGTTTTATTGTTTTGTAATAAAAAAAGTACAATAAAAGTAAAGCTTAAATGTACTCATATCAGGCTTTAAAATAAGAAATAATAAAAAAAAGTACATAAAAAGCAAGGCATCAATTTAATTAAATCAGGCTAAAATAAGATATAAAGCTTAGTAATAAAAAAAGGTAAAATAAAAATTAAAGCATAAAAATATTTCTACTAACGCTCCAATAATGATGATGGTTTTGAGCTAATGCTCCTAATGCTCCTGAAAAGTTGAAAAAAAATTTTTTGTTTTCCGGGGGGAGAGAGAGAGAGAGAGAGAGAGAGAGAGAGAGAGAGAGAGAGAGACTAGTATTTTGCTCAATCTGCCGTTGTTTCTTTTTTTTTTATAGTGTAGTTACTATCTCGTCCTCAAGGATTATCCTTTCCATGGTCTATACACAGCTCCATGATGACCAGACTAATGTCACAGAATTCTCTTAACTGGTCTTGTGGCCAGGTATTATGTCGTAATGATAAAACATTACATAACATGTGATAGAATATAAATGGACTCAGGATAGAATGCACTTCCTATTATCCTCAGCGAATGCTAATACCAGTTTACTTACGGCATAAACCTTAAGAAGAAGTGGTGGTTAAGCACATAGGCATGGTCATATTGTTTGCATACAACCAAAACCTGACCACGCCGCCATTCCTTTCTGTCTAGCAAACAAACCAGAGCTCAGAGAAGTTCGTTCTTCGCTTACTGATTCAGCTAAGTGCATAATTTTAGGTTCCACTTAAAACTTTTTTTTAGTTTAGACTGTAAAACAATGATTTTAGTGTGTGTGAAAAACTGGAAATCGGCTTTTTTCATCAGCATGTGTCAACTCTCTATCAAATTTATCATTGTTCCTACACAATCTACAAACCCTCACTCCTTTCAGCACAGGTAGGGATACGTCCGTTAAATTTTTTAACAAGGTGGTTAACCAGTAACTACTGTATGTAGGTGAGTAGGCCCTCTTGCCCATATGTAAACATTCCACTTTGCTTTCAGCCGTCTTCCAAAGAAGACGTATGCTTGTGGGCTCTTGCTGACTAGCCGTTAATCACAATTTTCCCGGTGGTTCCCAGTGGAATCTTTTTCTTATTATTTTGAATGAATATACTATATGTATATATTGTGTTTGATGTTAATAATTAATTGACTTTAATAATTAATATACAAACCCATTTTTTGTGATAGCCTTGCTAGCTGCCTTTCTACTTTAGTGTTAAGGGTCGACAGCAAAGGTGTGCCTACACCTTTTTTACATATTTTCGTCCTTTATCGTCAGGATGAGACAGTGTATTCATTTGAAATTTACGCTTAGGCTTTGGAAATAAACGAGGGGAACTTCAGAGGTTTGTCCTTTGTTTTTCTTCCAGGTATTTCCTCTTCTCTCTTGTCCTTTCGCTAGGTTATTGGATGAAGAGGGGGGGGGGGAGGAGCGTGTGGTGTTGGTGTTTGAGGGATCTCTCATTTCGGAGGGCAGTGCCTTTGGATGCGAGAGGAGTAACCTTATTTTTTAAATCACATTTTTTAAATTTTACAGGCTAACAGTGATGTTAGTTGAATACAGCAGTAGATGGTTGGATATTTCTGTGTTGCTATCCTAACCTTGGAATTGTACCTGTAACTCGTAGCATGCTGTGATACTGGTCCTCGAGTGTGTCCTGTTCCCCTGCTGAAAATCATATTAATTTGCTGCAGTTATCCTGGAGTTTCATCACTGAACAATGCCTTCATGGCTGCCCTATGATTATTAGCTCTACTTTTGCTGGTAAATGTGCCTCATTCTGAAGAAGTAGTCTTGCAGAATTTGGAAAAGTTGAGGAGGAAGAGAGCTCGTCAAGTGTCATCATCTTCCTCTTTTTAACCATCATATTTTTCTTCAACCTTCTCCCCTTCGACTTCTATGGCTCCCTGCCGATGAAGGAGACAGTAGTCGTCCCCCCAAAACTATTCTTGTCACGGGACTTCTAAGGGTCTGCCTCCTTGAACTGAGGAGGCAGTTGGGTCTTCCGTTAGCATGCCTGTTCTTTCAGGAACAAGAATCGTCACACTGTCCCCAGGGTCTAGTGTGTCAGGAGTCGTACACGGGCGTTTCATTCATGAGATTTCCCGAGTGCATGTAAATCTACGGATTCGCATGCATCTAGAGTTGATGATGCTGAGTCTGCTCACCGTCGCGACTTAGGCATGGAGTGGAAGAAAGGAGTGAGTCGCTCAGGACACTCATGCCTTGCCGGTGATTGCTCTCATGGTGATCGCTCAGTACCCAGGGTTGATGTGATGGTCCCGCAGGACCGTGCACATGGTGAGACCAGTAGGGGGTCCCTCATTCAGTCCTCTTAGAGGTTTTGGAGAGCTGACGACAGTCCCAGTTGTGGCTCTTTATCATCTTCGTTTCTTGTTCAGATGCAGGTTCATCAAAACCCAAGATTTCTAATTACCTTTCTTCATTGCATTCCTGCGCCTCTAGATCGCCGTTTTGCCTGAAAACCTTGGAGAGCTGACGATGGTCCCGGTTGTGGCTCTTCCTCTTCATCTACTTCGTTTTTGTCTTCAGGTGCAGGTTCATCAAAGCCCAAGAATTATAATTCTCCTTCTTCATCGCCTTCCTGTGCCTCTAGAACACCGCCTTCCTCGTCCTCTACATTGGTGCCTTCTGTAGCAGTTGATAGCTGCTGGTAGAGCTGTCGAACTTTCTCGCGTATGATGTTGGAGTCAAGGAGCTAGTTCTTCTTACTGCAATCCTTGATCCATTACATGACTGCAGATTTCATCCATATGATTGTTTTATCTAGCACTGTCAATACTGTTTTAGCTGTACCAAAGTAGGACATGCTTACACTTTCTGATTTCACTTTCTTTTTTCTTAATGTATCTCACTGTGCTCTCATTCACATTAAAATGGTGATTGAAAAGTGGCAAAACTTTTGCCGCCCTCAAGAATATTGAGAATTTCCACCTTCTCATCTAGCTTCATGATGGCCTCCTTCCTTTCAGGCTCTTTGCCAGAAGCCTTAGAAGGAGCAGGGCACTTTTTAGGAGCCATTTTTGGCATGATTCACATGGATATTTGGTGGCAGGTAAAAAGCAGCTTCGCAATTACGCCCGCATATCTCAGTAACTTTGTACCCCACAGTTGAGGGTGATGGAGGAGATGCACAATACCCAGAATTCCATCTTTGCGAGATGGGACTCTGGTTTCAACCAATCAGTGCCAAGCATACGGGCAATGAGTGCCAAGGAAAATTAATGCTGCTCCTGGATTGTTGGCTTTGCAGACGGCAGCCAATAGAGTATCGAGTATCATTTCGTCTGGATAATCAACTAACTCAACATCTCGGCGTCATAAGAGTTGTTTATCTACAGAAAGTTAGCTTGGGTGAAGTATCTTTTAAGAAAAATCACAATTTTTTAAAGTAAATGGTATCTTTCGTAACTATACAAACCAGAGGTCCTTTACATAAGGAGTTACTTTCAGCGTAGGCTAGAATACGGCATTTAAATTCTTGAACAAGGTGGTTAGGCAGTAACTACCAGCTGGTAGGCAGGTAGGCCCGCCTTTCAGCCCAGATTTCAGATTGAGGGGTGGTATGAGGTGGGCATAATGTAAAGTATCTCAAGTTTGTATAGTTAGGATAAATACAATTTACTTTAAAAAATTGTGATCTCTTCCTACACGATATACAAACCCTCGGTCCTTTACGTAAGGAAGACTCACTGATTGGTGAGAGGAATGAGGTGAGAGGAATGAGAGTGAGTCTCTAGAACTGACTGGAGTTCTGCACACCTGGGCTATTCCTCCTGGTCGTAAGATGAGGAGTGCCCTGCCTGGAGTATAGGAGCTGCATGATCAAGAGTCAGACATCTGGGCCTTTTTGAAATGAGTGAGTAATTGTAACTCATCTGATTTGCATTATTGTCAGTCTCATTCCTCCTCTTGCTAGAGGAAGGAGCAGGATTGCTTCTATGATTCTGATAGGAAAAATAGAAAGGAAACTCGATGTGCAAGCTTACCGCATCAACCGCCCGACCAGCAGGTGTAAGTTCGAGTCCTATCCTCAACCTGAAGGAAGAGGAGTAGAAGGACGAGGTGAAGGTGGAGAGGCCGGTCACTCTCGCATCCTTCTTACCTCTAGAACCGCACATCATAGGCGAGGTGCAACTTTCCTCTTGAAGGAGCTGGCTAAGCAAACACAAACCTGTGAGCATCCACCACCGGTCCAAGAAAAAGAGGTTCCAAGGACCTGTGGGCAGACCTGAAACAAGAGATATAAATATGGTTGCAATGAGACCACATCTATCTTCCAGTCCAACATATTCTTCGGAGTCATGAAATGTACCCAGCCCCTAGACATATCCAACTGCAGATAAGTCTCACGATCTCGTAAGACTCGGGAGAAGACATGTCATTAGACACTTCTGCATTGGCAGTCAGCAGTGGATAAAGGTATCGACACTCAATGAAGAGTGTCAATCCTTCACAGGTACAGCAACACACCAATAGGACAAAGTAATGACTGATCTGGATCAACCAATACAGTCCACAGCGCAGGAGATCATGAAGGATTTGGACTCGTCAACATGCTGAATGATTGCACTGCTGAACATCTGAGACATAGTCATGATATGACACCCGCCCTTTGAAGGGAGATGCTGAGAACAATGATACAAATTGGTCTATCTTGTCCATCAATGATGTTGAGAGACAAGATGATAATTCTCGCGAGGTATGTGCACATTGAATGAGAGTCAAATACCTTCTAGAGACTGAGGTCCCTGTGATGGCAAGACAGAAGTTTCTCATCAGTAGTTGAAGGAAGGGGGTACTGCCTGAAGAACTGCTTCTTGTGGGATGGATCAGGGAGGAATTTTCTATTTACTTTGGAAGCTGGAAGCAGAGCTAGTCAGGCAGGGAGCAGGCGAAGTCTTCCATTATTCATTTTCAATTTGGGGTGAACAAAGAATAATTGAACACCTTATGAAATAGAAAATGTATATTAGAAAACAAAACTCAAATTGCCTGAAGAAAATCATTCTGTTTCATTGCAGTGGCCAATGGAGCAGGTGCAATGGAACAGAAGACTAGGCTAGACTTCTGTTATACCGTGGGGTACACAGAAAGATGATAGAGAGTCTAATGAGATATATCGCTGTCTGAAAATTCTTGCAACGGCACGTGGAGCACGAGACATGGGCCTTATGCAAGAATTCTGAGCCAACCCGAGACCTAAGTCTGTGATTACCAGGCAGAGAGATTCAAATTGGTAGTTAATCCTTGACAAAGGACAAACAATACTAAGACGAACAGAATCTCGGAGAGAGGGCAGTACTGAGGGTACTCTACCACTTGCTCGACTCCTTATACTGAGTTGCCTGGTAGTGCATTCCATGATGGAATGCATTCGGCTAGAACCCTCAAGCGCAAAAAGGATACACTCAAGTATCTGCATTTTAACCGAAATGTAAGGGAAGAAAACCCTCCTGTTCGGTGATAATGCAAATATATTGTGGTGTTGTTAAGAAACAATACCACTGTCTCAAAGTCAAAACCGGAAACTCTTGGTAGGCCCAAAAAGCTGTCCTGAGTTTCAGGTTAATTAAAAGAAGGTGCTATTTGACTCGGGCACATACCAGAAGAATTAACTTAAAAGATATGCGCCTATTACTTGGAGGATGCAACTGATAACCGAAGCATGTTGCAATAGAAATATACTAGTATACTCCTAGGTTCCTGTAAATCGCACTCCAACCTAATTCTTCTTCATTTGAGAGACAAGAATAAGGACTGGAAGCAGATCTCCTTCCTTCTCTAATGAAGAGAGCAAAGGTGAAGTTGTCCTGAAGGGAGACTTCTATGGTGATAACAGGATACCAGAGACTGGTTGTTCCCAAAACAATAGCACTGGAGAGGCATTCAAACCTCTCGGTTCTATCCATCCTGAGCAGATTGAAGTATGTTCTGTAAGATCTTAAGATTGAACCAAAAGCATAGTCTCTCGGATTCGAACTCTGAGGATTAGACTCCGTAGAATTCCTATTTCCTTGTTCATTTTGGTGTAACCAGGAAGTAAAGGGAAAAAAGAGAGAGGATTGACTGTTCTTGCCTGCTCTTCTCTGAACTTAAGATGTTCTCACTCTGTTAAATGAAGCATTCATTTCCTACAACCATTTTGTTTGTGTGAACACGATCAAAATTTGAGCGGAGTTAAATGGAGTAAAAGCTAATGAGAACTTGCCACGTCTTGCTACGCATCTATCTTCTCCGTGATCAAACTTCACTAAGAGGACTACACAGAGGACTTCCTCCTATCTCATTCAGATTCCTTGTACCGAGGAACAATGACATCGATCTTGGTACCAGAAGAATAACCATTCCTGGCTTTCACAGGTGGGTCTGAGCCACCGTGTCTCGGTCCCTTCTCTCACCCTGCACTACTATCATGATGGAGAGTTTGTTTGTTTGTATGGTGTTTTTACGTTGCATGGAAACAATGGTTATTCAGCAACGGGACCAACGGCTTTACGTGACTTCTGAACCACGTCGAGAGTGAACTTCTATCACCAGAAATACACATCTCTCACTCCTCAATGGAATAACCGAGAATCGAACCCGCGACCACCGAGGTGGGACGCAAACACCATACCAACCACGCCACCGAGGCGCTTATCATGATGGAGAGAAGACTAAATATCACTGACTGTGGATGTACGACTGAGAGACCCGTACCCGACGCAGCCCCGGTTCCACAAGCCGTGCCCTTAGAACCAGAGCCAGGAGAACGAACTTGGGTTCGAACTCCTGGTGTTCCCAAGACACTATATCTTGGGATAGCATCCAGGTTCCTGCTCCGGAAGGAGCAAGGGAGTCGAAGAGACAGCCAATTGCTTCCTACCCAGGGAAAGGATGCAGACCCTTAGAAGTCTCAAGGCGAGACTTCTTGGGGGGTTGAGAATTACCTTCCTCTTCTTAGGCCGTGGAAGCCTTCGAAGAGGGAGGTTAGGAGGCGTCAGATGACGAAGATGAAAGACGGTGACCCCTGAGAAAAACTCGCTGCAACACTGGAAGGGAGGGTGCTATGTCATGGCAAGGAACCACACTGATCAAGAGCAGAGAGTTCATTTATTAGAGCCGCGCACTCAGCTCAGCAGAGCTGTCTGGTTTGAGCCGAGTCGAGTGAGTTGAGAAGATCACCACTACATAATTATGAGTGGTAATCGTCTACAAAGAACTATCACTTCCTCCCAATTATCTGTTCTCCTTCGAGGCCTAAGTTTCAAGAAGAATAAAGAGGGAATCTGTGTCCGCTGTCCTATGTGTTCGTCCACTGTCCTATGTGTTTGGACTCTAAGGTCCAAGACACGAGGACGGTACTTGACCATTCACCTAGAAGGTGTTGCATGCAGTTCCAAGTTCTGCATAACTCCAACCAGATGAAGAGTAAACTCATCTGTATTGGTAAAGGCTTGTCTTGCTATCCAAGCACTGGTAATAGTGAGCACTCGGCTAGCACTAGAATTCGTAAGAATTCCCATGCTTGGTGAGAAAACCCAACACTTGTAAGACAATAATCGGGCGAGCCTTGTCTCGCCCTGGTACTGAAGCCGAACACTCGGCAAGCATCAGTGAAACCAAGGGATCCAGGCGCTCGGCAAGACTCCCGATTATTGTAATAATTATTGGGAATACCCATTGCCTGAGTGTTTGGAAATCACAGAAAACCAAGTTACGCTAAGAGCGCCAGAAATTACAAGTAATTTAATAGCGTAGTGAGACTCCTTATTTTCATGATAACATTACTGGGGATGTCTGTCTCACCCGAGTGTTTTGGAATTACAGAAACCATAACACTCTGAGAATGCCAGAAATTCCAAGGAATTTGAGAATTAAGTGAGATTCCCGGGTATTGTAATAATTATCAGGAATTCTCGTCTCACCCGAGTGTTTGCAGATCATAGAAGACCACAACACTCGGAGAGTGCTAGAAATTCCAAGGAATTTAAGCACTCGGTGAGACCCCCAAATTGCGTCAAACAACTTTCGGGGAGGGGCCCTCCTTGACTCCTGTTGATAATGAGGAAGAACAGGCATAAAAACCAGTCCTAAATGCAAGATTTAAGACTGGAGTGAGAGTACAATTCAACAATATGCACTCGATGCTTCCAAAACACAAGAACCCTTAGGGGACTGAGAATTGAAATCTGTCCAAAGGACAGAAAAAGCCAAGAAGAACAGTCTCCAGATGTTCGAATCCTAAGAATCTAAACATCAGATGTCAAGACAGTGAGAAGTCTCTCCATCACTTACAGAGGATCCTTCCTCAACAACGGGGACGTACATCCAGTGGGACCCTAAGATCCTACCAGGAACGTAGTCCCCGACACTGAATCGTACAGAGTGTGCTCTGCAAGATCCCTTCTATTCACCTCACCCCTCCTGGTGTAGCCATAAGAAGTAAAGGGAAGAGGTGAGGAATACTGGATGCTCTTGCTCGCCTTGCTAGCAGAATTGGTAGAAGAAGTGAGTCCTGGGCAGCCATCAACCTGCAGTGATGGCCACTATGCTAGTAGGAGAGCGTTCTCTCCTTGGAGAAACACTTTCCCGAGGAGGGTTATGAAACTCTTGCACGGCAGGAGAAACGTTCGCTGCCACAGACCTGTTAGCCACACGAATGTGACCGTGGTCTGGGTGAGTTGAGCGCGCACCTGACTGGCAAGGGCCGGTACCTTCCTCCAACTCGTCTAAGAGTACTGAATGGGGGCCCCCACTACTGATCTCACTGAGTGGACTGTCACATCAATCCTGGGTACCGAGCAATCACCACGAGAGCGATCAGCAGCAAGGCGTGAGTCACCCTCACTCTTTCCTTCCACTCCGTGCCTGAGTCGCGATGGTGAGAGTTATCAGTGTCATCGACTGGATGCATGCGAATCCGTAGATTTACATGTGCTCAGGGAATCTCGCGAACGAGCGCCCGACACAGAACTAGTCTTAGGGACAGAACCTCTAGGATTAGCAGCAGAAGTGCAAACTGAAGTTTGCGCTTCTATGGCTCCCAACACACTAGACCCTGGGGACTGTGTGACGATCCTATTCCCAAAGGAACAGGCGAGCCACCGGAAGACTCTACTACCTCCTCAGTTCAAGGAGGCAGACCCTTAGAAATCCTGTGATGAGACTTCTGGGGGTGGGGGAGATCACCTTCTCCTTCTTCAGCAGGGAGCCTTAGAAGTTGAAGGGGTGGAGGTTGAAGAAAAATATAATGATTAAGAAGAGGAAGATGACGACACTTGACGAGCTCTCTTCCTCCTTCACTTCTACAGATTCTGCAAAACTTCTTCTACAGGATGAGCCACATTTAACAGCAGAAGTAGAGTTAACAATCATGGGCAGCCACGAAGGCATTGTCCAGTGATGAAACTCCACAATAACAGTGGCAAATGAATATGATTTCCAGCAGGGGAATAGTAAACACACTCGAGGACCAATATCACAGCATGTTACGAGTTACAGGTACAATTCTAAGGTTAGGGTAGTCAACACAAAGAGAATCTACTGCTGTAATCGATTATCACCATTGTTAGCCTGTAAAAAAATTTTAATATGATTAAAAAAAATAAGGATAAAGGCAGTCTCCGGCTTACAATGGGGGTTCCATTCTCGAGACGTGTCGTAACCTGAAAATCGTCAGAAGCCAGAAAATTGTCAAAAATCCTAAGAAAACCTTACTTTTAATGCTTTAGGTGTATTAAAAACTATGTAAACTGTATTTTTATTGAATTTTTCATAAAAAAAAACCTTCAAATATTGATTATTTTAAATTTTTGGAGTCCTATTTCTTTCATCAGATTGGCGTCATAAGCGTTGTAACCCTGGAAATAATTTCTGATGAATATAATTGAAAAGCATTGTAACCTCGGAACGTCGTAAGCCGAACCCGTAGTAAGCCAGGGACTGCCTGTACTCCTCTTGTACCCAAGGGCACCGCCCTCTGAAATGAGAGATCCTACAAACAGTAACACCACGTGCCCCCTCCTCTATCTTTGTCTGATAAGCTAGTGAAAGAACAAAAGAGAAGAGGAAATACTAGAAGAAATCCAAAGGACAATCCTCTGAAGTTCTCCTTGGTAATTTCCAAAGCGTAAGCGTAAATTTTGGATGAATACAAAAGGAATGCTCATTTATGCTGAGCCCGAGAAGAGTCTACTTAAGACTCAGAGGTCTGGAAAAACTAAACCCTATTAATAATAATGGACTGTGGGTTTTGATGGAGAACATTTTTCCAGCAACCAGGGGGTTATCTTAGAGGCTTAAGCTTTCTTCTCTGTTTTTGTCTGACTCATTAGGTCATCAACAGGCTTTGATCACCTTGAACTTCAGTTTTGACTCTGGTGGTGTCCAGTGACCACACTAAGTGGGTCCTGGTCCTGCTGGCTCTATTTTATGAGAAGAGTCCCCCATGGCACAGCCTTCTGTGCCAGCTGCATGTGAGAGGGATCACCAGATGGTGGCCACAGGTGATGGCACTCCATGCCTGAAGACTCTCCAGTATCTCCTGCGAGCGTATGTTTTTTCTCGATGCATAAAAAGATGCCTGGATACTTGCAGAATATTCAGCAGCTGTGTACCAAGGGAAATGAACCTTCTGCTGTTGGTGTAGTGGACAGGGTATCTCTCCAATCAGGGCTTCTATGCAGCAGATAACAGACTTTCTCATCCTTTTCTACTGTGAGAAACTTCTCTTTGACTTGGCCATTAAGGGTAACAGAGTTGCCCTTGGCCGAGTCCTTTGGTTGAATGAAATTGATATCTCTAATATGAATGAAAGTGGATTTTTATTTGAGCTGCAATAAGCCCTGCATTTGCTTTCACGTAAGAGATTATAATTTTTGCTTATGTAAGGATCTGGTTAAATCATAGTTGCTTTTTCAAGTCACCCTCAAATAACAGCATACAAAAATAACAAATGATAATGATGCGTTTCATGTACAAATATCCTCAACTCATACCCCAATTTATCTTATTTTTCCATTTACAGTATTGGTTTTTCACCATTTATAGAAGAAAGTAGTGTTTGCTAGGCCACCTGTTACCATGATGCATTGTCTTGATAAACTTTATTGAAATAATTTGAACTGAATGATAATGCAAATTAGTTTAGGCTAGAAATGATATAGTATTAGGTATTAGTGTTACCTAGTACATATCTTGAAAGGTTCTGATGTAGTCTATAGTCTGTTCCTTATCAGGACAGACCCCTAAGAGCATCTGGTATGCTGAAGGGCTACTGTATTATGCTGAAATGTTTTTTATATTACACAGAATGTTAATTTCAGCCATTTTCTTCAATATTTTCCTACCATGCATTATCAAGCTCTTGTAGGTCAATTCTATTTTGGATCAAGAGCTGACTGTAGTGACAGGTGAATTCATAAATACAACTTCAGTTAAACTCCATTAAAAATAAATTATTTTATTGTAAGAACTATTTAATTTAAATATTATTAAAACTAGTTATGTACCAATTCCCTGGAAATTTTTGCCCAATAAAAATTTTTCTGAAGAATCTTTTCGACTTGCATTAGGCTTGATAACCTTGACACTGCCATAATACCTCTCCATGTCACTTTTAAGCTTCATGTCTCTACTTCCATCCCAAACCTGTAAGAAGAATGGTTGCTGTTAGATTTAAGTGGCCTTGTGCTAGTAGTAATACCTCTTGGCTCTTTAAACAATCACATGATGCATGTATAACTACAAATAATAAGTTTTGAAACAAATGGTCAAAATGGTAATCTCTGCCCATAACCTGGGAGTAATCTAATATCACTTATAATACATGGAAAGTTACACAAAAGATAAATAAAGGATACACGTATGGAAGAATGGTCTTACACTTGCCTTACACAAGAAAGATGCTTTTAAAGCAGAATGCTGCACTGCAAAATTCAATGCTGAATATGCTAGATCTATGATATTTTCATGATCCATTGCTCGCGTGCCACTTGCATTAGGAGCCATGTCAGAGAGCACCACATTAACCTGAAACAAAATAAATGTCAATTTTCTTTACCTCAACCACGATAAGAACTGAAAGGTGAGGCTTGTGGTTAACCCTGTCGATATTACAGTACGTCCGTGTTAAGGCCACAACCAACCGAATTGAGGGAAAATCCACGTTAAGTTGGTATCCCTTCTAAAAACGCTTGTAACTGGCTATTTTAATAGTTCAAACACCAAAGACCCCCTAGAAATGCTTATAACTGCTTGTTTTAATCATTCAAACAATATACCTTCAACTATCATCTTAACACCTAAAACCCCTTAATACAATTTCAGTCATCTTACAACATTACCCTTAAAGATATATGGCTTACAACTACATGTGAAACTAATCACATTAACCCCTATATTCAGGCAGAGCTATTTTATCTCATACAATAGGTATTGAAGTTGTCCCATTTTCTTTTTCACATTAAATACTGTGCTACTTAACTTATACAGTGGACCCCACGTATTCATGCTCTCAGGATTTGCAGACTCACTCATTAGCAGATTTTTCTTTGGAACCTATCTAAAAATTAGGTTTCTCTGTGGAATGTATTATTATATGCTGTTACTTTCGTAACGCATATTTCCTCTCTATAAATGTTGGAAAGTGTTTGCAATATTTTCAGATTCCTTATTTAGCTTAGAGTTATAGTATGTTCTGAAAATATGTTCTAAAAATGCATGTTCAGATTTCGCATAACATAATTTAAAAGTTAAGATAATGTAGAATGTGAAAAGAGAAAGAAATTTTTGCATTGTACATTAGCCGCGAGCCATATTTGATAATACAGTAATGTAAAGATTTTATACTTAGTGATTGGTTACTCGTAAATTTTGGATTTCGGATTTCTTAAGTTATTTAATATTACTTAGTGCTTATTGTGGAAACTGAACAAACATTGTACAAATAAAGGTATAAGCCACGAAGGAAAAATAAACAATGGAGTTTCAGCAAGATCTGTCGACTCAATGTCCTTTATCTGCTGAGTAAAGGATGTTGAGTCGAAAGATCTTCATGGCTTATACCTTAATTTATGGATTTATCACCTTCCAAACTTTTTTCGTGATTCAGTTATACAAACATTGTACAAGTGTGTAATGGCGCCTTTTCTTTTTTTAAACATTGTGAGGAACTAGCTGCAGCAGAAAATTGGTACCTAAGTGGTAATGTGTTATTACAAGGTTTATTAGTTGCAACTAATAGTTACAGTGGTTTGATGAAACAATGTAAATGTTTACACATTGCAAATTTTTATGTTTTGTGTTTGTTTCATTTGAAGTGATTTTTTGTGTATTTATCCATTTCCTTACTGAAGTGATTTTTTGTGCATTTAACCATTTTTCTTATTGAAGTAATTTTTTGTGCATTTATCAATTTTCTTATTGAAGTGCATTTTTTTCTGTGTGATTAGTAGTTTTTGCAATCTTGGTATTTTCCACATTTTTCTGTGTTTTCATTTGTATTCACAACTTAATTAACTTAATTGTTTTCAATAATTAGTCGTTGAATATTTAATTGAATTTAACACTTGTGAATTAATTTGCATTTACTTAGAATTCTCTTCAAGTTTCATTGTTGTTTAGCACTTGTGAATTAATTTCCAAATTTTAGTTATTGCCTAACACTTTTAAATTTTGATTGAATTAATTTTCTTGATTTTTGATGATAAATTAATTTTGATTTAATTTTACTTAATTAATTCAAGAATTAACTAAACTTTGTGTTGTTTTCAAGTAAAAGTAAATTTCCCTGATATTGTGAAATTCACTTATAAATTTTGAGTTTAATAATAAATTTTTATATTTAAAACTTTTGTGTTTTCTTTTTCACCAGTATACATAATTATGTTTAGGTAGAAACATAGAGTGGTAATTGAGCTGTTTTCCTTCAATTTAATTGAAGTCAGTTAGAACCAGGGAAGTACTTAGACTTTTGAAATCAGGGAAATACTTAAACTTTTAAAGTTGTTGATGGAGTGATGCTCTTTAATTAATTTAGAGTACATCACACCTGTTTTAATGAACTTAGTCTGATTTTCTGCAATACTGGTACATAAGTTGTTCAAGGGATCACTGTTGCCTTTAGAGTATTCAGTCGTATTTTACCTGTGATGAAAGTTCAGGTGTCTGGCTGTTGTCAGGTACTCATTTAATGATTGGCAAGTATAGTAACCAGAAATAGTACTTGGCACTTCATCACAGTATCTATAAAATTACTTGCAGGTTCCCACTATTCATAGATGCAAATTTTTTCATACAGATATTCTGTATTTTCACATTATTTACTGTATAAATGTGACATTAAATATTATAATAAGATATCAAATTATATGAGCACTTATTAGTAATGATTGTTGATTATAGATGATAATATTGGTTGTGCAGTCTGATGAATGAGAACAAAGATAGACTGCACAGCAAAGTAGAGGGGGTTACATCTCTGAGGGTTCCTCTTCACCTTCTTCAGGAGGCGCCTCATCAGGGATTTCGGGTCTTCTCTATTTCACTAACAGTATTGATAAAATTTGTGGCTCTTTCTTTATTCTTATCCCATGCCTTTACCATTGTCTGTATCTGCCTGACTTCCCTGATCAAATTACCTATACGGACCACAAAATTCTTCAAAGTCCTGGTCTGTTGGTGGGATAGCAATAGTAAAGAGGGTGGCGAGTTCTTCCACAAGAATGACCTCCCCGAGTATTTTACCTTGTTCATACTCGTTCTCAAGGTTGGCTACTGCACTTTCAGTCATGTGGTAATGGCCCGCTACTTCTTCACAACATTTTGCACAGTGATTAACTGTAAGGACCTTTGACAGTTATGCTCTTTGCCAGAAGCCTTAGGAGAAGAATGTTCGGAAGACATTTTAAAGGATATCCTTAGTCCGCAGTAATACATACAATATACCGTACCACACACAAAACACGCATAAGCGATAGAACATTGAACTGCATTGGGTCAATCAGGCATTTTGCACAGACTGTACTACATTTTAAGATGGTTTCTAAATATATGTATGTACATAAAGTGTTTTAGGATGAAACTATAAGTATGCAGAGCATATCTAAAATACACAAGACAACGGGAATAGCAGGGCACGTATGTTTTCGTCTGCAGTACGCAGTATTTTCATGCATACATGCTAAGTATATTTCCATGACTAAATGCATTTTTTATGATGAAATTTTTTTTATTAATTTTCAAATATTACAGTTTTGTAATAAGTTAATATAAACAGAAAAATTTCAATAACATAATTGGTTTTTCTTAAGATGCTTCACCCAAGACAACTTTCTGCAGATAAACAACTCTTATGGTGCCGTGACACCTTCTTAGAGCAGTGCCCAGAAGAAAGGATACTTGACATGCTATTCTATTGGCTGTCATCTGCAGAGCAGCAAATCCAAGAGCAGCATTCATTTTCCTTGTCGCTCATTGACTGTACACTTGGCGTTGATTGGTTGAAACCTCAGTCCTATCTCACGAAGATGGAATTTGGGTATCATGCATCTCTCCTTCATCAGCCTCACTGTATTGAAAGTTACTGATATACATGGACGTAATCCCGAAGCTGTGTTTTACGTACCAGCAAATATCCATGTGAATCATGCTGAAAATGATTCCTAAAAAGCGCCCTGTTCCTTCTAATGCTTCTGGCTGAGAGCCTAAAAGAAAGAAAACCATCATGAAGCTCAACAAGAAGGTGAAAGTTCTCAATATGTTGAAGGAAGGCAAATGTTTTTCCGCGGATGGCTGCCATTTCAATGTGAACGAGAGCACAGCGAGATACAGTCAAACCTCGGTTTTCGTACGCCTCTCATTTTGTACGTTTCGGTTTTCGTACGCCTCTCAGTTTGTACATTTTGGTTTTTGTAGAATTTTATCTACAAAATTTTGTTTCGGTTATCGTAGGTTTCCTTGGTTTTCGTACACTCAGAAACGCTCCATCCAGGGGAGCGTGACTGGCCCCATATTGAGCACCCAAACAAAGAATCCCATCTTCTGTCATGACCCATTCTGCTGTTGTGTTAGTTGTTTTTGTGCTTTTTGTGCTTTTTCATTCGAGTGCAACTGCTAAATAAGCCATCATAGGGCCAAAGAAAGTTCCAAGTGCCAACCCTTCTGTAAAAAAGGCGAGAAACACAATAGAATTTAAGAATGAACTCTTAACTAAGTGTAGGAGGAAGTAGCATGCCGATCTCAGTGAGAAAATGCCTACAACAACCGCTGCTGTTAGTGAATTTAAGGCCAGCAGAGGCTGGTTTGAAAAATCCAGAAAACGAATGGGCATACATAATGTGCCTACTTCAAGGATTAAGGACATGTTTGCAAGTGGAATGATGTAAGAAATTTTGTGGAGAATTATCATCCCAACAAAGGAGTTGTAATCCATTTCTCCAACATGTTTAATGACAATGTTGTGTTTAATTTCAGGCAGATTTTAAAGAAACACCAAAAACAAATGTGTCTCAAGCTGATCCTAGTGCCAGTAAAAAACGAAGAGGGGAAGTAACCTCACATAGTGCCAGTAAAAAACAAAGAGAAGTAACCCCAGATAGGTCCTTGATACCTGAAGTCCTTCTGGAGGGAGATTCTCTTTCCAAACAATAACCTCACCTCCTCCCTCCCCCCACCTCTCCGTCTTCCATACATAACTCATTTATTCATTTCATTAGTCATTTATATTTATTTCTCATCGTTTTCTGAATTTAAAACTTTATTCCCATAAAATGTATTTTTGTTAAAAGACTGACTGGACGTGCCCCGACAAGGGAAGTTGAAACGATGACTTGGGATCCTGCGTAGCTCCCAGCAAGGCTTCCAAGCAGGAAGGAGTGTAAGATGACCAAGCCTGAGTCTCCAAATTGTTGAATTCACGAATGAGATCGACAACTTCCGTAAAGGAAGACAAAAACTCTTGCGTGTCTCCCTCCTCCTGCTATGGCAACAGAGACCAACGACAAGAAGGGTGTGCAGGCTCATCTAAAGCGCCTTCCTTGTTCAAATTAACTGAAGAACCAGCAGCCAAACAGCCCAAAACACCAACTAACCTGTCTGGGCTGGATCCAAGCGCCGACTCCCGTGACGAACCAACCACAACACCAGGAACATCACTACGCACTCTCCCAACAGATGACTCTTTAATGTGGCTGCAAATGGGCACAGGCGTGGCAGACGTATGAACGTGAGCTGGAGAGGAATCTCAAACACTCGAGATCAAATGAGAATCCCTCGGAATCAAACTCCTGGAAGTACCAGGGAGAGGGGCAGGCAAACACTCCTGCTGCACTAACTCTGCTCTCACAACCTTTGACCTCTTGACAGGCGCCTTGAGATCCTAACAGCGACAAATAGACCCTGGAGAAAGAGAGGAGGGAACACCTGCAACGTGCACAAACTGGGAGGTTGCAACACGCTCGCGACTCGATGAAGAGGGCAAAGCAGCCACTGCAGATTGCACATGGTTAGATACACAAACACTCTCCGCAACACCAACAGTCTCAGGAACACAGACGTGTTCCTCCTCACTCGCAGGCGAAGAAAGGGCAAAATCCTTAACCTTCCAACGCTTGATACGCCGACGTGGCGGAGATGGGGGAGAAGGAGAGGAAGGCAGCACTGGTTCCTTACACAATCTCTTTTCAGGAGGTGGGGGCGATGCAACACACTTGCTTCCAGTCCTCCCAGCCACACTGGCAGCCAACTTATCTTCCAAAACAGAGTTCAATCTCTTAAGAACCGCCTGGCATAAAGCCTCAGATGGATTAGCAAGAGAAGGCTCCGACAACATGGAAGGGAGAAGCAGCGATGGATGGTAGAGATGAAGTCACAGCAGCAAACGATGATGACACGGATGAGCGAGGCAGCGCAGTAGAGATGACTGGGAGTGACATCATCGATGGAAGTGAAGTCATAAGTGGCAATGACGTCATGGCTTCCCCTTGGTCCGAACAGGAGGCAGACGCCACTGGCTGAGGGATATAAAATGACTGACCCCATGACACCACGGCTTCCTTCTGACTTGAAGAAGCGGCAACTGTCACTGGCAGAGCAATACAATATGGCTGACCTCGGCTACCCACCAAGACAAGGCCAGGCGGAGGGGGGAGGGCCTGGACACCATGAGGACAGGGATAGCAAGCATCCATGAAGTGCGTCAGCAAACCCTCCAAGGACGGAGAACCCAGTAGCCCCAGCATCTTCCAAAGTGCCACCATCTTGGACACCTCCGACTCTGCAATAAAAGACAATGATGAAAAAGCCTCCTCCCTCTTGGGAATCAAATTAACTCCCGAAGAAGAAGGGGTGACATTACAAAAATCAGCCTGAGTGCCTCCCGATACTTCCAATGATGAATCGATGGAAGAAAAGGATGGGGACAAAGGCACAACACTACTATGGGGGTGTGATCGCAGCAGGAGACGAAGCATCGGGAAGAGGAGAAGAAAAACCCCCCACAAAGGAAGAGTAAAAACCCTAAAATGCTCCCTCTTGCTATAAAACAACTTCCACTGCTCTTTAGGCCACGCACGGCATTCCGTGCAAGGATTTGTTACTGTACAAACATTAGAGCGACACCTACTACAAGTGATGTGGGGGTCGGTCGCAGCCAAAGCCAAAAAACGAGAACACGGAAAACCTGAAGTTCCAGGGCCGAGAGCAGAAGCAGCCATAATAACAGCACACACATACACACACACTAAACCACAAATCCAAACGGGTAATAAACCAGGTAAAGGGCAAGAGAGGTCAACCACAACTCTTGCCAAGGTGGTTAGGTAGAGTAGATGCATGGTCCTTGACCACTCTTTACCCGATGTATGCACACGTTGCCAGATCTCACAAGATTCCTTGCTTTCATCTGCAATTTAACCGGATCCAGCTAGGGGCTAAAAATGATCCTATTGTTAAGACTGAAGGTTTGTTCGCGTATGAACAATAAGCATAACGACTAACTCAAATCAGAGCTATTTTCTTACTTCTAGTTACCATAAGATGAATCTCAAGTTACTCTATTTATATGGACAAGGTTATTTTTAGGTTACTCTATATTTATATGGGACAAGGTTATTTTTTGTTATCCAAAGTATTTTTAAATTGAAATAAGACTTTAATGTCTTGTTGTGAACTAAATTATTTTTTAAGTTGGGGCAAGTTTTTTGTGTATAAAATCAACAGATTCTGTTTGCTGTTCACATTTTTCATCATAATACAGGAAGTCCCAAGTTTACACAGGGGTTCCATTCCTACACTGCATCATAAGCCAAAAATCATCGAAAACATAAGAAAACTTTACAGGCAGCAGTCCCCGGGTTATGACGGGGTTCCGTTCTTGAGACGCATTGAAAGCCGAAAATCGTTGTAAGCCTGAACATCGTCAAAAACCCTAAGAAAACCTTACTTTTAATGCTTTGGGTGCATTCAAAACTATGTAATCTGCATCCTTATTGCATTTTTCATCAAAAAAACCTTCAAATTTTGATTACTTTGCATTTTTGGTGTCATATTTCATCTGCCAGATGAGTGTTTGTAAGCGCCGTAACCCTGGAACATGCATCGCAACCCTGGAAACAATTTCTGATGAACATAATTGAAAAGCGCCTTCACCTCGTAACGTTGTAAGCCAAACCCGTCGTAACCCGGGGACTGCCTTACTTTTAATCCTTTGGTTCTCTTGTAAATGACATAACCTGCATTTTATTTAGTTTATCATAAAAAACCTCCAAATTTTTACCATTCTACCGTCTTGGCAGCCATATTTCTTCCGTCAGATCAGCATTGTAAGCGTCATAACCGTGGAACATGTGTTGTAACCCCAGGAAATAATTTCTGATGACATATATGAAGAACATTGTAAGCTCAGAAACGTCGTAAGCCAAGCCCGTTGTAACCCATGAACTGCCTGTATCAGTTTTATGTACATAGTATATATTTATCTTTTATCGGCGTGAACAAAAACAGTAAAATGTGTTCTTTCATGCCCAGTAGCTTTGATGAAATACTTTTCTCTCTAATTTTATTTATGGTTGAGTTTGATGACATATCAAACTTTACAGGATTGTCATCCATGTTGCTGATGCATGATAACTTTTGTCATTAGCAGCTTGAACATTGCTTTTTCAGCTTCAGCTGCAATTGCAGCTTTAATTTAGCCCTTTAATATCTTGCCGACCTTTTCTTCATAACGAATAAAAATATATCAGTCATTTGTACTTAATATCATTGGTAACATAACTATAGTAATTCTTGACTATCGTACGATGGTTAAAATGCAAGCCAAACTGCTGCTGATATCCAATTCAGTTTTTCATAGTGAAACAGGAGGGAAAAAGTTATGAACGGAAGTATGAAAAGGAGGAAAATCTTGAAGATAGAACATCTGAGTTGTTGGAAGTGGAAGATAGTAAGGATGAAAGTGAGGATGTTTGGTTCGCCAAAGGGATAATTAGTGTCAGTGTGCATACCAGAAAGGAAAAGCAGTGATTGTGGGAGTTGATGTCAGTGGAGGCCGTACTGTGGTCTGGTTGACATTGGAGCCCAAATATTATTGGTGAATGCGCGTGTGATTAGAGATGTTGAGAGAGTGAGTTGGAACGTTAAAAGGAGAGCGGTGGATGTGTCAATGACAGGTATAGCGGAAGTCAGTTGGATGGAAAGAAGTGAAGTTGGAAGTAAGGGAGAGGTTTGAGGGGTAAGTGTCTTTGATGTACTGGGAGATGAACAAATGCCATGTTGTTTCCTGTTTGGGATGGATTTTTAAATGAAGAATGGACTGATAGTGGATGTTGGGAAAGAACTTCTGTTGAAAGATGAGGTTGTAGTAGGGAGAATTCAAAGTGAGGCAGTAAGCATGGCCAGGTTTGTGGAAGTCATTAGTAGAAGTCTGAGTGAGGAGGATATAGTAGTTGAGTTGGATAAGAGTAAGAATGAATTACTAGTACTAACAAGGGAGGACATTGAATACATGCAGCAGAATTGTTTTGTGGTGAGTGAGTTGAGGAGGTGTGTATTAGAGAGGGAGTACCTGGGAAAAGATGGCCTTTGTTGGTGAGTAAATGGATGCAGTTTGCTGAGAGGATTGTGATGTGTGAAGGCGTGGTGTATTTTTCAAGAGAGAAGATGGGAGAGTTGATGTATATTCCCAGTGTTCTCAATGAGCGGAGCAGTGAGGATGTGCATGTTAGTTCATGAGAAATATGGAGATATGGGGAAGTTCAAGTTGGTTGAGTGTATGAAAGACCGTCTGTTTTCCCCATATTTGAGGATAATTTGTAAGGATGTGGCAGTTACGTGTGAAGAATGTCAGAAGGGAAAGTATCAGAGAGTGTATGCTAGCCCACCTGTTTTGAAGTTGGGTATAAAAGAACCTTTTGAGTTGGTAGCAATTGATTTGTAGCTTTGCCAGTGACTACAAGAGGAAATGTAGTAGTAGTTGTAACGGTAGATCATAAGAGTAAGTTTGTAAGCTGCGCAGCTGTGAAGAATAAGACTAGTGGGAATGTTGCAAGAGTAGTCAGTACGGTCTTGTTGCCTGCAAGTGTGAGGAAACTGGAGTTTGTTGGTAGACCTTTTGAGCAAATATTGGGAGATTGGGGTATCAAGCATGCAGTAACAACTCCATATATGCCAAGCGCAAATGGATTAGCGGAACAAACCATAAGGGCTCTGGGTGAGATGCTACGAATGTTGACTGATAGAGAGAATGAATGGGATTTTGTTGTTAGAAGAGTGGTAGAGTGTATAATGGGTCAGTACATAAAAGCACAGGTATACCTCCAAGTGAGTATGTGATGAATTATGAGGTATGATGAATGAGGATGAGCAGGATGTGTGGAGACAGGCGAATGAAAGGTTTGAGAGTTTAAGAGTAGGTGATAAGGTGTTGAAGGAAGTGGTTGAGAAGGGATGATTGACAGTGAGTAAGATGCGTGAAAGTATGAAGGTCTGTATGTAGTGAAAACAGTTTGGTCTAATGGATTGAGTTATGTGCTAGAAGACAGGAATGAAGAAGGAAATGTAAGGATAATACGAGCACATCATAATCAGTTGAGAAAAGGAGAGAACCGACCAAAATACATAGAGCATCCCATTAGAAAGTTACTAAGGGAGGAAGAGGAAAAGGAAAAGGAAGATGAAGAAATAGAAGACATAAATTGGGGAGATAAACAATTAGTATTAATAGAACATGAGAAAAGACCTAAAAAGAAGAGTGGAAAGAGTATCAGTATGTTTACAGAGTTGTTTGCAAAGAGTACATGGGGGTTTGAGAAGCCAGTAGGTGTGAGAAGTGAAAATACCCTTGCAATGTTGTTTGGTAGCAGTGAGAATGAGGATGTAATATATTTTGTAGGATTTGAATGGGATGTGGAAGGAGTGAACTTGGTGAGTACAAGGGATGTGTATGAATGTTGCAGGGAACAGTGGTTATTCAGCAACAGGACCAACTGCTTTACGTGACTTCTGAACCATGTCGAAAGTGAACTTCTATCACCAGAAATACACATCTCTAACCCCTCAATGGAAAGCCCGAGAATCGAACTTGTGGCCACCGAGGTGGCAGGTCAAGACCATACCGATCACACCATGAGTTGGGTAAATTGGAAGTTTGTTTTTTGTTTGTATGTTGTTTGTATGGTGTTTTTACATTGCATGGAACCACTGGTTATTCAGTAAGCGGGACCAACGGCTTTACATGACTTCTGAACCACGTCGAGAGTGAACTTCTATCACCTGTGAATTGGAAGGAATGCCAAGTTGTGAAGAAGAGTGAACGTGGGAGTGAGTGTGAATGAGAATGAGTTAGAAGTACTGGAATGTGGAAATGGGGAATTTTTGGATAGCTTGAGGCAAAGTGTGGCAGAAATAAATTGAAGCCGACGTAAGTCTCCAGAGTTTGAATCAACTTCGTGTAAGCAGTTTGGAACCAAAGCTAGATAAGTCCAATGTGGTTGGAGTAGAAGTCAGTGAACAAGAGCAGTGTACGAGAGACCATGGACTAGAAGTCAAGGTCCAATTCTGGAATACAGTGGAGGGAGTTTAGAGAGAAAAAAAGTAGAAATGAGATTTCCTTTATTTTAGTCAGGGGGAGTGTGGTAGTATAATAATGTGTGAATGTGAATGAATGTTTGATTATTATTTTAAGTTGATTAGGTTAGGCAATTTTTAAACTAGTTTTATTATATTTGTGTTGTTCTTGTGGGTGAGGGATTGTTGATTAATATTGGTCTTTTCTTTTTTTCATTGTAGACGTGTACTGAATGGGAACATGTGAGAGCTGAGGCTCCCCTTCACCTGTGCTCCTCGGGTAAAGTAAGAGAGTTTTGCCAGTTGGTTGTGATTCCCCAGTGGCGCTGAGGGAGGTTGATTCAGGAATTGGAAAAGGACAACCAGAGGCTCTCTGCAGAAGGATCTGCTGAGACAAGAAAATTAAAAGTCAAACAGTATCGGTGCAATATTAGGATTAAGGAATTAAGTTTAGATTTGCAGGTGGTTGGGTAAAGTTAAGTTAGGCATTAGAGGATAAGATTAGATTATAAGTTGTGAACTGTAATCCTAAGGAATAAATTAGGTTAAAAAAAATCTTAGTTTTAGTATCCTGCTCCAATTGTGCAACCTGAAAAGCCCCTCACAAACGTAAAATATTTTGTGGAGAATTATCCCACACAGAAGTTGTAATCCGTGTCTCCTACATGTTTAATGACGATGCCGTGTTTAACTTTAGGCAAATTTTAGAGAAACACCAGAAACAAATGTGTCTGTATAGTTTTGTTGTGCAACAGGGTTCCAGTAACTCTCAAGCTGATCTAGTGCCAGTAAAAAACAAAGAGGGGAAGTAACTCCGAAAGTGCCAGTAAAAAAAAAAAGAGAAGAAAAAGAGGGGAAGTAACCTTAGAAAGGTCCGATACCTGAAGTCCTTCTGGAGGGAGATTCCCCTTCCAAACAATAACCTCTCCTCCTCCCTCTCCCTTCCTCTCTGTCTTCCATATGCTAACAAATGTTTTCCATAAAGGTAAGAGTAATGTTAAAACAAGTTCATTTATTCATTTCATTAGTCCATTCATATTTATTTCTTATTGTTTTCTGTGTAAATTGTTCATCGCCTATAAAAAAAAATTCAATATTTTGGGGGGGTGGTTCTGGAATGCATTAATTGTATTTACATTATACCTTGTGGGATTTATATTGTTTTCGTTTTCCATACATTTGGATTTTGTGGGAGGTTCCGGAATGGATTATGCCACGAAAACTGACAGTCTATTAAGGTAAGCCATTTCCTCGTTGGAGAGTGAAGAAGAGGAAGTGATAACCTTAGCGACTGTTGTAGGCCAATGGTCAAGCCAAGATACTACAGTGGTCCCACCTTATTCCCGGGGGATGCGTACCAGACCCCCCGTGAATAGTTGGAACCCCTATAAAACGCTGAAAACAGCCTATTTTGTTAGTTAAAACTCAAGAAAAACTCACTAAAAACTTCTATCTTGGTTTTTAATATAGTTTATCACAAAAATGCATTTTTCCTTTATGAAATTGTTGATAAAAAAAAAACAGGAATTTGTGGATATTTCTTATAGAAAAAATACCGAGAATATGCAAATTTTCTGCGAATAATGCGGGGAAACGTTCCCGAGAGAAATCCGCTGTGTGAGTCTGCGAATCCAGAGAACGCGAATAAGGGGGGTCCACTACTTGGAACCCTGTCATAGCAGTTTGTTTTCCAAAGTTGCTGACTCCTATGCAAGAGGGAGATGGGTTCTGTTCAGAGTTGCTCCCAATGACAGACCTGGACTGATCTGAAATGCATTAATTGTATTTACATTATTCCTCCTGGGTTGGGTTATTATTGTTTCGGTTTACCGTACATTTCAGACTTTGTGGGAGGGTTCTGGAACGCATTATGCATGAAAACAAGGTTCCTCTGTACCAAGAGTAACCATAAGTTAGTTGCTTGATGGGCCAGGTAAGCATGTAGTGGTCTTACCTCCAGACAGGAACAGTCTATTAAGGTTCGCCATTTCCTCGTTGGGGAGTGAAGGAGAGGAAGTGATAACCTTAGAGACTGTTGTAAACCGATGGTCAATCCAAGATACTGCTTGGAACCCTGCCATAGCAGTTCTTTCCAAAGTTGCTGACTCCTGATGTGAGAGGGGATGTTTTCTGTTCAGAGTTGCTTCAATGATAGACCTGGACTGAAATGAACCAAGTTTGGGTTAACCTGTGCAGTCAGGATTGACTTTTCTGAAGGTTTATTAAACTACTTCTGATGAGGGAGTTGAGGAGGAAGCAGCTTAAATTAATGGCTGACTCGAGGTCAGTGCTCCCTTTCAGAGACGAGAGAATTCACCTGACCCAGGACTGATTCTGAAATCTTTGACCATGGCAACCCTACTGATGGTAAAGATTCCCTATAAGGCCGACCAGGGCTTCAGGCCTGAAGGAACAGTCCTATTGTCAGCCATGTCTCGTCCCTGAGATTGTTTTACTGACAAATCAATTTAACAATCTCGATGTAGGATTTCTGCAGCTCAGGAGTAACTGTGTCCTTAAGGAGAGGACCCTACCATCCTTCCAAGTTGTAGTCTTCCCAAGTTGCCCTCTCTGCAGGATAGAGACCTCCACTAGAACCCCTATGTTCCCTCCCATGGTTCCTTGCATAACACCCAGGAGGTTGAAGGAACAGGTGAGAGGAGACTGGCACCCTTTGTTGACCTATTGGAGACCGAAGCCTAGGCAGGAGAGGAAGGCTGTGAGTGATTGTCAGACTGAAATGACGACTGGTGTATGGGTCTGGAAGAACTCCCGTCACACGAAGTTGAACAGGGGTTGTCCCTGGGAGATGATACAACCCCTTGTGAAAGCGTGCAGGAGCTATCCCAAGGAGAGTAGACTCGCTCACGTTCAAGAGCTGCCCCTGGGAGAACGGTCAAGCCCTGTAGGGTGAGAGCATGTCTGTCCCAACGAGGTACAGGACTTGTCTTGAAGGCTGAGGCCTCTATTAGTAGATCTGACGTGTGAACCCTAAGGTCAGCATCCAATACTCAGGACCCAATCCTCTATCCAAAGAGCAACCTAGGTTGGGGATTCGGGGGTGGGGGCAACATTTGCACATTGCATACCCACTCTCTCTCTCTATAGTCCACGTCTGGGTCAGGGAACCATGGATGCTTATTGTAGTAGTGCACGTCAGATGAAGCCCGAGGGTAAAAACCTTCAGGGGCATGGGTTGTAGAGACCTGTATGCACGGATCAACGGGGCACAAGGCTGTGCCCTGATGATTCTTCTACTGTGATGGAATGAGCCTCCAGGGAACCTTGGAGCTCTGTACAGAGGAAGGAACCACACCAGGCATTAGACATGCCTGGTGTCTCATATCGGTGCCAACCACGTCATGGCTGGTCCTAAGGTGGCTGCTTTCGAGCCTCGGATGTCTGGAAACACCTGAGACACAGGTCCCCTGTCCTGGGATAGGGGAGAGTTGTATTCCAGGAACACCCAAGACAAGGATATAAAGAGATCTTTGTGCCTCTTCTGTAGAAGACACATCATTAGAAGGTCCACAGGTCTTTTCACAGACTAGATCCGCTCGCTGCCCTTCTCCCCTTCCAGTCTGTCCACCTAACAGGACCCTCAGAAGGAGAATTGGCTTTTTTGCTATCTAGCACCACTGCCTTCTTCCTCTTCAGGTCTATCCGCCTAACGGGACCGTCAGGAGAACTAGGGGAGGAAGCGAAAGCAGATGGAGATGAAGGTACTGGTGACGTCAAAGGAGAACAGTCTCTTCTTCAATTTCATCTCTCTTTTGTACCTTTTCATTATTCTGCTAAGAGAAGATCCTTAGCATCAGGAGACATCGAAGGGCATGCCGATGTTGATGGGATCGAATGGATAACCGAAGGTGATAGTAGTCATGGCAACCTTAGATCCCGTAAATGAAACTGTAGTCCGAGTTACTGACGCTGTAGAGATGGAGGCTTGGTGGTGGCACTAAGATGTGCGATCAAGCCCTTCACCGATGGTTCCCCTGGAAGACCTAAGGAAGGCCAGAGGTTCCTCAGATCTTGAAAGGTCCTCCTGATCTCCCCCAGACCTGAAAAAGATGATATTTTAGTAGCTACCTCCCTTTGACCAGATTGAGACCAGTTCTCCTCTCCCCCATGCAAACTCCCCATTGCTGAAGCACCAAGGGAATGTGGAGTGAATTCGCTAAATGAAGAAGCACCGGACCGGAATCTCAAGGGAAGAGACAAGGAGCTACCTGTCATCCTTGGAGGGGAATATCCCTCCAAGGACGTATGAGCAGTCTTCTTGGATTTCCCCTTCCCAGCAAACCTCTCCTACAGGGACCACTTGCAACACTGGGGTAAGTAACATTTATGGAACACACATGTTTGCAACATTTAGTGCAAAGGTGTGTGGGTCAACATCAAAGGGTGAGAGAAAGCAATTGTACGTCGCTCTCCCACACCCGGGCAAAATATAGGTTTAGGCTTGCATGATTCTTGGCTTTGCATTATATTAAAAAACAAGAGCAGATATTCCAACAATTATTCAATTAACAAAAAGCAAGGAAAAAACCAGGTTTCGATGAAAGTAGACAGGCCAGAAAGCAATCAGGCAGAGGAAGGCAATGCTGCACCTGCTCTTGATGAAGGCCATAATGTAAGTGGTTACAACGACTCAGCGAAGGGAGTGTTGAGGGTAATCCCTCCATCTCTCTCACCAGTAGTGCAACTACTGAACCTTGTGTGTAGAATAGCCTGCTCCAGCTTGTGCTGAAGGTAATTCTTATGTAAAGAATGATGGTTTGATTCATGTAGGAATAAACAAGAATGCATGGAAAAACCTTATCATCTTATCACAAGTCCAAACAGAGTCCACAAAGAAGTCTGTACATGATGGCACCCAGAAGCAAAGTGGTGGGCCAGGCTTCCCCTTACTTGTCAATAGTTAACCTTTACAGGGTGAGCTAAATACTATACAGTACAGTCAACCCACATCTTTTGGATTTGTGGTTCCACTGTTTGCAGATTTTTCTAAGGAATGTATGTCCAAATTATGTGTAGAAAATTCGCCTATTCTCGGATTTTTCTTATAGGAATATATATTATTTGTGGAAAATTTGCCTATTCGCAGAGCCTTTCATAAAAATATTCACTACTATGAGATTCAGAGCCTTTGTCCTGGTGCTTTTCTGGAATAACTTTTTTCTGTGCGTTTGACAAAGATATCACTTAGCCATAATATACTTTACATCCTTACCTAATTTTTGGCAGCGTTCTTTATTACTTATATTAGAAGAAAGTATATTCATAAGAGTAAAATAAAGCAGCTGAAGCCAGTGGCAGAACACACTAATGTATGGGTTCAAAGTTTAAGTGACGTACATACAACGTCATGACTCCTCCCACAAGGTGATGATGACAACAGCTGTCTCTGAAATTCTGAAGGAATACTCGTACCTTGTCAAGGCTTCAAGAATGGCGGCTATGATAAGTCATTGCTCCTGTGGTTGCAGGACAGCTTTTGTAATTCTACTTGCACAATTGTTTAGAAGTGAGGAGCCTGTGGGAAACCCTACTTAAGCTTGAACAGATAAATGAATAACAGGGCCCTTTTTAGGGTAAGGAGTACACCCGGACATCCAAGGCTACCAAGTTTTGTCATTTGTTGACTTCCATAAGGTGCAGAAAGATAATTATATATGCTCTATAAAGCAATAATTGTTGATTTCTTAATAAAATATAACTTGCGGAACACCATTACAACTTGCTTTGCCAAATAAAAAAAACAAAAACAAAAAAAGTCATGGGTTTTGATACATCACTGAATGACCTTTTCTGTCCCAGTGCTTGGATTGAAGTCTAAATTCTATAATCCAATCTAATCAAATGCAATTTTCTATTTATTAAAATGGTCGTCATTGTCATATTAGGAAAAATATCAAAGGAGTTATGACGAATGGCAAAGTTTTCTTCATTTTTAATGAGTTTTAATCATATAATTTCAAATGAGAAATAGTGATAGAAAGTAATTTCTCGGATTACTTGTGGAAACCCTTTTTTTTGGTTTTTTTTCAAGGTTCTAGCACTCGACTTCTTGGAATAAATCCTATACTCTACTACTACTACCACTACTACAAAGTGTAAACAAGGAGTTTTGGTTGTATTTCATTGTTGCCAGAGGTGGTGACTTTTTCACAAATAGCCAATTATCCATCGAGAAGGAGGCAAGTTAATGACGTCATAAGTTATGTCATTATATCTTCGAAAGACGATCCTCTGGGTTTACTGGCGATGTCTACAAGAAGTCGGTGTTACTCTTATAATTACCAGAATTATGCAACTTTCGTAATACAGAAGACAGTCAAATATTAGGTAGGGATGTAAGATATCCCTGTGACAAAGTGTATTTCTTTGTCAGGTACGTTGATAAAATCTTATTCTGGAAAAACACTGGGATACCGGCTGTGAATCTCATAGTAATTACTGTATAGTATTTTCATATTATCTTCACGACTAAATACATTTTTCATGATAAAACAATTAAAATAAGCAGGTATAAGCACTTTTAAAGGTTTTTGGGGGGTTTGAACAATCATAATATCACAGTTTTATAAAGTAAATTGTATATTTTCTAACTACTATACAAACCTGAGGTCCTTCACATTAGGAATTACTTTACAGCAAAGCTGGAAATTGGCTGTTAAATTCTTGAACAAGCCAGGTTTCAGATTAAAGGGGTGGCATGAGGTGGATATAAATGTAAAGGATCTCAGGTTTGTATAATTAGGAAAAATACAATTTACATACTTGAAAAAAATTGTGATTTGTTCCTACACGCTATACAAACCCTCGGTCCTTTACCTTAGGAAGACTCACCAATTAGTGGGAGGAATCTGAGTGAGCTTCTTGAACTGACTGGAGTTCAGTATGATTATATACCAGTTTAGTCAGCTTATTTTATTTTTATTGTTATTAGTATTATTTTCTGCATTGTCAAAATATGGTGGATGTCCTATGTATGGGCAGCATATGGTTGATTTTAGAAGGTGCCTACAGGCAATCCCGGGTCTACGATGGGGGGTTCCATTTTTGAGATATGTCATAAGCCGGAAAATCATAAAAAATTCTAAGAAAACCTTACTTATAATGCTTTGGCTATATTAAAAACTTTATCAACTGCATTTTCATAGCATTTTTCATTAAAAAAACCTTCAAATATTGATTACTATTTTGCATTTTTGGAGTTATATTTCTTCTGTCAGATCGGCATCGTAAGCGTCGTAAACCTGGAAATAATTTCTGATAAATATAATTGAAAAGCATTGTAACCTCGGAATGTCATCAGCTGAACCCATCGTAGGCCAGGGACTGCCTGTATTGATGTATTTAAGTTGTGTTGTGATGTCATAGGATGTGACATCATAGAAGACAAGATGGTGTCAGCATCTGGTGAATGTAAACAATAACATGGGCAGGAAATACGTGTGTGGGTTGTTTGGTTGGTAGGAGAGAGCTCTTCGGATAGGAGTTTTTGGGTTGAAAAGTCTTGTTGTTGGTGTTGTTCGAAGGTTTAAGCTGGAGTATACTGGGATAAGAGAACGTGTACAGGTGGGTAGATTGCACATTTGTGTTCTAAAGGAAAGATTAAGCTAGGAAAATAATCAAACTGGTAGCAGAGCGTGGTTGATCAAAGAGGGCTGGATCCGACAGTGAACAAAGGGAGACTAGGTGGAAAAGGGAATGTCCAAGATTTACCGGGATACAAGAAGAGTACCAAGGATGGAGAGGTCAAGTCAAAGAATGGCTATTGTTGTTTGGAGAAGATACAAAATACCCGGCGATAGAGATAAGAATGAGCTCAAAAGGGAAAGCCCAAGAACTAGCAAAAGGATTAGATAGAGATAAACTTAAGGCTACAGAGAGTCCAAAGATAATCCTATCCAAACTAGATAAAGCCTATCTGAAAGACATGCTAATAGAGAATCACAGTAGAATAAAAAACTATTTTCAAATGAGAAGAGAATCCAGTGAAAAGATGAGGGACTTTTTAATTAGGTATGAAAAGGCAGCATCCTCCGAGTGTGACAAGAGCAATGGGGAAAAGCACACTTGAAGGGGAAGTCAAGGGTTATCAATAAGTATAGGAGCAAAAAATAAATCTAACGAAAAAGAGCTTGTGGTCAGGGAAAGTCAGAATACGAAACAGTGTCTCAAACAATGAAAAGACTATTTGAGGGATTAAGGAATAAAGAGGAATTGGAATGGTGGGGGTCAGAAGGCAACGTGAGTTCTGGGAGAGGGAGGGAAAACCAGAGATATCAGGGAAGATGGAACAGAGGTAGGGGTGCAAGAAATCCTTTAAACAAAGAAGGGAAAGTAACACTATGTGCAATATGCAGCTCGGAATGGCATTGGGCTAGGGATTGTCCTTAGAATTTTCATGATAGGAAGAAAACTGGAACAAAACAAGGAGGAAATAAGCAGAAAACAGAAACTGGCCAGAAGAAGAAGAAGAAGTTTATGTCGGAGAACTTAGTAAAATAGAGGAAGAGTTGTGGGAAGTGGTTGATGCAATTTTAGACACAGGGTGTACATCGACAGTTTGCGGGGAATTGTGACTAGGCACGCATTGTCATGGATTTGAGTCAGGAGAAGTTGATGAGAATGAAGGATACTAGGACAGAGTCTAATAAAGTGTTTAATTTTGGTGAGACCTTATTAGTCAAAAGGAGTAATGGAAATACCAGTGATATTGAATAACAATAAGTTTTATTTGAAGATAGAAATTCTGCAGGGAAATGGGTGTGACCATAAATTTGAAAGAAAATTGTTTCATAATAGAAGTATTGGGGGAATGAAGGTAAAGTTAAGAGGAGACAAACAGGGTCATTTAAGAGTACCTATAAGGAAGAAGGTAGAAGAATTATTACTGGAGGGTTGGAAGGGAAAGAGTCTGAGGGAAACTAAGAGCACAATGAAGAAATTACATTTACAGTTTGGTCACGGGAGTGGAGATAAAATATGGAAGCTAACAGAGGAAGCACAATGGAGTGATTGGTTAATAGACAAAGAAAAGGAGGAAATAAAAAAGTTACTAATAGACCTGATTGGAAATTGTGAGATATTTAAAAGATACAAAAGAAATCCAGCTAAACCAGTAGTAGGATTTTCTTGGTAAAACGTTTAATGAAGTTGTAGCAATGGAAGTGGGTGAGATAGAAGGGAGAGAGTTCTTGGTAATGGTGGATATGGCAATGAGGTATTTTCAGGCTTATTGGATAAAAGATAAGAAACCAGAAACTATAATAAAGACACTTTTTGATGGCTGGTTTGCTAAATTTGGAGCACCTTCCAAAATATTGTCAGACAATGGGGGGGAATTCCAAAATGAGAAAGTAAGGAGGATGGCAGAAAGATGGAACATTAAAGTATTAGCTACAGCATCAGAATTTCCATGGAGCAACGGATTATGTGAAAAGACTGTAGGAATGATCAAGGGAAGTGTAATGAGGAAGTAGATTGGTCCATAGCATTGAAATGGATAGTGAGTGCTAGGAACTGCTTAATGAATAATGGAGATTTCTCTCCTAACCAATTAGTATTTGGAAAAATCCCTTCCCTGCCTAACCTAATGGGAGAAGAGGGTTCAAGTCTTGTGAGCAGAGAGAGAGGGATGGAAGAGAGTGTGGTAAGGGACACACTGAATGCAATGCACAAGGTCAGAGAAGCGTTTATAAAAAATGAGTCATGTAATAAAATAAGAATTGCGTTAAATAAAAACATCAGAGAACATAAATTTGAAAAAGCAGTGGTGGGAGATGAGGTATTCTATAAGAGGGAAAATGAAATGAATGGAGAGGACTTGCTCAGGTAGTGGGAGTATCAGGGAAAAACAGTAGTAGTTAAACATGGGGATTCTTTAGGAGAAGTAGCTAGAATACATGTTACTAGGATTCAAAGACTTTCACCAGAAAAAGAAAAGATATCTGCTAGAATAAATAATTCACATGTGAAAGGTAGTTCTGAGAGCCCAAATGAAGGGAATGTAGATAGGCAGGAAGGAGAGGAGATGATAGTGGGCTGGAGAAAGAATGCAGGCACAGAAGAGGCTATAGAAAGAGATGTGGTAGAGGAAACAATGGAAGATGACAGGGAAAGTGAGTTAATAGAAGAGATACGAAAATTCAAAAAGGGAAATAGTGTTACAGCTGTCAACAATGATACAGGACAAGTAGAAGAATGGACTATATTAAATCTTGCAGTAAAAAGATCAAGCAAATCATGGGCAGATTTGTACAATGTAGAAGACTCGCAGTCAGGTGACCAGAGGTGGGTTAACTTGAGGGATTATAGTTGGAAAGAAAGAATTGCAGATGAAGAGGTGTTGTTGCTAGGATTTGAAAATAGAAGCATAATGGAAGCTAAAGAAAAAGAACTTCAAAGTTGGAGAGAAAACAAGGTATATGGGTATATGAGGAGGTAAATGATGTTGGACCAAAAGCTATATCTACAAGATGGATAGTAACTGAAATGATAAAAGGGAGGGAAAGGATATGTAAAGCAAGATTGGTAGCTAGAGGGTTTGAAGAAGAGATGGCAGAATGGGAAAAAGACCCTCCCACATGCAATGCTTAAATTTTAAAATTTTGTCTGACCATAATAAAAGTGAAAGACTGGAATTGTTATACATTGGATGTCAAAACTGCATATTTACAAGGTGACGAGATACAAAGAGAAGTATATTTAAAGCCACCTAGGGAAGATGGTTGGAGTGGATCATGGAAGTTGAAGTAAACTGTTTATGGTCTCAAGGACGCAGCAAAAGCATGAGAGAGAGAAAATCAGACATCTATTATGCTCAGTATGGGGCCCAACCTGGACTACATTATAAATATGCTGTAAATCGTTTTTGTCCTAAAAATCAGTATTTAGTCACATACACAATATGAAAAAATACAGTAATTAGTGAATAAATAGTGTTGATTTACAAAGAAAAAGCATATTAGTAATAATTTTAGATATGGTCAATACAAAAAATCTGCATATAAGAGAAGGTTCCCTGTGAAAAAGTGAATACATGTGTTCCACAAAAATCCATGGCAAAGTGGACCATGGAAATGTGAAACGTGTAAAACCGGGCTAGCACCGTATTATTATTATTATTATTATTCAGTAGATGAAACATGTAAAACCAAGGGAGCACTGTATTATTATTATTATTATTCAGTAGATGAAACCTATTCATATGGAACAATCCCACAGGGGCCACAGATTTGAAATCAAAGCTTCAGAAGAATATCATGTTCGTTAGAAAGAAGTAAGAGGAAATACAGGGAAATACAGGAAAGAAGAGATCCACTTACTAAATAATAAAAAAAAATTATTAAATAGATATATATAGATAAAAATATACTAAAATTCAAGAGGAATACACAGCATTTACCCTTGAATTTCTGCAGTTCCAACTGCACGGCATCCTCTGGGAGGCTGTTTTACAGTCCAACTGTGAGGAATAAAGCACCTTTGGAACTGAGAAGTTTGACAACAAGGCACATTTACTGCATATTGGTTTTGTTTTTATGGTGTTTTTACATTGCATGGAACGGGACCAACGGCTTTACGTGACTTCCAAATTACGTCGAGAGTCAACTTCTATCACCAAAAATACACATCTTTCACTCCTCACTGGAATGGCTGAGAATCAAACTCGTGGCCACCGAGGTGCTTACTGCATTTTGGAGCTGCTGTTCAATGAATCTGGTTGCTCTCAGTAGGTAAAGGGGATCAGGGATCAATTGTGAATTTGCAAGATTTCTGGTGAAATATACTACAACATTATGAAAAAGTGACAAAGAAGACCCTAAGTATATTTACTGGCAAATATATATATAATGTACTGGGACATGGAGATGTACAATACATTCCCCCCATCAAATCCCAAGTCAGACTATTCTCCCTGTACCTTGAGATAAGGTGTGAATGTTACCATAAACACTGCCATATACAGTAGTACCTCGAGATACGAAATTAATCCGTTCCGAGGCGCCTTTCGTATCATGAGGTTTTCGTATCTTGGACCACATTTTACATGTAAAATGGCTAATCCGTTCCAAGCCCTCCAAAAACACCCCAGTAAATTTCATAATAAAGGTAAATTGACCTATAAACAATGAAATACAACAACAATTTGGACCATTCAATACGTAACTTAATAATAAAAATGCAAAACCTGTAAATAAAGTGTATACATATTAGTGTACAAGAAATATGATATTGTTATAATACAATAAAGTTTCATACATACTTACCTGCAGATATATACATAGCTAAGACTCCGTCGTCCCCGACAGAAATTCAAATTTCGCGGCACACGCTGCAGGTAGGTCAGGTGATCTACCGTCCTGCCCTGGGTGGCAGGATTAGGAACCATTCCCGTTTTCTATTCATATTTTTTCTCTTCCACCTGTCTCCTGCGGGGAGGCTGGGTGGGCCATTAATCGTATATATCTGCCAGGTAAGTATGTATGAAACTTTATTGTATTATAACAATATCATTTTCATACAATCAACTTACCTGTCAGATATATACATAGCTGATTGACACCCTTTGGTGGAGGGTAAGAGACAGCTAACATGGAATAGACAGGTAAACAACATATGTTGTAGGTATAAATAACCGTTGGTTCCTATCTGATAGGTGGTAGACTTCGTGGCTGTTGCCTGGTAGTCTGCATCACCTCAAGACTTTAGCGAGATATGTGATCTATGGCTAAGAGTTCTTGTGGGTCTGCCGATGGGGTATGAACCGCTTACTCGGCAGAGCCTGAAAGGACTTTGTCAATGGGTACTGGACCACTTCTATGACAATACACCTTATGAAGGAGCGCAACACCGATCCCGATCACCTGATCCTAACACGAGGGTTTGCGCTCAAATTGAAAAGTTGAGGATCAGTGTCGGCTCCTTATCCCAGTAACGTATCCGCAGAAACGTATAAACCAAAAGAGAAGGATCTCTCGTAGGTTAACTTGACATCCTTTGTGTAATGAGAAGTCAACACAGAGTCGCCTCTACCGTACAACACAGCTAATATGTCTTATATGACATATTGTTATGTAAAGAACAAGAATTTGCAAAAGCGCGCACTTCCTGCGCTTTTAATTCTCAGCTGTTTGAAGGAATCAAGTCACTTATGAAGTGCTTAGGAGATCTCCATGTTTCAAAGAAGACCAGGGCTTTCTTGAAATGGATCTCTCCCGACTGAAGCCTGAAGCCTGGCAGGAACCTCGCGCCTGGCTGGTGCTTCGCTCTTGGTTGGCGCCTAGCGCTTGTCTGGTACCTTTCGCTTGACTGGCGCCTCGCATCTGGTTGACGCCTCGCGCCTTAGCTGGAGATTCGCGCCTAGAGCCTGGCTGGCGCCTCGCGCCTGGCTGGCGTCTCGCGCCAGGTTGGCGCTTTGTGCCTGCCTGGCACCTCGCGCCTGGCTGGCGCCTTGCGCCTGCCTGGAGCTTCGCGGCTGGCTTGTACCTAGCGCCTGCCTGGCGCTTCGCTCCTGCCTGGCGCCTCGCTCCTGCCTGGCGCCTCGCGCCTGGTTGGCTACTCCCCACTTGCCGGAGCTTCGAGCATGGTAGAGTCTCGAGGATGTCTGGCAATGTCCACATCGGACACTCTCATCTGTCCTATATGTTCGCATCTAGCGCATCTGTGTCAGGTTGTAGGCCCGGTCTTTCTCCTAATCAGACAAAGACAGTGTTCTTGGGGCTGTCTGCCTCTGGCGTTTTTTACGCCTGTTTTAGCCTAAGGCTCCTGGTTGGCGCTACATTGTCCGAAAGTCCTGAACATCCACAATAGTAAATCACAAGACTGGAGAAGGGTGGAAGAAATTCTTCCACTTTGAGCTTTGGCCTCTCCGGCAAGGGGAGGCGATTGTAGTCAGCTACATCCAGTATACGATAGGATATCTAACAGTATGAGAGATAAGTTTTTCTTCGAGGAGGATCCTTCTTGAGTACTTCCCTTGCTCATCGGAAAGATTCTTTTCTTCTTACCTGTTGAAGGGGCTTCTCGTTGCAGAATCTTCCCTATCCTTGTCCGAAGGAAGGGAAGAAGCTTGGAAGTCGAAGGATACTCAGAGCTGAAATTGGGAGTACTCCTGATTTCTAGCTCCTTATTGTATCCCTCTGAACACCTTCTGGGAAGCATTTCGAGCCGTCATCGCATTCCAAAGACTCTGTAGGCAAACGTTTTAACCATTCTACTGTAGATGAAAACGTAAGTACACTGCCTGGACAACGAAACCTCTATCTGAAAACATTGAATCAGGAATAGGGGGGTTTTAGTTCTTTTGCCAGACATACTATGCTGGCAAGAACCCATTGCCTAATCTCCATAGAATCTGATGCGAGATTCCAATGCTGAAAAAAAAAAATTCACTTGTCTTCTTGATCGTTTGGGACCAAGAGAAACAAAGAATTCCCTCATAAAAATTTCTCAAAGAAGTTTGATGAGGAGCAGTTCCATCTTGTCGGAACATAGAATCTGTGGCCACAAAAAAGATTCCATTAGAAGTACATGATATCCTACTCTTGTCATATTGAGGTATCGTATAAGATCCCGAAGATCTTAATCCTCTGCTATTTCCAATCCCTTTATAGAGACAGAGTATAGCCTTTTACTGTGTTCTTTGATAACAGATATATACAAAGGTGATTCTTCCCTCTGAAAGGGAAGAAAAAACCGCTATGTGGTTCACAGAGGTATCAGAAGAGGACAGTTTCCTCATTCCCTCTAGCACAATCTGCAGCAATTCTATATCTTGTCCATGACTCTTGTCATTTACCTTGAAAAATCCTCTCATTCATGTCCACTTCTGGTCAGTCTGCACGCAGACAGACTCAGAGTGGAGAGGTTGTTAAGGTCCATTATAATAGATGCTGATAGAATATTCAGACTGTCTTGGAAAAGACTTCCAAAACATGCTGTGAGAAGAAAGTGACCTCTGTGAATCCAACCTCTCTAAGGCCAAAATGAGGCATAAAATATTATCTTCTCTTTCTTTGACGCCCTTTATCTTAAATTCTGCAAATAATTTATATTTAGGGGAAAAAAGACTTAAGTTAAATTTATTCCCCTTTCTAAAAAAAATAAAGATGGCGTATATTGCTACCTCTTCTTGGTTCGAGAAAAAGGAAGCGTCTATAGGGAAGCCTGTTCATCTTCTACCTTACTGAGAGATCTATGAAGAAGACTTTTTCGCAGGTTCTCACAACTCTTTCCAATAAATGTTAAACATGTTAACAGTTATTATCGTCGATCGAGAAGGATCTCTTTGTTAACGCGAATAGGAGCAAAAAAAGAGATTCTCGATGCTCTTTGCGATATGAGAGAGTCGTGGAATTGGCCTAAGTGATTAAATGGGTAACGAAATCAGGAACGAATCTTGCCGTTACCGAGCCTGTTGTCCGAGAGGCTACTGGACTCTTAGGTTAATAACTCGTTAAAACGAGAAACTCTTGGATGGTGCTCTTGGCTCACTGCGCCAGGCTGGCGCTTCTGGCGCAAATTTGCGCCAGGCTGGCTCTTCTGGCGCAAATTTGCGCCACAGGCTGGCGCTTCTGGCGCTTCTGGAGCATTGTGCCAGGTTGTGGCGCTTCCTTTTAATTCTTTTTATGTTATGTGCCAGAACACCTGTGCCTTTATGGTACCCGACATCCTTTCATATGTTAATTCCGTTCTTAGTAGGAAAAAGCTTTATATACGTAGTATAGTCCATTCAGGGAAACAAGTTCTGCCCAAAGAGAATGTTTCCCATCCGACTCATCCAACTTCTTCTGAGCAGGTACTCTAATAAGCTATGCTTTCGTAAGCCTGAGAGCATTATATAATATAATGTTCTGCTGCGATAGAATCCTTTAATAATGTTACCTACGGTAAACAGCATTGAAAGATGGTACTATCTCTCTTATTGAAAGCTTCTTAGCAAAAGGCAAAAAGGCTACAATATTTTATTTATTTTGTTAGCTTACTATCCCCCTCAAGATCCGATGTTAAGACCCGCGATTGTAGTGGAGAGATACGGATAGTTTATTCCATCCCGCAGGAGAGAGAGATACACCCGACCCCTCATGACTGACAACCTACATGGTACTGACAGTAACTGCCGTACTGCGTTGGTCTCAGGCTCTCAGCGAAAGCAGTCCCCCGTTAGCCGTCTGGCCTTACTCTTCCAGAGTTGCCAGCTACTCCATTTACTAAAGGAATTTTATAAAATTATTATTGAACTTCAGGAAGTTCTTATTAAAGCATATTTAAGCGAAACAAGACTTCGATAAATCTAGAAGCTAAGAAGGTGTTGCCTTAACAATCCCTTTAAGCGTAGTCCTTCCTAGGAAAGTCGTAGAAGGGTACTGGTAATTGAGTTGCACAGAAAAGAAGTAACTACGGTATGTGTTTATGATTTGACCGTATCGTATTCTCATACAGCAGAAACTCTACTACCTTCTACTATCTTCGTTCTTTTCGTTAATAGAACGATAGAAAGAGTATATAAATTCTTAAGGAAGGAAGTTAATCCAGGAATTCTTTAAATCTTCGTGATTTCCTCATAAATCGCGGAAGAGACAGAATTCCTGTTCATCACTAGGGTTTACGGAAGGAAGTAGATTTTCCTATCCGCCATCATACCCAAACGTCGATGAGATTCTTATTAAGAAAAACTCCCAAAGCTCTTGCCTCCTCAAAACGAGGGAAGAGCATGGATGAAGGAGAGAGTCCGCATTGAGAGGAACTGCCTAACACAGGAGTCTTCTGAATAATGAAAAGGGGCTTCTCTTAGTATCAGAATCCTTCTGACAAAAGCAACGGCCGCCTGTGCGACATCTTGCACATTTGCCAGGGGAAAGTTGCTCAAGTTAAAAAACTCAAAGAGGAGTCTCGCGACTGACCTCTCTCTCAAAAGAAGATTTTGGAATCTTCTGACGCCTGGCGTCTGGATAGTTCCGCGCGCCTGGAATGTTCCGCACGCTAGAAAGGAGACTCGCTCCTGAACGTTCCGCTTGCGTGGAAGGTCCCGTTTGTTATACGATCCTCTTGCCAGTAAACGTTCAATGGAAGCATCCTTCTGATTGCCACTCTACTATAAGGCTCCTCAGTCTAGCCGTCTGTTTTCTCTTTGAAGGCGCCTTGCGCCAAGAAAAAAGTTCTGGAACGCGGCTCGCGCTCAGTTGCTGGAACGCGGCTCGCGTTTATCTGTATGAACGAGGCTCGCGCTAGTCTGTTGGAACGCGGCTCGCGCTAGTCTGTTGGAACGCGGCTCGCGCTAGTCTGTTGGAACGCGGCTCGCTGCTGGCTGTTGGAACGTTCGCTAGCTTGCTGGCTGGCTCTCAGCCTCTCGCTCAGTGAGTCAGTGTTCTCTTAGTTTTCAGAGAACGAGCCAGATCGTCCGAACTCCAAACATGTACATTCTTCGTCTTTTCGGATGTAAGATGAAGAAACGGAAGAAGAGACGCACTTTTTAAAGGATGCCTTTCCAATGGCTATCCCTGGCAGTCTGGGACGTTTTACAGATCTGCCGAGGGAAACGCCCGATCGTGGGGATTCTCCATAACCTCGTAGGCTTTTTCGACTTTCCTTCTCCTCTGGGCTTGTGAGTTTGGAAGAGGTCTAGGCCTGAGAGCGAGACAGAGCCGATCGGACGCACCCTCTACTAATTAGGACGCCTTTCCAATGGCGAACTTGGCAGTCTGGGACGTTCTACAGATCCTGCCGAGGGGACGCCTGATCGGTGGGGATTCTCCATAACCTCCGTAAGGCTTTCGACTTTCCTTCTCCTCTGGGTATGTGAGCTTGGAAGAGGTCTAGGCCTGGGAGCGAAACAGAGCCGATCAGAACGCACCCTCCACTGCACTAACACTAAAATCACTTCTTACCTTTCAATAGCTCGTATTTTGAGCTACATTCCTTTGTCTTCAAATTGCAATATGAATTTGAAGATTCTGTGAAGTAAGGAGATGAGGATACAACACTACTAGTATTGTTAATGCTCTAACTGCTCGTTAGTACGAAAGCTATAAAAACTTCTAAAGGAAGTGTAACTATTCTATTCCTTACTTCCTCAAGAAGGAAGTTAGCTCAATCAATTCTGACATTTACTACACGTTATTATGAATAAATATTAAAAATTTTTCTTCTTGCAAACTATGTGAGTGTCTACCGAAAAGTTCGGTAGTTACACATAAACAATTCTTCGAAATTTTCGAAGCCAAAGTTATTAAAACAAATTAATATGCGTATGCCGAACCAAAGATCCAGTACTTCCCTGCAAAAGATAGCCCAGAAGATCGATGGCGATGAAATCCAAAAATCAAGTCAGGAGGAACTGCAAACGTTGTTTACATTCCAAGCGACAGAAAAAATATGAATAGAAAACGGGAATGGTTCCTAATCCTGCCACCCAGGGCAGGACGGTAGATCACCTGACCTACCTGCAGCGTGTGCCGCGAAATTTGAATTTCTGTCGGGGACGACGGAGTCTTAGCTATGTATATATCTGACAGGTAAGTTCATTGTATGAAAATTATTACTGTAACGTAAACTGTGGAAGCTCACCTTTCGAGTGAGGCTATCTCCGAAAGTGGAGGCAGAGGAGAAGGACAAACGGCAGATATGTACACTTAACTTTACGAAACACATAAAAAAAGTCAGAAAAACAAACTAAACTTTACAAAACACATTAACAAAACTGTAACACTTAATTTAACAAAAACTTTAAATAAAATTTATTTTGTCTTTTTTTGATTTTTACATTTCTTTTTACTTTTTTATACTTTACGTAATTTCAATTTCTTCACCACCGAATGGATGCCAGTCTGTTTACGGAATTTTTCGAACCACCCATGAGAAGCCTTGAACTCGGGGGTTGCCGTTGATGTCCCCTCTCCGCCGTCGTCTTCGGCTTGGGCAATCAAATCGCCGAAAATAGCGCTGGCCTTCTGGCAGATTGCCGTCTTGGTTATCGTATCGCCATCGATTTCTTTGTCCTCGATCCATACAAGAAGCAGCCTTTCCATTTCATTATGCACATGGCTCCTCTTGTTGGACAAAACAGTCACGCCCTTGGAAGGTGTAGCTGCTTTGATGGCTTCCTTCTGCTTAAGGATGGTGCCTATTGTCGACGGATTTCGGCCGTATTCCTTAGCGATCACACTCAACCGCAAGCCAGCTTCATATTTTTTATTATCTCCATTTTTGTCTCCATAGAAAGCATTCTTTTCTTTCTGTGAACTTCAGCAACTTTCTTGGGACCCATGACTATATGTACTGTACGTAATTAAGTTACGTATGTAGTACGTATACTAATTAGGTTCTCACAACACGATAAAGTAGCACAACTATATCACTAATGAATTTACGATACTAAACGAAATCGTTGGACCGAACGAATGCCGCATGCGTACGATAAAAGCTTCGGGTGCGAAGTGGCCGAGCGAAGCGCCACACATAAGATGCATGATGGGAGGGATGCTGTCCAATAGGAGAGAAGGATCTCATGGCTTGGCTAGCATCAGGAACCAGTGGGAGAGCAGGAGGGTGGTGGCGAGTCTATTAGAACTAAGATGGCGGTGCGCGGCACGAGTTTCAAAATTGTTATCGGGCGAATCTCGGACTTTCAGAAACCTTTCGTATCTTGAAAACTTTTCGTATGTAGAGCAGTAAAATTTTTTGTGTCAGCTTTCGTATCTCGAGTTTTTCGTAAGTTAAGCCTTTCGTATCTCGAGGTACCACTGTACGTATATACGTAATCATTTATGACCTAGTCAAGTGATGAAAATGATTTCCTGCAAATATGTTAGAATATCATAGTGAAAAATAATTATCATACCATCAAAACCAGACATTTTCATATGCAATTACTGGGGGGATCAAAGGTCCGGCCCCCATCCCTAGGGGATTAAGAGCCTTAATTGTCTGAAAGTTCAACAGCCATTCCAGTTTGTATTTGCAAGCTAAATCCTATGAAAAGAACGAAGGTTTGTATTTTTGTGGGAACAAAAAATGCTAGAAAAAAGAAGTTATAGTTTATGTTTACCTTTCTACCATCGAGAATTTTTAGTATCTCGTGTTGAGTTTCAGGGTTTGTGAAATTTTTACCACTTAAAAATATAGCTCCAGGTAGCGGATGAATACCCAAGAGATCAATCCCTACAACCAGTCCTTGTTGTTTGCCTTTTACTGAAAAGAATCATTAGATATTTTAGCACAAACTGAAGGAAAGGTATTCTGCATTTTTATTTATCGTAAAAGTTATAGCTTATTAATTTACAATGAAGACTGAACTCCATAACTCCTAAGGCATTAATAATTTATAATGGGTAACTAAATTGCATAACCCCAAGGGATAGCTGATCATTTTTATGTCAAAGTTCTTTAGTTATTCTGGAGGAATACCCCACCAACACTAAAATTATATTTTTATAATTAAATTTCACACGTAATTACCAAGTAATTACTTAGCTATGGTTTCTATTTGCTTGGCAACCTTTAATTCAACAATTGAGTTAGTGCTTTGATAGTTTAGTGTACTGTTTGTGCTCTTATATCCATGAGGGGGAAGAGGGAGCTCAGATTCTGTACTAATTACTTGGTAAGCAGTATATATGGAAATTAATTTTAGTATAAAAATTCTTTTAATATAAGTAACTTACCAAGTACATGTATTTACTTAGCTGAATCCCACATTGATAAGAGGTAGGATGAATGGACATATTTTCCTACAAAACATTAAGGTGTGATGATGACTTCATGATAGAAAGGATGGTTAGCATTGCAACAATGCTTATTGTTTCCTTACCTGGTTAGAGAGCTACTGCAGATGAGTACTGACTCTGGTTGGTGCTCATCTCAACTTGTAGTGGAGTGGTGGTTGAGCCAAGGGTTGCCTCTACATAAGAGGGAGTCTTGCAACACATGATAGGCCTGATTGCTGACAAGACATGTAAGTGCTCGTACCCTGGGTAAGGTACCAATAAAAACAACATCCAGACAAGACTGTCTCCTACACTTACAGATAACCGCTATCCATTCATTAAGACTGGTGGGCATGGGCACTCCAGGTACAAAGTACATGCAGTGAATCCCCCATATTCGCAGACTCACATAATCGCGGATTTCTCTCTGGATTATATACCCACATTATTTGCAGAAAATTTGCCTATTCACAGCAGTTTTCAATGAGAAATATCCACATAATTTCATCATAAAATGCACTTTCTGTGATAAACTATTAAAAGAACATGGTATGAAAATTTTTAGGGCGGTTTTTCTTAAGTTTTAACAAGCACAAATAGCAGTTTTAAGTATTTTTATAGGGGTTGCAACTATTTGCGGATTTTAGCTATTCGTGAGTGGAGGGAGGGTCTGGTACACATCCCTGAGAATATGGGGGGGGAACACTGCACATGAAGTCCCCATTTATCTGTGATCCAGTTTTACAGCGTTTATCTAGTGAAAATGATAACTGGATTATCGGTGTCAATATGTGCCAATCCTGCTAATTGGCACCAGTCCCAGGTTATCATTGATAAATGCCCTAGGATTCTGCAATTTTCAAACACTGTTCCAACTTCTTTAAAGTAGTGAGACGTTAAGATTGATATGCATCTCCAAAAGGTCAACTGAAGAATGAATGAAAGGGACAAATTATGCTTGTTAGCGAGAGAAGTAGCGACTGCTTGCGACTGATTGGACTTCATGTACTTTCACTTTGAACAAAGGTAGTGTCTTCCTGAATCTTAAGAATGTGCCTCAGAGATCAGGTCCCTTAGGAAGAATGACAATGCGTTCTTTGAAAGAGGGTGTGAAGGATTCTTGACGGGACACCAAAAGTTGCTGGAAAGCCTTCTGATCTTCTCTTAGGGCTCTGACTGGACAACAAACCCTTTCCTCTTCCTCTAGGCCAAGGATTTCCACTAAACTCTTTATGTAGAAGGAACGAGGCCAGGGCTTGGATGGGTCCTTGTTCTTGGCTTGGAAACCTAGGGTAAAAAAGCACACTATGTCTCCTTCACAGAAGCCTACCCTCATGTCAATAGCTTGCAGTTCACTTACTCGCTTGGCAGTCATCAAAGCTACAAGGAAGAGTGTCTTACATGTGAGGGTCTTTAGGGAAGCGAACTCAGGGGTTTTAAAAGAGGGCCAAAGAGCCACTTCAGCATGATGTCTAGGTTCCAGGAAACCCAGTCGGCCTTCTTCTGCCTAGAAAGTGTCGAATGGCTTGATGAGATCATCATGATCTGTGACACAAGCATGGGAGCTAGGCACAAGAGTCTGTGTGTTGATAGTAGGAAGACTGGGAATAGGAAAAAGGGTGGAAACAGGGAAGAAGGAATAGCAAGACTAAGATTCGAGTTAACCTTAGGGGAAGAATCTAGACTAACAGAAGCCCTATTCTTGGCCCTAGAGGCCACCTTTCTCTTTCTATCCCTTTCAAGTTTATTAAGGTGAGATTCAAGAACCTTCTGTTTTTTTCTCATCCCAATCATTGCACTCATCATAATCATCCTGCTTAGAACATACCTGCCCTCTACAATTGATGCACATAGTATGCAAATCATAACAACTTAGTCAATCTAGATCTACAGCCTTCGGTACAATTGCGAACACTAGAAGCACTCGAGTCAGGCATAACTAACTCAAAAGCTGCAAAAGCAACAATACTTCACTGAATTCCAGCGAGAATACTAAAAAACTGGTGAAACAAGTCTGCAGCAGGCTTGATGGTTTGATCGCATGAGCGACAAAAACAGAATGATGCCGTCAACGAAGTTATTACCACACACCCATTGAGTGGGCGGGGCTTGTCACCTAAACTAAACTATTGAAGCCCTAACGTGATTGTTAAATTAAAGGTTACTGCATAAATAGAAATTATAGCTAAGTAATTACTTGGTAAGTTATTTATTGAAAATTACAATTTTACAATGCTTAACTCCTACATGGCACTATCTTCTTTTGAAATAATAGTTGTTCCTACACCATATACAAACCTTCCCGTCCTTTACTTAGGATAGATTGCAGCTCAGCTGAAACTACCGGCTAATACGTACAATCTTTTATACCGAGGTAGTTAACTACCGGGCCGGTAGTTACCTGCTAGGCGGTGGGGAAGCACCGCCCACCCACCGGCTCACTGAGTAGTCACTTTGATTACAGCCGGCAGCCATGAAAGACCTCTTTCGCTCTTGCTGTCTTGTTGAAATTATTAATCACATTCTTTTTTTTTTCTTAAGGTAAATGCAAGTATGACTGATGAGGCGGTTATGCGTTCCTGCCCTGGTGTCCCTGGCCAGAGGTGTGGGACTTTCATGAGCAGGATTGACAGACCCTCTTTGTCCTTCTTGCAGAGGGCATTCCTGTACATCGGAATCCCCGTGAGAAGTGTCGTACCTGGTCTTCTGCCCAGTGGGTTGAGTACTGCCGGCAGCGAAGTAAAAAGAGGAAGAGGGATTCTTCGCCTTTGAGTTCTTCCTCAAAGACCATGTGACCCAGACCTTCTGCTTCCTCATCGGGGACCCGTCCTTCGGGACCTTCGGCGTCTCACTCCTCCAGGAGTGAGGCACATGAGAGCGATGAATTAACTCTTGGCGAGCCTTTGAAAGGGCGAGACCTGCCTATTTCCCCTGGTGAAACGGGGAGGCCTGGCCCTTCTAAGGATGTGCCCTGCCTATCAGTCCATGCTGTTGATGATGCCCTTTGTGTTTTGTGGCCTTCGCTGGGACTTCCTGGCCTGCCATCGAAGGAGAAGCTTTTGTCGGCGATCACCTCTGGGGCTGCGTCTCCCTCCTTAGCCCTCCCCCTGTGGAGGTTCCTCTCGACGCTGGCCAGGATCTTCCTCGTATCTACCCACCTTCAGGGATGCAGGCCCTGCAGCTTCGCCTTGTCCCTCGATGGGGTCCTCGGACTCCTCCTGACACACCTTCTTTGAGAGCCAGCAGTGACTCTCATAGAGGCAGTAGAGACTCCTCTTAGAGATATGCTGATGCACACTCTCCTTCGGTAACTGTTGGACCTTCGCTTGTAAGCTCCTCGTCTTTGTGCGATGCTACAGCACGCACAAAGGAGCCTTTGCTGGATACACACTCCTCCTCAGTGCGCGATGCTATGGAACGCACACAGGGGCTTTGCTAATCACATGCTCCCCTGCAGTGCGTGATGCTTCGGCACTACACAGACTCTGTCTCTCCCTCTTGGGGTCAACACGCATCCCCTTTCTACACCTGTGCGTGCTGCTACACATCAAAAACACCTTCCTGATGCACGCCATTCATCTGCGAGCCTTGTAGCTCCTGCACAGTGTGCTCCGACAGCACGCGTGAATACGCATGCTTCCTCTCGACAGCGCTCACCTGTAGCGCATGTTGCCCAACTCGCTGCTTCACCTCCGCCTCATCAACAGCATAAGTGCTTACCAGTATGAGCCATTGCACGAACACACCAACACGTGTTGCCAGAGTATTCTTCTAAACACTCCCACAGGCGCTCTCAATCTCCCGCTTCACGCACCAGATGCACTTCTGCTTCAGAGTGCTCCTCTTCATCTTTCACATACGCTCCATGACACGCCTTTGTTACCTGTAGGGCATCATCGCTCTCCGGCGCATTCTAAAGCGTGCCTTTCTAGGCGTTCTCCTTCGCGCCATTCGCCTAAACGCACCAGCACATGCTCCTGCAGAATTGCACGCACCTGCCCATTTGATGCCTCTTCATACTTGGTGCCTAGAACCTTCTCCCTCTGCCTCCTTCAGTGTTTAAGCATGAAAAGTGGAGATGTCTGAGTCTGAGAACCCATCCTCAGAACTTCCATTGTCCTCCTCCTCCTCTAGAGGTCCCATCTCCACCTCGGGATCCTCATAACACTGCAACCCAGCCTTCCCAAAGGCAGTCATATCGGCTTCCGCTGTTGAGAAAAGGTCATCGCTCCCCGACTCGTCCTCGAGAATGGGGCCGCAAGTGGACCCCTTCTCCATCGCCTTCCAATGACCTATTCCCCTTAGGAAGTTGGGAGAGCAGTCACAGGGATTTACAATCCCCAAACTGCCACAAGTGCTCAACGCCAGGAATGAGGCATGTTTGAGGCACATGCATCCTGTGACTCCTTACGAGTCCAGGTCTCCAACCTCTCAGGGTTCTCAGTCTCCTCAGGCTCGTTCCCTCGTGAAGAATTCCCGCATCTCGCCCATCGAATTCGAACCCGGCCGAGCTCCTCCTAACAGGGCTCCCAAAGGGCTTGTGAAGAGGGCTCCATCTCCCCTCTCGCCTCCAGCTTTGCCAGATGCAGACAGGCATCCTCCAACTCCACCTTCCCCCTTCTTGCAAGGTGCTGTCCAACAAGGGCATAAGGACCTTTGGAAGGCAGCGAAGATTCGCCCTCACGATCCCGAGCCTCCAAAGGTTTCTGTGGCTCTGGGGGCCTCGGCTCCTGGACCTTCTGTGTCCCTCATGAGGATCAACCAGAGACTTGGCCTTCTTCGATCTTGGACCCCTCCTATTCACACCTGGTGCGTCAATGCAGAGGGAGGATGATCTTCCCGATGCAACCGACGATTCAGCTGGCTATCTTCCGGAGCCAGCTGCTCCAGCTGTTCCAGAAGATGCGGCAGCTGAAATCACCTTCCACGAGATCATTGGTCTCATCTGGAAGGTGAACGGCCTAGGAGAAGCTCCAACTACTTCTCCGAAAGTCTGTGCGTCAGCAGTCGACCTTCTTTGTTGCAGCCCTCGTGGTGCTCGGTTCCGGTTTGAGCTGCCCTTGTCATCCCTGACAAGGGAAGCTCTGACCAAGGTCAACAAACAGGTTTCAGTGAGGAAGGATTTGCTGCAGGCATCTCGGTCCTCCAAGTTACTCCCCTCTGCTTTTCAGAAGCAGAGGAAGTACTACATAGCCCAGGAGGCTGAGCCTTCACCCTTGCCCGTAAACCCTACCATCACGTCATTGACGCCTGTAGGTTCACTCCAGGCCCTTCAGCATCGGACCTCGACACTCTCTTCCCAGATGTCACTGCTTGAACAAACCGCGATGGCGGCTTTGCAAGCAGCTTCAAGGTTGGACTTTTGGGGCGGTATGGTGGGCTTTCTTGCCATCTCGAAAACTCCACAGCAGCCTGACAAGCAAGCTGACATGGCCTGTCAGCTCCATGACCTTGTTTTGTCAGGCTAGAGTTCTTAGTACACCTGCTTGCCAACCTTTGGGCCAACCTTGTTCTGAGCTGTAGACCCTCAGGATGTGACCGGCCTGAGGAATGCCTCGCTTCGGGGATCCACCCTCTTTCCATCTTCAGATATGAACGAGGTAGTGGGAAACTTCATGAGAGTGAGCCAGGATTCTTTGCTGCATCACGCAGCATTTTTCCATTGGCCTCAACCTCCTGCTGCTTCTGATCGACGTCGTCCTGGCTCTCCAACTAGGAGGGCTTCTCATCCTCCTGTCAAGGCTGATCCCTGTCCCACTACCTCCACCGCTTGGTGGCCGAGAGGTCAGCAGCCCTTTTCAACCAGAGGTGGTCGAGGGCGAGGCAAACGTGGCAAGAGGAAGAGAGGCCACCGTGACCAGTGGAGGGCCCTCGCCCCATTCTGCCACCTGTAGGGGGATGCCTGCAAGCCAGATGGACAAGGTGGCATTACCAACAGGCGGAGGATTGGACACTGACCGCACTCTGCCATGGTTATCACGTCCCGTTCATCAATTCTCCCCCTCCTCTTATTCGACCCCAGAAGATGTCATCATCTTATCATCTGGGATTGACGAAGGATCTCGTCCTTAAGGCGGAAGTCCAGGAAATGCTGGGAGGTTCTCGACGAGTCTCTCGGCTTCTTTAGTCGACTCTTTCTTGTGAAGAAGGCGTCTGGAGGCTGGAGACCGGTCATTGACCTCTCAGCCCTGAATGAATTTGTTCAGCAAACCCCGTTCAGGATGGAGACCCCCAGCACAGTCAGACAGGCCATTCATCCTCTAGACTACATGGTGACAATCGACCTAAAAGACGCATACTTCCAGATCCCAATCCATCCGTTGTCCAGGAAGTATCTTCATCTTGTTGTAGCAGGCAGTGTTTTCCAATTCAAGGTCCTATGTTTTGGTCTCTCCACAGCTCCGCAAGTCTTCACTCAGGTGGTCACCCTAGTGTCGACCTGGGCTTTTTCGTCTATTGCATTACCTAGACGATTGGCTAATACTGGCGCCCTCGGTGAAGCTTCTTTGTCTCCACCGAGACAGGGTTCTAGCATTTTGTCACGATCTGGGGATCATGGTGAACTGCAAGAAGTCCTCCCTGGAGCCTTCTCAACGACTGGTGTATCTCGGTATGATCCTCGACACCATTGCAAGGGAAGCCTTTCCGACACCAGAAAGACTGGAACACTTCTGAGGTGTCGCTCTACCCTTCCTTCGACAGTCCCAGCTTCCAGCACATCAGTGGCAACAGTTGCTGGGACATCTGGCCTCGCTGGAACGCCTTTTTCCAGACGGTCGGATGCACCTTCGATCTTTTCAGTGGGGTCTGAAGAATCGTCAGTTGCAAAGTTGGGATTCTCCTCACGACCTAGTCCTAGTGGAGGAGGACATGCGCTGCAATCTCATGTGGTGGCTGGATAACGCGAACCTGTTGAGGGGCTCCCCTTTCCAGTCTCATCCACCAGATCTGCTTCTGTTTACAGACGCATCCAAGGAAGGATGGGGTGCGCACTTACTGCAACACCTGGCTTTGGGCCTGTGGTTCGACCAGGAATATCGAGATCATATCAATGCACTGGAACTTTGAGCTGCCTTCCTGACACTCCAGCACTTCATCTCTCTTCTGACAGGCCACTCAGTGGTGCTGATGAGCGACAACACCACCATAGTGGCATACGTGAACCGTCAAGGCGGTACTGTGTCTCTGCAGCTGTGCCAACTAGCAGTGCAGATTCACGAATGGGCAGCTCTCAACTTGGTAGGATTGACAGCTCGTTTCATTCCAGGCAAATGAAACATTGTGGCGGACAATCTGAGCAGGAGGACACAAATTGTTGGCTCCAAATGGTCTTTGGCTCCTCGGATAGCGAACAAAGTCTTGACTTTGTGGGGTTTCCCGATGATAGACCTGTTCGCTACCTCTCTAAGTTGGAAGTTGCCGATTTACTGCTCTCCAGTTCCAGATCCGGCGGTGGTGTTCAAGGACGCATTCCAGCACCCCTGGGACGGCCTCAACGTCTATGCTTTTCTGCCATTTTGCCTGATCGGGCAGGTGTTGAATCGAGTGCGATCCACACCTTCCCTGTCCATGTCGCTAGTAGCGCCAAAATGGCCCCACGTAGAATGGTACCCGGACCTCCTACTTCTGCTGGTAGAGACTCTGAGAATCTTCCGCTGCTCCCCGACCTGCTGTGCCAACCACATGTGAGGATCTTCCACAACATGGTGAGCTTCTTACATCTTCACGCATGGAGGTTATCCAGCAGCTCCTCACAGCAAAAGGCTTTTTGCGAGAGGCTGCGACTGCAATGTCAAGATATCTCAGGAAGTTCTCAACGTCTGTCTATCAGACCAAGTGGGCCATCTTCTGTGGTTGGTGTCGTCAGAGAGGTTGTTCTCCTCTCGGAGCCTCTATCCCCTTGATTGCCGACTTCTTACTCTACCTCCAGGGAGAGAAGCTCCTTTCAGTCTCGTCGGTAAGAGGCTATCGCTCGGCCTTGAGCCAAGTCTTCAGACTGACTGGAATCTATCTCTCTTCCTTGGAGGAACTCTCTATGCTCATACAAAGCTTTGAACAGGGGTGCACTCCGGTACTGGTGAAGCCTCCTCCCTGGGACATCGTTGCTGTCCTCAGGTCTTTGAAGAGAGCTCCTTATGAACCGATGTCCGTGGCATCTGACAGGGATCTCACCCTGAAAATGGTTTTTCTTCTTGCCCTTGCTTCCTCCAAGCGAGTCAGCAAGCTTCATGGGCTAGCCTATACTGTCGCTCATACTGAGCACTGGACTAATGCTTCATCCCAGTTTGTTGCTAAAACCCAGAATCCGGCCAAGGTTGATTCTCGGTGCTCTTCATTCCAGGTTGAGCCTGAGCACAGTAACCAAAGACCCAGATGAGATACTTCTCTGTCCTCTGAGAGCACTGAGGTACTGAGGTACTATCTCCAATGGACCAACTCTGCTCGATCCAGCTTACATCATCTCATTGTGAGTACTGGTCCTTCAAAGAAGAGTGTTACAAGGAATACCATTTCACAATGGATTTGACAGGTGATTAGCCGTGCCCTCTCCCCTCCCTCTTCTCCACTTGCTAGTACTTGTCAAGTGAAGTCTCACGATGTGCATGGAGTGGGCACATCTCTTGCCTTTAGGAAGAATCTCTCTGTAACCCAGGTGATGGAAGCTGGCACATGGTCTCACCCTCCCACCTTCACCAGGTTCTACCTTCAAGACTGTACCCACAGCTACCTCGACACAGCTGATCTTGGTCCTGTGGTAGTCGCTTTGCAAGTGGTTTGGCTGCCTCCGTGCCCTCAGAGGTCGGAAGTATCAAATCGAGGATCGAGGTTCCGTGTCAGGCTGGGGGTGAATGTGAGAGTATGACTGGCCTATTTTCTCTTACCTTTCGCCCTTACTTGGAGCCACAGCATCGAAACCTGTTCTCCGGCACTGATTTCAATACTGGTATGCATTCCATGTCCAACTAGTGGTTTTTCTGTAGACACACAGAAGTCAGTCTCCACACTCCTTTCCGAGGGGGAGTGTGATGGAACCCAACAAACCCGTTATGATTATATAGCCTGGTTTTGGTTGCCAGAGAAAGTTCTATGCTAACACCTTTGATACCCAGGCCGTCAGCCATCAGGTCGCATTTACCATGGCTCACTGGGTGGAGGATCCACAACTCCGAGCTATAACCCCGGGTCCTGGTATTTTTCCCTAACCATACAAACCTGGAGTCCTTTACTTGCATGGTCCTGCCAAACACCCAACCCCTTGATATCAGAGGTCATCATCAAAGTCCCAGCTGTAATCAAAGTGACTATGTACTCAATGAGCCGGTGGGAGGGCGGTGCTTCCCAACTGCCAGGCAGGTAACTACCGGCCCGGTAGTTAGCTACCTCGATATAAAAAAATGTATTAGCCAGGATTTTCAGCTGCGCTACAATCTATCCTAAGTAAAGGAATCAAGGTTTGTACTGTTAGGGAAAAATACATTTTACTTTCAAAAATGTCATGTTTTAGGAGTTCAAGAATTTCTGCCCCTTTCAAACTTTCAAACAGCAGTCACAAAAAGTGGAGTTAGTTTAAGTATTTTAGGTGAAATGCTCTCTTTCTTACTTGTTTGGCTATATGCATCGATTAACATTCTTCCATATTCATTTCCTGAACAGGTTACATGGTATGAATTCTAAACAAGCAATAGTATAAATTTTCAGCAAACCGTGCAAATCAAGTATTGAGTCATGAGAATTATACACAACAATTTCCTAAATACGTCAGAACAGTAGTCATTTCAAATTTATTAAGCAAAAATAAGAAATTATGCTAATATTTTGTAAGGTATGTGATTTTAAGTATAGTAATACTTTAGTCATTAAGGTGTTAATAATAAACACTTAACCATTTTGTAAACTGTTAACTCTGGAGACAGCCACTTGAGTCCAAGCACCTGGAGCAGCCCCACACTCAACTACTACCTGACCAGGATTAAGGATTTTGTGACGATCATCAATTTCTATTAACTTGAATGCACTTCGAGCTCTGTAAAAAAAAAAAATTAGATACAGGAAGGATCAAACTTGAAGAATAGATGAAAGATGAAACTTAGTTTAATCAAGCACTAGAGTGTTTTCAGACAATCAGTGCTCGAGACAGTGTAAAAGGGAGTTGGAATAAAAAGTCCACAACATATAAATAAGATAAAGTACAAGGATCTCAAAGTGAAATTGAGAGAAAACCTCACATTTGCACTAAGAAAGAATAGCTAGAGGATGGAAAGCAAGATGGAAGTAAGCAGGAATGGATGTAAAGTAAGATTAAAGACTGACTTTTTTAAAAACTTTTTTGTGCCTTATCAATTTTTAAAAAAGGATTTTGACAAAGGAAAAATCTATTTCTGGGTGAAGACCTGTGTCGCCCAGTGAAATGTTCCTATAGCACTCATTTCTAGGTATAAATAAATGCTAAATATACCAGAGAAAAAAGCCATATGGAATGCCAGAGTTACTACCTCTGGATCGATCACCCTCATAGGGTGTTGGTATAGCATCAGGGGTGAGTGGAAGCCACTATCACAGATACTTTGCCAATTAGGTCCCTCCTCTCTCAAAATCCCCCGCTAGAGAGGTGCCGTTACAACGGCTACCTTCCGCTCGTCACTACTACCTCTGCCAAGAACCTTCATTCCTGAAATATGCACCCAAGCTTGGGCCAGCTAAAGGGTGGGGAAAGGGAAAGAGAGGGATGGGTTCGCTGGGCGACCCAGGTCTTCGCCCAGAAATAGATTTCTCCTTTGTCAAAATCCCTTTTCTGGGATCGACCTGTGTCGCCCAGTGAAATAGTAACAGACAATTGGCCATACAAGCTTGGTAATTTGGGTAAAACAAAAAATGTTTATATGAAAGGTAAAATAAAATTTTCTTACAATTATTGTTTTAATGATCCAAGTTAAGGATAACAAAATACAAGGAGTAAATAACGTATAAAAATATATGACCAAATTCATACCACCACCGGGAAAAATAAGAACAGGTAATGAATATAATAACACATGAAATAATGAACTATGTACAAGTAGTACAGGAGTGGGTTGATAAGCAATCCAGTCCGTAACAAAAAGGCAAAAAGGCAGGGAATACAAGCGAGGCAGGTAGGTGAGAGGGAGTACCAAAAGGTAATTAATAGCAAAATCAATGATAATTAATAATATACAAAATTACAAAATACATAATTAGGCTGCATCAGGGGAGACAATGTTCCCTGCAGCCACTACAGAATTTAAATGGGCCTCTAGAGACTTTAGATAGTGGCGTTTAAATACTGTTTGGGGTTGGGGATTTCCATCCGTATACTTTTTGAGATCATCGAAGTTCATATGATGAAAATAATTAACTGAGGTAGCCACTGCTCGAATATCATGGACCTGAGGAACTGAATCCGGATTAGCTTGTTTAATAAAATATAGAATTTGTTGTCTGATGGCCTTCAAGGAAATGGTTCCACCATTCTCTCTAATAAAAAGAGGACCTGAAGACCTATTAGAAGTTCTGTCAAGATAAGACTTTAATGTAGTAACTGGACATAATGATGGGTCCTGTGGAAGAGGGACAATCTTCCACGGAGACCATCTGTTCTGTGGATCTTCATTCTTTGCCAAGAATTTCAGATCCGGAGAAAGCAGAACTTCTCCTGACGGGAAGAAATCAACATGATTTGGTTCTCTAGAGAGAGCCGACAGTTCAGATATTCTGGCACCTGAGGCCAGGCTCATTAAAAATGTTTTCCTGAGAAGGGTTATATATGAGCATGATTCATTATCAGTATCTGAAGCTAACTTGAGTACTTCATTTAAAAACCAGACTGTATGAGGCCAGTTTACTGGTCTCAGACGAGCACATGCTCTAAGGATAGACGAGAAGTACGAATCTGTTAAATCAATATTAAAGCCAAACTGAAATATCTTTCTCAAGGCGGATTTAGTCGTAGTAATGGTACTAGCAGCTAGGCCTTTTTCGAACAGTTCTAAAAAATGAAATTGCCAGATTCGTAGTCAGTGTCTCAACATCTGATTCTTTTAGAAAGATGGCTAACCTCCTCACAGCCGAATCATACTGCCAGAGTGTCGATTCTCTTTTGTCTGATTCCACGAACAATGTGTTTAGTGGATCAATATTAGCATCTTTCTGTGCCGCAAACTTCATGAAGTCCATAAAGTTAGGGCATTCAGAATTCTTGAGGAAGCTGACACAGTCTGAGTTTGTACCACCTGAGTCAACTTTGGGTTGGGAATCCATCTGGGACGGAGTTTCAACTCTAGTAGAAGAGGAAACCAATTCTTCTTCAGCCAGTTGGGTGCTACCAGTGCTATCTGCCCTTTGAAAGATCTGAGTTTGTGTAGAACTTTCATCAAAAGGTTTATTGGCGGAAATAGGTATATCTTCTGCCAATTGTTCCAGTCTATGGACATCGCATCTGTGGCATGAGCCAGAGGATCCAAATTGGGAGCCACATAACATGGAAGTTTGTGGTTGGACTCCGTATCGAACAGGTCTACCTGAAGGCCCAGTATTTGTAGGTAAATCCAATTGAATGACTTTGCGTCCAAGGACCACTCCGATTCCAGTGGAGTTGTCCTGGACAGTGAATCCGCAATGACATTCCGTACTCCTGCCAGGTGAGTAGCTGACAGGTGCCAATGATGTTTCATTGCCAACGAGAAGATTGCTATCATCACCTGATTTATGTGGCTCGACTTGGAGCCTCCTCTGTTTAGGCAGTGAACTACTATCACTGCACTGTCCAAGACTGGTCTGATATGAATATTCCTGGCCGGAGCTAGTCGTTTCAGGGTCAGGAAAATGGCCATTGCTTCTAGGATGTTGATATGGAACTGGCGGAATACTGTCGACCATGTTCCTTGAACCTTCTTGTACTGAGAATAGGCCCCCAATCCGCTCAGAGAGGCGTCCGTGTGGACTACTAGAGATGGCGGGGGAAATTGGAGCAGTACTGACTTGGAAAGACTCTTGACTGTCGTCCATGGAAGAAGTCTTTTCCTTAGTATCAGCGGAATCAAGGAGATTTTGTCTCTGAGTCTGCTGTTGGCTCTTTTCTGCTATACCCGATTGATGTCCTTCAGTCTGGCTTTCAACAAAAGATTTGTTATTGAAGCAAACTGAAGTGAACCTAAGACTCTTTCTTGGGTACGACGAGAAGCCTGTCTGTTCTTGAGAAATTGTCTCGTAGCTTTCGCTATTTCTTTGCACTTGGTTGGCAGAAGAGATAGTTTGTGTGTGGTTAGATCCAATTGAATTCCTAACCATTGAAAGCGAGACGCCGGAATGAGACGGGACTTTTTCTTGTTTATCTGGAATCCCAGATACTCTAGAAATTTTATTACTTTGGCTGTTGCCCTGCAACATTCCTTGTCACTGGGTGCCCAAATGAGCCAGTCGTCTAGGTAGGCTACTAGCGTAACCCCCTGAGCTCTTAGTTCCTGAACTACTGTCTCTCCTAGTTTGGTGAATATTCTGTGCGCTATATTGAGCCCGAATGGCATGACTCTGAACGAGTAAGCCTGTCTTCCTAGTTTGAAGCCTAGGTAGGGAGAAAAGTTTCTCGCTATCGGGACATGATAATAAGCATCTGTAAGATCGATAGAGGTGGTGACGACCCCACGGGGAAGTAAGGTCCGCACCTGCGAGACGGTTAGCATGTGGAACTTGTCGCATTGAATGTATGAGTTGAGATGGGACAAGTCCAGAATCCCTCTTCGTTTGTCCGTGTCCTTCTTTGGCACGCTGAACAAACGTCTTTGAAATTTCAGGTGTCTGACTTTCTTTATTGCCTTCTTTTGAAGAAGGTCTTTGGCATAGTCTAGAAGGTCTGTCGTTGGAATTTGGTGGAATCTGATTGGTGGAGGAGGCCCTTTTATCCATCTCCACCCCAGACCTTTTGATATGATACTGTGGGCCCACGGACTGAAGGTCCAATGGCCCCAGAAGAGGTAGAGTCTCCTGCCCACCTGGAGAGGCTCATAGACTGGATGAGGTCTTACTTCCTCTGCCTCCTCTGGAACCTCTGCCTCTGGAGAGAGCTCTGGAACCAGCTCTGTGCCGGTAAGCACCTCTTGCTCTGCTACCCCTTGCATGACGGTTATAGCCTCAAAACGCCCCTTACGCTTCAAACGAAGCGTTGAAGGCCGGGGACGTCACGATAGTAGCCGAACTCGAGGACTGTTGAGTTGGCTGACTCTACAGCAACACCAATTGTTGTTGTGGTCGTCCTTAGAGGTCGAAGGTTGACCAATCTGGGAGACGGGAACTGCCTGAGTCATCGTCTGTGTCTGAGGGGCCTGGAAGGGGTGATACTTCCTGACCCTCTTCCTACCTTTGGGCTGTGGTCCGGAGGTCTCGTAGAACTTCCTTTTGGAGGGAAGACCACAGCGGATATGAAGGTTCTGATTAGCCCTAGCAGCCTCACTGATGATGCTGTTAACTACGTCTACAGGAAAGAGGTTAGGTCCCCAGATTGCTGCTTTAATGAGCTTATTAGGCTCGTGTCTAATGGAAGCATCCACAAAGATATGGTTCTTGCAGTTCCGCCTAGCAACCACAAAGTCATAAAGGTTACACTGGAAAGTCTGCAAAAGTGACTTTGTTAGAACCCGGAATAGAGGTTCCTCAGAATAGACAGAAGCCGTCAACTCCGATGTAGTAACAGAGTTGATCGACCTACTCAGTCTACACCTGGACTCAAACTCTGCCTTTACCATGGCATCCGGGATTCTGGGTAGTCGTTCACTAAACTGAGTTTGCCCACTGTGAACGTTTCTGGAGCGCCCACCCAGCACTCCAGATCTCCGGGAAAGAGCAGAGAGGTAGGCTCTGTCTCTCGAAGCTGAGGCATCGACTTCTCCTCCGTTCTGGCCTGAAGAGTTAACTCCATGATCTTAGACGTGCAAGGGGTCGGGATGTTATCCCCCACCACGAACATGGTGTAGCAACCCTTGTGTGGCGTCAGTTTGGTGTTGGCGCACTCCCATTCCAGAAGGGTGCGGACCCATGCTGACTGGGCCTGGTCCCTAGGATAAATTACAGTCTCCTTTGGGACCCTGTCTACCCTGACGAATGCTTCCTCAGCTAACCGAGCGAAGCCTGGGAAGGGAAACTGGAGGTCCGCTGGGAAGAACTCGTAATCTTCCATGGGACGGGTTCCACAACCTTCAATCGTCAGCATTGCCATCCGAGGGAAAAGGGAGCATGCAGAGCCAACTGCCATGGGTTGCTGTCCTCGAATGGCGGAAGTTTAGAAGCATCCGGCACAATGAAGGACTGCTGTGTGCCTCCGGACTGCATAAGTCCGGCCAGCAAACTCTCCTGGACTTGTAGTCTCTGAGCCAGAGACAGGATGGACTGACCCGATGTCTCCAAGGCCGAGGCGAGCTGAGAAGACATCGACTGAAACCTCAAGTCCACGATATTGCCCATCTCCATGAGAAGATTAGCGAAGGCATCAGGGTCGAAGCCGGACTCCGTAGGTCTGGCTTTAGATACCTTAGCTCTCGACCCCTTAGGCGGGGGAGTAGCTTTAGCCAAGGAAGCCAAAGGCGTGGGAGCCAATGACGACCTGGCAGAACTCGCCAGAGTAGGTTTAGTTGGTCTGGTAGTCCTAGGCAGAGTCTTCTTTTTCAGGGCTTTCACCTTGGGGATCACGGAACCAGACCTGTCCCCAAGGTTCATGGACTTTGAGAAGCCCTGAAAAGGAGAGGAAGAAGAAAGAGTTGAGCTGAAAGAAAGTGATTTCTTTTTAGAGGATCTAGATCTAAAACTACCTGCCTCACTTACTTCCCTACCTTCTTCCTGCGTGTCGACGGTCATGGGTTCACGATGGATACTGATGTCCGCCACCTCTTCCGCCACCTCCTCGCATAAGGCCTCTTGGTCTTCCGGAGGGGCCTGGGTCTCCATCCGTATTTTGGCAATAATAGGGGCCGCCACTTACCTAGCTACTACCAAAGAAGTCCTCACGTTCGGGTACAGTAACGAACAAAGCTCCTCCGACAGTCCATAGGGGCATCCGGCAGCAACTTTCCTACCAAAACCTCCAACCCAGACCCTTAGGGTCGCCAACGAGGAGGCTTTGAGCGCCTGAGGAGTCTGTAAAAGAGGACGAAATCAGATCCTCCAGTGGCAGAACGTGCCTTCTTTTCAAATACTATATATATAAGGATATATCATAAAAATAGAGAACATTACCAAGGTGAGGATGGTACCTACCAACTCATCAGTCACATTCTCAAACAAGGAGTAGCAAACTTCACAGCCTTCCGGGTGCCAGACCAAGAGGTTATCGACCTCTACAGCACAGCTGGCATGAGATCGACAGACCTCATGACCACACGGTTGTTGGAGGACGGCTGTGCAAACCAACTTCTGACAGCGTACCATCTGTAAGTTAAAATTGATACATGAGTATCGTCAAATAGTTCCGCCGGAGTTAATTCCGGCAGTATGTGTACACTTAGGCTAGTTCTACTAAAACCCGCTAAAGGTAAACATCAACTATTATAATTTTATATAACGTAAAACCTCTGATTGTCTCCACCTGCTCCGGAATCCATAATCTCTGTATCGCAATAGCTATGACCGGCGGAGTTGGCCTGATACGAACAGAACAGGGAAACAAGGTAAAAACCTAAGCCTGAGTCTGATCACACCGGAGTAGGATAGCAATTCCAAGTCAATTGGAAGCGCATTGCCTAAGCCTAGTTCCGCCCCCACCGAAGTGGGGAAAGCAGCGATAACCACAGAGAAATACGGAAAACAGAGCGGCGGGAACAGCAGTACGCAGAACTCTGGCGTATAACATTCTGGCGCATGTGATGGTAGACCACACCTCACCGGAATAAACACAGGCCTGGAGACATACCAACAGAGAATACATAATCTTTCTAACCTTAATCTCCTCCGACTAATCCACCGGAACAGTGCTCGACGCTCCAGCTGCTGTTCACCGGTAGGGTTACTTGGTCAGTGAGCTAACAAAACACCTCCGGAACGAGTCTGGAACAGAAGGGAGAGCCCGGAGGAGAAAGGAAAACTAGTAATAGCCTGGCAACGGCAGCCGGTCAGGTGATTAAACACCCTCCGAGAAGACGTAAAATAGCCTACTACTAAAGGGGCAGATGACGGTAGGCCAACTGACACCCTAAAGGAGGTAACGGGCCAAGGCTATACTTTACAAAATATCTTGATAAGGAAGAAGAGGAAGTACAGACGAATAAAGGCGAGCAAATTCATTGAGCCTAGCCTAACCCTCCAAAATCGGATACACCGATCTGGTCAGGTAGGCTAGGATTAGCGCTTGCTAGTACGTCACCAAAGAGGACACTCTAGAGCCTAACCTAACCCTCCAAAATCAAACATATCGACCTGGTCAGGTAAGACAGGCCTAGCACCTACATTTACATAACAAGAGAGGAACTCTCCAGTGATGGATCACCCTCCAAAACCAAAATGTCGGTCTGGTCAGGTAAGCCAGGACTAGTACCAACTATGGGTAGTGTGAGCCTCTCAACACCTAGCCTAACCCTCCAAAACTAGGCCTCAATCTGGTCAGGTAGGCTAGGGTTGGTAGTTATTCGTGTAGGACTTCCAAACTAACCTCATCAAAAAGGGATTTTGACAAAGGAAAAATCTATTTCTAGGGGAAGACCTGTGTCGCCCGGTGAAAAGTTCCTGTAGCTGACTTTTCTAAGTATAAATAGATTCCAAATATACCAGGGAAAAAAGCTAGTATGGTATGCTGAGGTTACTACCCTCGCGCGAGCACCCAGAGAGTGTCGGGTATAAAGTACAAGGCGAGTGGAAGCCCCTATTCACAGGTGTTTTGCCAATTAGAGGATTCCTTTCCAAAATCCCTCCCATGGAGAGAGCTGTCGCAAAAGCCCCTCCCTCCCTCTCGCTCCTGCTACTACTACCCAACTCGAGCGCCATCTGCATTCCTGGATTAGACACCCCGGCTTGGATTGGTATAAGGGTGGGGAAGTTAATTAGAAGGGCTGGGTTCACCGGGCAACACAGGTCTTCCCCCAGAAATAGATTTTTCCTTTGTCAAAATCCCTTTTCTGGGTTCGACCTGTGTTCGCCGGTGAAAAGGTATCAGAGAATTCCTATCCGAGCTTACCAGATACTAAGTAGTTTATAAGAAGGAGTTAATGAAACCTAAGGTTCATTTAAAAATAAATTTACTTACTTATTACTTACACTAGGACTTAAACTATGACTTAGAACTAGTAAGAACATGACAATATCATACAATTGAATAGGGTATCCAAGGCAATATCACATTTTTTGGGGTATGTACAGACCGGTCCATAGGACAATCATGGACCAAACATTTTATATACATGTTCCAGCGGCAGGATGATGCCCAGGCCCTCCCGATCCGGAGGAGAGAGGTTTGGTGGGGAATACGAGCAAGGCAGGCAGGAAGGAGAGAGTATTATTAAGAAAGTAAGGGGGTGGGGGGGGTGTAAGGGTAAGGAGAAGATTGACAGCATTCATTATTCAGGTGAGACTTTGCTCCCTGCAGCAATTCCTGGGAATTTAAGGGCTTCTAAGTTCTTTAAATAGTGGCGTTTAAAGGCTGCTGGAGATTTCCAACCTGTATATTTCTTCAGGTCTTCGAAATTCATATTTTGAAAGTAATTAATAGAGGTAACCACTGCTCGGATATCATGGACATGTGGGATTGAATCCGGGTTGGCCTGTTTAATGAAGTAGAGTATTTGTTGTCTAGTACCTTTAAGAGAAATCATACCACCTTTCTTTCTAATGAAAAGGGGACCTGAAGATATTGCGGAAGTTCTGGCTAAGAAGGATCTAAGGGTGGTGACAGGGCACAATGATGTGTCCTGTGTCAGAGGGATGATCTTCCATGGAGCCCATCTATTTTGTGGGTCCTCATTCTTAGCCAAGAACCTCCGGTCTGGGGATAGTAGTACTTCCCCTGACGGGAGGAATTCTATATGGTCTGGATTCCTTGAGAGAGCCGAGAGTTCAGATATTCTGGCACCTGAGGCCATAGCCATTAGGAATAAAGTTTTTCTTAGTAGGGTTATATACGAGCATGACTCATTATTGGTATCTGAGGCTAATTTGAGTACGTCATTCAAGAACCAAGTGACCATATGTGGGTGGTCAGTTGGTCTCAGGCGGGCACAAGCTCTTGGAATGGAGGAGAAGTATGCGCCTGACAAGTTAATACTAAAGCCAACCTGAAAAATGACAATTTGTCCAAAATTGCATTTTTCCTAACTATACAAACCTGAGGTCCTTTTACAATAGGAAGGTACTAGCGGCAGCTGGATAGGTCGTAAGCTTTCGAACAAGGGGTTCGGTAGTTAACTGCTTGTCCGACAGGCGCGCGCGCGCGACTGGGAGGTAAACAAATCACTTTTGCTTTTGGCCCAAGCAAAAACTGCAGAGTGAGGGGTGGCATGAGGTGGGGCTATGTGTAAAAGGACCTCAGGTTTGTATAGTTAGGAAAAATGCAATTTTGGACAAATTGTCATTTGTTCCGACACGGCATACAAACCTTCGTCCTTTTACAATAGGAAGACTCACTTCTTGGTGGGTGGAATCTGAGTCTTTTGTGAACAGACTGGTGTTCGCCCAACCTTGGAAGCCTCCCTGGTCGTAAGAGCGAGGGAGGGATCCAAGCCTCTGTCCGATTGATCGGGGTGTGCACCGCAGGATCAATGGTCAGACCTCTGGACCGAGTACTAAGAGAGAGGCAAGCGTATCTCTTCGTACCAGCAATGTAAGAACTTGTTCCTGTACAGGAGCAAAGATAAAGTCATGGTTTTGACTCTTGTAGGCATCCACTTCCCCCCTTGTAGAAGGAAGTGGTGGATATTCTGCTCCTATCCCTAGTGAAAGTGGATAGGATGGGGCTCTGTCATATACTCACCGGCATCTCGTCCTTATCCAGCAGGGTGATGACCGTATCCCTCTACCCACAGGTAGAGGGGTAGAAAAAGATAGAAAGAGAAGCCAGTCACTTTCTCATTTACTATCTATTCATACAGTCACACCAGGACTCGATGCTGTTCAGCCTGTAGGGTCTGGGTTAGCTAGACGACGTGTTGAGCAGCCACCACGGGTCCTAAGGAAACCGATCCAAGGACCTGTGGGCAATATCCAAAAGGTATAAGGAAGGTGCCGGTGGTCTGGTTGTACCAGACCCCTGCCTTCCATACCTGCGCCACGGAGAAGTTCTTACGAAACGCCAACGAGGGGCCAATACTTCTGACTTCGTGAGCTCTCGGACGGGACGTACGGATGTCGTCACTACCATCAGCCTCATACGCCCTCCTGATGACCTCACGCAGTCAGGACGAAAGAGTGTTCTTTGATACTTCTTTCTTGGTGACCCCCGGTGCTAACGAAGAGGCGTCGACACTCAGGCCCGAGGTGTCGAGTTCTCTTCAGATAGCGCCGTAGCGTCCTCCCAGGACAAAGCAGCATCTCATCCGCATCATTATCGGCATGAAGTTCCCGTACTCTCTTCGCCGATGCCAGGTCCAGCAAGAAGAGGGGCTTGTGAGTTCCCTGGGTGGGCAAGACCTTTCGAAGCTCCTCCTAAGTAAGGAGATCTCGAACGAGTTCGAGATGTCCAATCCCGTCAGTTTCAGGACGAGCGTCAAGGCGGCTCTGTATCCTTTGACTGTGGGAACTGAGAGGAGCTTCTCTCGGCGAAGAAAAACGAGGAAATCCGCTACCTGCTGAAGAGTGGCTCTGAGAGGAGATAGGCCCCGTCTACGACACCCAACCACAGAAGCACTGGCCGACTTCCCCTGGTTACACAGCTGCAGAGGACTGACGGACGTTTCCAGCCAGTCTCTGTTGTTTTGCTGCGCTACGAAAAAAGCCTCTCGTTCGCAAGAGATGGTGGATAACAGCCAGCCGTGAAGACGTAGGGACTGGACTGCTCGGTTGGTACCAAAAAAGCTCGACGTGTGGCTGGGCGAGAAGGTTGAGCCAAGGGGGAATCTCTCTCGGTTCTCTTGCGAGAGAGCCAGCAGGTCCGGATACCAAATGGCCTGTGGCCATTTGGGAGCCATCAGGATCATCCTGAGATTCGGGGTGACCAGTGCTCGACTGATCACCTTGCGAATCAGGGTGAACGGGGGAAAGGCATAGGCGAAAAAGGTTGTCCCACGGGTGTTGAAGAGCCTCCTCTGCAGCTGCCCATGGGTCCGGCACGGCCGAGAAGAACACCTGGAGCTTCCTGTTGTGCCGGGTGGCGAACAGATCCTCGACTGGTCGCCCCCACAGGTCGAAGAGCCTTTCCGCCACGTCCTGGTGTAGAGACCATTCGGTCCCTATCCCTTGATCCCGACGCTGAGCGTGTCTGCTACTACATTCCTTCCCTGGAATGTAGCGTGCCGACAGCTCTATTGAGTGTGCCTCGGCCCACTCGTGCACCTGCCGAGTCAACTGGTACAACGGGAGAGACACTAGGCCCCCCCTGTTTGTTGACGTAAGCCACCACCGTGGTGTTGTCGCACATCAACACCACTGAGTGTCCCATCAAGCGGTCCTGGAACTCTTGGAGAGCGAGGAACGCTGCCTTGAGTTTCAGTACATTGATGTGAAGGTGCTTGTCGTTCTCGTACCACACTCCTGAAGTCAGTGCAAACTCCTCCAGGTGTGCGCCCCATCCCTCGGTCGATGCGTCTGAGAGCAGCTGCATGTCCGGGGGGAGAGTGCGCAGAGGCACTCCTCTTAAGAGGTTCCTGTCGTCCAGCCACCAGGCTAGGTCCTGCTCACCTCCTGTGTCAGTGACAATGGAAAGCTTGGGGGATCCGTCGCCTGTGACCAACTCTCCTTTAGTCTCCCTGAAGAGACCGCAGGTGAAGACGCCCGTTAGGGACTGCCTTCCCGAGTGACGACAGGTGTCCGATCACGACTTGCCATCGCTGAGCTACCCGTTCCTGCCGAAGACAGGAACTGGGTTGGGCTTGCCATCCCTGGAAATTTGCTAATCCGCCAGAGTCTTGCGGGGGAAGACTCGCCCTGCTACCGTGTCGATCAGCATACCCAGGTACTTCATCCTTCTGCTTGGGCTCGAGATCGGACTTTTCGAATTCACAAACGTCCCCAGATCGCGACAGAACTCGAGCAGTCGATCCCTGTCCTGTAGCAACTGCGAGCGGAGCTCGCCAGGACTAACCAATCGTCGAGATACCCCATCAGACGTATCCCGTGCGAATGGGCCCAAGCAGACACCAGAGTGAACACTCGCGTGAACACCTGTGGGGCGGTTGAGAGACCGAAGCAAAGTGGCCTGAACTGGTACACCGTCCCGTCGAGGATGAAGCGGAGGTACTTTCTGGAGGACTGATGAATGGGTATTGGAAATACGCATTCTTCAAGTCCACTGAAAGCATGAACTCGTTCTCCCTGATAGAGTCGAGCACTGAGCGTGCCGTCTCCATCGTGAACCGGGTCTGGCGAACCAACCGGTTCAGGGGAGAGAGATCTATCACCGGGCGCCAGCCTCCCGTAGACTTTTCCACCAGGAAGAGTCGACTGTAAAAGCCCGGTGATTGATCCGTGACGATTTCTACAGCTCTCTTGCTCAGCATAGTCTTGATCTCCTGTCTCAATGCTACGTCCTTTGCCCTGGAACGTACGCCTGCTGTTGGACCGGGTTGGAGGTGAGGGGTGACCGAGATTCGAAGGGTAATAGATCTCCCTCCCGAAGGACATCTACAATCCAGGTCTCGGCGCCGTAGCGCTGCCAAGTTGCCCAATGGCTGGCCAGGCACCCCCCCACTTCCGGCAGCAGGTGAGGGGGAACGCCGTCCCTAGCGTTTCCCCCCTTTCTTCGACTTCCTCCCAGAGCCTCCACGGGAGGAGGAGGGCTGGGAGGAGGGCTGGTTACGGCTCCCCTTGCTGCAGAAGTCGAAGAAGACAGAGTCATTCCCCGGGGCGGCTTCGACGCAGCTACCCGTCTTAGCCCCCAACCGAGGAAGCGCTAGCCGAGCCGTTAGACTTGGCCGCAGTCCAAGGCTGCCCAGACGCCTTCGAGACTGCCTGGTGAACCAGACGGCCACTGTCGTTCAGTGCGCCGTCTGTCCACCGCAGCGTCCACCATCTCTCCTGGGAAGAGAGACGTGGAACTCCGTAAAGGTCCGTTGCGAAGTCCAACGCCGCTTCACGCCCGGCCGCTCTGGAAACCCGAGTAAGGACAGCGTCCCTTCGTCGGAGAACCAGGTTGGCCCACAGGTTCACCGTCTGGTGGGCAAGGAAGGAGATGGCTCCTCCCCCAGACTGGCAAAAGTCTCCTGAAGGCCGAGTCATCTTCGGGAGAAATTCCCCCGGAGTTGGCTGCGACCTTAGATACTGTGAGGGACCACAGATCTAGCCAGGAGACGGCCTGGAAAGCTGCCATGGCGGTAGATTCCAGGCCGAATGTCTCTTGCTGCGAGAACCACAGGTTCTCGGACAGGAGCTGCTGCAGAGACACACCCGAAGTCAGCCTGGCTAACTCCGGGTTCACCTGTTTGGGCGGCATCGGGTCTTCAGATGGCACGTAAAAAAAAAAAAAACGCCGCTGTCGCAGCAGAGGAGGTGGAAGCAGCTTGCTCGACCTGCCAGACTTGAGCGAACCGTCTTGTCCGGAGACAAGCGATTCAACCTGGTCCAGCACTGAGTCCGCCAGCTCAGAACGCGGCAAACCCACCGTCGGTCTGGGTTCCCTCTTCGGGCCCAGAACGACTCGAGCCAGGACGTGGGCTCGGATGGTGGGAGCAGCGATCCTTCCGTGAGGTCGTTGTGCTGACGAATCAGCCGCAATAACCTCGCAAAGTTCCTCTGGATCTCAGGAGTGACTGCTTCCTGCGGAGTCGGACCGTCCAGTCCCTCAACAGGGGCAACTCCCGAGACCCTCCTCCCTCAAGGAGAGGAACAGCGACAGACCCCCTCGGTCTGCTCCAACCACCTGTGCGTACGACCTGGCTGGTCCGAGAACCGTGCCTGGTACGTACGACGCCGTGGTGGGATCTGAGGGGCGCACCCCTCACGATCACTCCTCAATACCTCGCCCCTCCCGGTGTAATCCGAGGAGGTTGAAGGTATGGAAGAGGCAGACCTGACGCTCCCTCCTCGCTCGCTGGCAGAACCAGCGGGCTTGGAAGACTGCAGGCGATCGAACCAACCCGCGGTGGCGATCGAGCTGCAGACCTAGTCGAGCCGTCTCGCTGTGGAGAACGGCTGGACCGAGAACAGCGGCTCCGGTCTCGTGTGTCAGAGGAGCTGGTGCTGGTCGCCGTACCCGATCGCTCTCTGTGAGAGTGACGGTCAGGCGACCGGCGAGCTCCACTGTCACGGTGAGATCGGTGCGTATCCTCACGGTGCGTCAGTTCGCTGGTACCAGCCGTGGCTGGTGCCGGCGAACGGGGGGACCTCTTCCCCGCCTCAGCCCGTGGCCGGTCATGGACCGTCACGTCCGCCCGGGTAGGGTAGCCAGCTGCTCGCCGCGAGAGCGAGAGCTGGTCTGGTGAGAGTCGCGTGAGCGGCTGTCACCAGTCTTCCGCTCCGTGCCGTGAACCTGACGCTGAGCGAACTCAGAGGTCTGGTTCCTGGCTGCACGGTCGCTGGTAAGCGACCGTACACTCGGTACCTCTCGCGAACGAGAGGCCGAGACGGACCCTGCTGCTGTGGCCGAACCACTGACAGCAGGTGAGGAAGTGCCGGTGTTAGCCGGCACTCCTCTGGTCCCCGTAGTCTTCTTCCTTGCGGAAGAAGAGACGTCCTGCCCCCGAAGGAGCTGGGTGACCAGCGGAAGAACCCCCGTCTCACCAGAGCGAGACGGGCCCTTAGAAGTTCCCGAAGGAGACTTCTTAGGGGGGGGAGGCGACCTTCTTCTTCTTCGGCAGGGGAGCCTTAGAAGACGAAGGGGAAGAGGCGGCAGACGACGAAGAAGACGATGAAGACGACGACGACACCTTCCTCCTCTTCTTCTTCTTCTTCGTCAACCTTCTCAGGACCGACGTCAGATCTGTCATCCAGAGCGGAGCCGGGGCTGCTGTTGCCGAAGCAACAGGGCCCGGACGCACCTGTCCGAACAGATCAGCATCGGGAGCAGCGGCGCCAGGAACAGGAACAACATCAGCAGGTGCAGGCATCACAGGAACGGCAGAAAACCGCAGGAGCAGGTACAGGAACGGCAGCAGTGGTCCACGTCACGTCCGTGGACAGCAGCTGGGCAGGTACGGCAGGTACGGCAGACTGTGTAGGCGGTCTAGATGGGCGGACCAGCGGCACAGACATCCTAGGTACCGGTGGGAGGTCCAGGGGCGAGCTCTTCGGGCACACGAAGTCCGGTCGCGGCAGCACGGCAAACACAGGCGGCGGCATCACACTCCCCCGAGTTACGGCGACTGGCCCCTGCACCGATGTAGTGGGTGTCACAGAGACCGCGTGCTGGGTGTACACCAAGTGAGGAGGTGAAGCGTAGCCGGGTGTTGTAATGGTCGTGGTGGTGGTCGTGACCGTTGCATGGGTGACCGCCACGGAGCCAGCGAGATGGTAGAGCAGCCCCTGGACACTCGGCACGCCCTGCAGCCCCAACGATGCCCACACCTGTCCGAGGTCATCCTTCGCGGCAACCGCACCTGAGGAGGCAAAAGTCGGGTGATTAGGGGGATCTACCCGTTCGCGCGAAGACGAACGGATAGAGGACCCAGAGTACAACTCGACGTCAGGGTATCTAGCGCCCTCCTCCACACTCGACAAGTCAGGAGAGGAGAAGGACCCAGAAACCCCCCCCCGAAGGGAAGGCGCGACGTGGAAGTTGAGCGGGCGGCAGGACAGAAGACGAAGTGTCCGTCACCAAAGGAGTCGCGGGAGAGCTTTCCGACGACTCCTTTGCAGGCCTTCGCTTCCTCCTGCCCTCATACAAAATCCACTGCGCCTCCGACCAATTAATAAACACATTACAAGGCTCGGCTCGGGAGCATTCGCGCCCCCGACACCGAGCACACAAATATGAGGGTCTATCTCCGGGAAAGAGCGGAACTTCCCGCATTTACGCCCTTCGGTACCCGGGCATAGTCTCCGTGGGGTAGCGAGGCGAGGAGATTCCATCATTAATTAATTGCAGTTCAATTAATATGAAAAGAGAGAAATGATTGTACTTACAATGAATTCTTTCATACACAAACACAACCATATACTCAAGAAAGCAAACGACGAGAAGCGGGCAGAGAGCGTCGAACACACACGTCCACTCGCTGTGAGGCCGAAAGCAAAAGTGATTTGTTTACCTCCCAGTCGCGCGCGCGCGCCTGTCGGACAAGCAGTTAACTACCGAACCCCTTGTTCGAAAGCTTACGACCTATCCAGCTGCCGCTAGTACCTTCCTATTGTAAAAGGACCGAAGGTTTGTATGCCGTGTCGGAACAAATGTTCAACTTTAAGGCTGACTTGGTTGTCGTAATGGTACTAGCGGCTAGGCCTTTCTCGAAGAGAGTTCTAAAGAACGAAATTGCCAGGTTCGTGGTCATTTTATGAGCAGCTGATTCCTTTAGGAATTTGGCCAATTTTTTGACTGCCGAATCATATTGCCTGAGCGTTGATTCTCTTTTATCTGATTCTATAAATGAAATGTTAAGTGGATCGATACTTGCATCCTTTTGGGCTACAAACTTCATGAAGTCCATAAAGTTAGGGCATTCAGAATTCTTGAGGAAGCTGACACAGTTTGAGTTTGTACTATCTGTGTCAGTTCCAGGCGAGGGATCCGTTTGGGTCGGAGCTTCAATTCTAGAAGAAGCGGAAACCAGTTGCTCTTCGGCCAGTTGGGTGCCACTAATCCTACCTGTCCTGTGAAAGATCGTAGCTTGTGCAGGACCTTCATCAGAGGATTCACTGGTGGGAATAGATAAATCTTCTGCCAGTTGTTCCAATCTATGGACATCGCATCTGTGGCATAAGCTAGAGGGTCCAGGTTGGGTGCCACATAACATGGTAGTTTGTGGTTGGATTCTGTGGTGAATAGGTCTACTTGAAGGTCCGGGATTTGATTGCAAATCCATCGGAATGATTTCCTGTCCAGAGACCACTCCGACTCTAGCGGGGTTGTCCTGGAAAGTGTGTCCGCAATCACATTCTTTACCCCTGCCAGGTGGGTTGCTGACAGGTGCCGCTGATTTTTCGCCGCTAATGACAGAATTGCAATTAGCACGTGATTTAGTTTGCTTGACCTGGAGCCCCCTCTGTTTATGCAATGTACCACCACTAGACTGTCCGAGACTATTCTCACATGACTGTTCCTGGCCGGAGTTAGTCGCTTTAAGGTCAGGAAAACTGCCATAGCTTCCAGAATATTGATGTGGAACTGGTGGAACATATCCGACCATAACACCTGAACCTTCTTGTATTGTGAATAATATCCTCCCCAGCCACTCAGTGACGCGTCTGTATGAATTGTCAAAGACGGCGGAGGGAATTGCAGTGGTACTGCCTTGGCCAGAATTCTCTCTTGGGTACGCCGAGACACCTTTTTGTTCTTGAGGAACTGTTTGGTAGCCGCTGCTATCTGCTTGGCCTTCCTGGGTGGAAGAGATAGCATGTGTTTTATTTAGGTTCTATTGGATTCCAACCATGAAAGTGGGAAGCCGGATCCAGCCGAGATTTTTCCTTGTTTATCTGGAAGCCCAGAAACTCCAAGAATTCTATCACTTTGGCTGTCGATTTGCGGCATTCTTCGACGCTGGCTGCCCAAATGAGCCAGTCGTCTAGGTAGGCTACTAACATAATCCCTTGGGTTCTTAGTTCTTGGATTATCGTCTCTCCTAGTTTGGTGAATATCCTGGGCGCAATGTTGAGCCCGAATGGCATGACTGAATGAGTAAGCCTTGTTTCCTAGCCTGAAGCCTAGGTACAGAGAGAAGTTCCTTGCTATCGGGACATGATAGTAAGCGTCTGTAAGATCTATAGAGGTGGTGACGGCCCCACGGGGAAGTAAGGTCCGCACCTGCAAGACCCATAAAATAGGTACGTTTAACTTATACAATGTTTTGATATATATTAATGTAAACAAAATATGTGTGTACCAAAATTCCATGCAATCTGATGCTGATGCTCACAAAATGGCGGGCACGCCGACAGCCCTGCAATACCTTTCTACAGGGCCGAAGGCTAATTTGGGAAGCCCCACAACTGCATAAGTTACGAAAACACAACTTCGAAGAAGGAGGAAGATCAGAAGACGCCATCTCAAATTAAATCACTAAACACCAGCAAAGAAAAAACAGCGTGCGATTAGTACCTCGTTCTAAAACAGGAATGCAGATGGCGCTCGAGTCGGGTAGCAGTAGCAGGAGCGAGAGGGAGGGAGTGGCCTTTGCAACGGCTCTCTCCATGGGAGGGATTTTGGAAAGGAATCCTCTAATTGGCAGAAGACCTGTGAATAGTGGCTTCCACTCGCCTTGTACTTTATACCCGACACCCTTTGGGTGCTCGCGCGAGGGTAGTAACCTCAGCATACCATGCTAGCTTTTTTCTCTGGTATATTTAGAATCTATTTATACTTAGAAAAGTGAGCTACAAGAACTTTTCACCGGCGAACACAGGTCGAACCCAGAAATAAAAATAGCATATCAATATAATATTATAATAAGAAAATACAAATAATACCACATACACAACATGCATGAGCACAGCGAATGGATGAGGGCTTTCCTTTACCTCCAAAATCAATAAATGGCATAGTGCTAGGCTAGCTAGCCTAGCCCGCCTCAAACACAATACTCACGCATGAAGTAGAATTTTGAAAAATAAAATAGCACACTCGTGAGGGAACCAAATCGCTCATGAAGGACGGATGACTAACGAGGGAAACCCTCTAAATAAGGCCAAAAAATGTAATGGCTCCAACAGTGATACAAAAGCCTATCGGTACACATCAGGAGCGAAATGGTAAAACTTCACAACAACAGTAACGCTTACTGTGATGTGCAATAGTGGTGAAAATAAGATATGCATCAAAATAAAAAGTTGAGATGACTGAGTAACGCGGTACCTTGATGTAAACATGGCGGCTCCCATGCAAACACCTCAACTATTAAACCTCTCAAATAAGGGCAAACTGTTGCCTAACCGTGTTCAAAGTCAACAAATAATATAGATCAGTAGACATCGTAACCAAAAAACAGCAAAATAACCACAAAGCGAAAACGAAAGCGGTTCACGCTACGAGTGCTATGAAAGGAATGAGGGTTCTTGGCAGAGGTAGTAGTGACGAGCGGAAGGTAGCTGTTGTAACGGCACCTCTCTAGCGGGGGATTTTGAGAGAGGAGAGACTTAATTGGTAAAGTATCTGTGATAGTGGCTTCCACTCGCCCCTGATGCTATACCGACATCCTATGAGGGTGATCGATCCAGAGGTAGTAACTCTGGCATTCCACATGGCTTTTTTCTCTGGTATATTTAGCATTTATTTATACCTAGAAATGAGTGCTATAGGAACATTTCACTGGGCGACACAGGTCGATCCCAGAAATAAATGTATACAATAGAGGGGGATACGATTCAGATGTGCTATGGTGCTGCTTGTAGGATACCAACACCAACTTGAGCCAGTCACTGAAGTGTCATGGTTTACTAAACATGATTTGCTAATAATCAACCCCACATGAAAGGGAAACAATGATTTAAAAAAAACACAGAAATGATAAAAAGGATACAATTAAATGCATGGGCACTTTAAAGTAAATGGTTATGCTGTACGTGAACTGAAAAGAAGTTAAATAAGACCTGTTGGGTGCAGAATATGTAGACACTTTCAAGAGCACACTTTTCAGTATAATATTTAGTACCCAAAACAGATATTATCACAGAAGCCTCATAAACAACAGAACCTCAACTTAACAGACACTTTGGGGTCTGGGTTTCTGATAAATATTACAGCTTGTGCTTACATATTTTCTAGCTATCTAACAGTTAACAGCAACTCCAAATAGTTTCTAACCTGAACTAGCATGAAAATTTTAAAATCAATTTGTTGTTTTTATAGCTAACAAACCTGAGGTCTTAACAATAAGATCATCTTCTAGCACCAGTTGGAAACTGGTTAAAACAATCAAAGATTGTGAAGCAAGGAATCTGTGGCATCTGGCAACTCATGCGTATACGAGGTGGAAGCTGGTCACCAACCAGGCTTCATATCTCATGACACATCAGTATTTCTTCCAACCCAGTATATGAGAGGGGTGGCTACAGGCAGGCAATAAATGTTAAGATCTCAGGGTTGTTAGCTATGAAAAATACAACTTAATTAAAAATTTGTCATTTGTTCATAAACGGAACAAATCTAAGGTCTGTGAACCGGCTGGGGGCTCAGCCCACCTGACCACCCTTCCTAGAAGATTGAGTTCTAAAGAAGAGTGTCCGAACCTGTGAGAGAATAGATAAGCGAATATCTAAAAACTCAGTCTGCTGGGTTTAACACAATGAAATATAACCAGATTCATTGCAATCATGGAAGGAAAAGAGAATGCTGCGTGTTCTAGTAACAAACCATGTAGGCCACAGGGGTTTGTCACCACTCCTCCCTCCTCTTGCTAGAGAGAGGAGTACATGCTACTGAGAAACAGATGTGTCTATTGTGTAGGAACAACACAAATAACTATAACCAGTGCAGCTAACACACTCACCTGTATCAGACCAGTTCCAGTATATGGTGTGTCTATTCTTCAACCTGCCCATAGAAAGAAGAAAGGGAAAAAAAGAGAAAGAAGGAGACCAGCCAACTCACTCGTTCTCTTTCCACACAACCATCTTAGGTAAGATACAAACTGTCCCACCAGGGGGACTGGATGAGCTACACAACTTGTTAGGCAGACACCACCAGACCCAAGGATAAAAGTGTCCAAGGACCTGTGGTCAATATCTTTTAGGTAAAAGGAAGTGAACATTGTTTGCCAAAGCCAAGAACCAGCATTCAAAATCCTAGGAATAGACAACTTTTTCTTAAATGCCAGTGAGAACTTATATCTCTCATGTCATGTGCTCTTGCATGCACAGACTCAGGATTCTGAGTCTTAGCCACGAATTCTGGGACAAATTCGAAGACTACAGACCCCCAACCCCTGGTGTATATCTGGGTTTGACCTGTGTCTGCCGGTGAAAAGTTCCTGTAGCTCACTTTTCTAAGTATAAATAGATTCTAAATATACCAGAGAAAAAAGCTAGCATGGTATGCTGAGGTTACTACCCTTGGCGCGAGCACCTAGAGGGTGTCGGGTATAAAGTACAAGGCGAGTGGAAGCCACTACTCACAGGTCTTCTGCCAATTAGAGGATTCCTTTCCAAAATCCCTCCCACGGCAAGAGCCGTCACAAATGCTAGAGCCGTTACAAAGGTTACTCCTCCCACCTCCCTCTCGCTCTTGCTACTACTCGAATTAGCTTTTGTGTTCAGTGCACGTGTTTTTGAAGCTCCCGGAATTTTCTTTGCATTTAACGATGTCGTCTTCAGAACTTCCTCCTTCGTCCAAGTTGAGTATTCCAATTTGTGTTTTCGTATTGGGGGGCCGTCGACGCATCCGCCATTTCGGGAGCATCATCAGAACGCGTGTATTTCTGGTACACATTATTTCCCTTTTAATTTTAGGTTAGATCAAAAATGTTTATTCAAGGCCTAACGCGCTCATGATGTCCTCTGCCGTTTTAAAGAAAGGTTGATTAGTTTATATTCTATCCCTGGCCGCCCCCCACCAGCTTCTCAAGAGCGTGTTTGTGCCTATCTCGGCGTAATTTTAGCATATTGTACATGTAAAATTGTTAGGCTTCTAGTAGCCTATCACATTTATCACGGGGGAGGAGAGAGAGTATTCTTTCTCCCTCTCCCGGTGTGAGACATGCATGAGTTATTGTTTAAAACGAACCAAATAGATGTTGAATTATGCAAGTTGATTTCTTATCACTGGAGAGGTTGTAAGTGTTGCTTCCCCCCCTTGGCTTAACCGACCAGGCCTAAGTTAGGCTTGGAAGGTAGGCTAAGTGTCCCTACCCCTGTACCCTTTATGCCTCTTCCCCTGCCGGCGCTACAGCGCTAGAGGGGAGGATATCAAGGATAGAGAGCCTCTCTCTTATCACATTGTTGGACCTATCCTCCCTGCCGATCTAGATCGAAAAATTCGAATTTAGTAGGTTTGGTCGAGGGCCACTGTCCACATCATGATGTCTTGGAAGAGATTTGGCCTAACTGTCCGGTTCTGTAGTGATCTCGGAGGTTTAAGCTAGACCCATACTGGGTATTCTCCTTAATCATAGATTCCTTTGCAACTCTTCCATGATGCCTCTTTATTAATTGTATATATTATTATTCCTATATATTGTATTGTATTGCTGTACCTTAAGTGGTCTGGGTTGTTTTCGTCTTGGCCTAGCCTCCTTTAGTACAACCTTTAGTAGTAGGCCATGTCCTCCCGGTCGAGAGTGATCACCGATCGGTTGCTGTACCAATCACGACGGGCCATAGGCCCAGTCGGCCTACTACCCCTGCAGTAGTAGGCTACACAACCTTCAATAGGTGCCCATCTCTGATCGGGTTGGTGGCCAGACGATCACGACCGACCACTCCACATACCACCTACACCCCCCCTTCCCTCACTTCCTAGCTCAGCTCTGCCGGACACTGATAACTCGTGGTGCTAGTAGTCTTATCGATGAACGGCTGCTCGAGTTTTTTACTCAAGTGGGGAAGAGAGGAGTGGGAGCGGTGGGGTTACTGGTTTGATATGTAATCCCTTGTGTCTCCGAGTGGATAACTACGCCGGCCTTACAGCGGTCTAGTACCGCACCAGCCGGCGGACATCGCTCCGGATTGTACAGCTTCGCCGCTTGGCGGTCTCTCTCTCCAGTTGTCCACCCCCGGCTACGGACTCGGGCTAGGAGTTACGCTCCCCCCAATAGAGGTAGGCAGGTTCAGATAGAGGAATTACCTTCCCCTGATCCGCCACTTCGGTCCGCTCCGCACGCATTACTTAGGACAATGAGAGACGAGACGTTGAGTAGGCTAAGCTTTGGGGACTATACTGTAGACATCTCCGGACCTTTAAGGTACCGACGGAGTGTGACTCACCCTCACATCCGCTACTGGAGTGTTGCACTAAACTTGCCGTAGCTCAGTTTCCGTTCTTGTGGCGCTCCCCACTCCGGTAGGAACAGTAGATGGCTCAGGTATTCGACTACGATAATACGTAGCCTTCTGATTCTGCCAACCGTAATAGAGATGAAGTCCTTCCTCTGCTCCGGTCTGGCGGATCTCAGATCCCACATACTAGACATACATCTACCCTCCAGGAATGGAATCGGGAGCAGGCAGATACACCCAAAGATTTTCTTTAATTCATTCAGTGAGTTGAAATTATTAATGAGTAAGTCTTGAACTAATATCTAGGTTAAGGTGCATGCCCTCGTCGGAGTTAGCTCCGGCTCCCCTTGAGGCTGATACTCATATGAGATTTCAACTTACAGAAGGTCCATTGCCAGACGCAAGGGTGCTCCGCGTCCCTCGGCGAAACCTATGGCCATGTAGTCTGTCGCTCGCACGCGAATTGCACTGTGCAACTCGAGCGCTACATGGTCTGGCATCTGGAGGTGTGCACCGTCTGCTACGAGATGGTGTCCCTTCTCATGGATGAGCAGGTAAGTATCTTTGCTACATCATCGATATGAAATTTCTATGATATTAACTTAAGAAGTTTTTACAGACATTATTCCCCGAGTGGAATGTTAATTCGATTCCCTCTCTGACAGGCTGCCAATGACGTCTGCCATGACGGGAGAGTGGCGCTGAGAGGATGAGTCTTCAGGTTCGGGAGAAATGCGCCGACAGGAGAGCCATACGTCCTGGACTCAGGATTGTGCTCCCTTCTGTTCAAGGGGGCCACGGCTACGTCGGCTGTTCTGGCGCAAGTTGCCGTCCCCATCATAGAAGCCATCCGTGTGGCGACGATGCCCCTTCCGGAGGAGCAGGAGGACTTGATGACGGATGAGGTGGCAGCCATCAGCCTTCACCTAGAACCCATGGCCACTGAGGAGGAGGTAGGTGGGGAGGTAAGTGAGGCAAGTAGTCTCCTGAGTCCTACTCCTTCTTCTTCCTCTTCTTTCCTGGACTTCTCTAAGCCCACCCCTACTTGGGAAGGATCGCTCTCGGTCGTTCCCAAGATCAAATCGGTAGGACCGAAATCCCTTCCAAAGGGATCAAAACCAACTCTGTCAAAACTTTGACTGCTAAGTCGCCTGCTGCCAAGGATTCTCTCCCCCTAATGGGTCAAGAGCCAAGTCCGCCAAATAAAAGGCGACGGAGTCTGGATTCGATCATGAGATCCTCGCTAACCTTCTAATGTCGAAGGTTAGGGAAGTGGTTGACAAGAGGTTTGAGTCGTTACGACTCGCCTCGGGCTCTGACACCTCCGGCCAGGCAATAATGTCTCTGGCCAAGAGGATCAGGCCCTTGGAAGATATGCTGACCGGATTTCTCCACTCCGGATCCCCAGCGCTATCTATGTCAGTGCCGGATGCGTCAAAACTACCGCCATTTGATAAGAACAACCTGTGGCGGTTAGCTTTACATGCCCCATTCTCGGATGGGAAGTTAACAACTGAAGGGTGCGGAACCCGTCAGCTGGAGGACTTTGAGCTCTTCCCGCAGGGTCTCCAATTCCCTTTTCCTGGATTTGTCAGACTAGCTAACCATGCGCTAGTCAGAGTAGACAAGGTCCCGAAGGAGACAGTGATCTTCCCTAGGGACCAAGCCCAAGCTGTTTGGGTTCACACCCTCTCCGAATGGGGTTGCGTTAACACTAAGTTAACGCCACATAAAGGAACCTACACCATGTTTGTGACCCCAGACGATGTTCCGTCGCCCTGTACAAACAGGGTGGCGGAACTAACCTTGCAAGCAGCAGCGGAGGATAAACCCCTACCAGTGCTCAAAGAGACAGAGGCTACCTCTCTACTCTTCCCCGCAAGTAAGGAGTTTTGGAACAACGCTCCGGCCACCTTTACAGCAGGCAAACTTGACCCGGATTGCGCTTCCACCCTATTCTCCGAGAAGCTACCTAAGATTCCGGACTATTTGATCAAGGGAGAATTTGAGGCAAGGTCTAGACTAGGAAGATCTATCAACTCTGTCACTGCGGTGGAGTTGGTGGCCTCAACATACACTAGCGAACAGTTGTTCCAGGTCCTGACGAAAGCTCTACTACAGACTTTCCAATCGGACCTGTACGACTTCGTGATGGCAAGGCGAGCATGCAGGAAGTATGTCCTGGCGGGTGCCTCTATAAGGCACGAACCTAATAGGCTTATAAAATCCTCAATATGGGGAGAAAATCTGTTCCTGGAAGACGAGGTCAACAACGTCTCTCGGGAGGCAGCCAGAGCCAACCAGAGCCTTAGGGTCCGTTGGGGACTCCCCTTCAAACGGAAGTTTGAGGCCCCTGGACACCAAACCAGACCCAAGAAGAGGCCAAGGAGATTCAATCCTTACCAAGCCTCTTGTCCTCAAGCGGTCGTGCAAGCGGTTCCAGTATCACAAGTCGGTAAGCCTTAGATATCTAAGGCTCATCCGCAGCAACAGTTTGTCCTAGTGCAAACTCCGCCGGCTCAACAGCCTTCAACCTCCAAGGCCATAATGACCTCCCCAGCCTTCAACCCTGCCTATGAAGCACGGGATCTATTTCGCGGCTACAACAGGCATGCAGGAAGTAGCAGGGCCAGAGGTGGCGCCCGGCTATGAGGCGGACCAAGGGGTAGAGGCTTCCGTGGAGGTAGAGGTAGCAGACCTGCAACCAGTCAGTGAGAGCCCGCAGGTGGGAGGGAGATTATATCCCTTCCGGGACCATTGGACCTTCAGTCCATGGGCCCACAGTATAGTCTCAAAAGGTCTGGGGTGGAAATGGGAGAAAGGGCCCCCCTCTGCCAATGAAGTTTTATCAGATGCCAACGGCGGACCTTATAGACTATACCAAAGATCTCCTGCAGAAGAAGTCTATAAAGAGAGTAAAACGACTAAAGTTTCAAGGACGTCTGTTCAGTGTCCCAAAGAATGACTCGGACAAAAGAAGAGTGATTCTGGACTTGTCCCGTCTCAACTCATACATTCATTGCGAAAAGTTCCGCATGCTGACCGTCTCGCAGGTGCGGACCGTCACCACCTCTATAGATCTTACAGACGCTTACTATCATGTTCCAATAGCAAGGAACTTTTCTCCATACCTAGGCTTCAGGCTAGGAAAGCAGGCTTACTCATTCAGAGTCATGCCGTTCGGGCTCACATCGCGCCCAGGATATTCACCAAACTAGGAGAGACAATAGTTCAAGAACTTAAGAACTCAAAGGGGTTATGTTAGTAGCCTATCTAGACGACTGGCTCATTTGGGCAGCCAGCATCGACGAGTGCCACAAATTAACAGCCAAGGTGATAAAATTCTTGGAATTTCTGGGTTTCCAGATAAACAAGAACAAATCTCGGCTCGTTCCGGCGTCCCGCTTCCAATGGCTGGGGATCCAATGGGACCTAATCAAACACATGCTATCTCTTCCACCCAAGAAGGTCAAGGAGATAGCAACGGCTACGAAACAGTTCCTCAAGAGCAAAAAGGCATCTCGGCATACCCAAGAGAGAATCCTAGGTTCGCTACAGTTTGCATCAGTAACAGACGTCCTATTAAAAGCCAGATTGAAGGATATCAATCGAGTCTGGAGGAAGAGAGCCAACATCAATCTCAGGGACAAGATCTCAATAATTCCACCTATTCTAACAAAAAGGCTCCGTCCATGGACGAAACGCCGAAATCTGGCCAAGTCAGTACCACTACAATTCCCTCCGCCGTCTCTAACCATCCACACGGACGCATCACTGAACGGCTGGGGAGGATATTCACAATACATACAAGAAAGTACAGGGAACATGGTCGGATATGTTCCGCCAGTTCCACATCAATATTCTGGAAGCTATGGCAGTTTTCCTGACCTTAAAATGACTGACTCCGTCCAGAAACAGTCATGTGAGGATAGTCTCGGACAGTTTAGTGGTGGTACATTGCATAAACAGATGAGGCTCCAGGTCAAGCAAACTAAATCACGTATTAATTGCGATATTTTCGTTGGCGGTGAAAAATCATTGGCACCTGTCAGCAACTCACCAGGCAGGAGTAAAGAATGTTATCGCAGACGCACTTTCCAGGACAACTCCGCTGGAATCAGAGAGGTCCCTGGACAGGAAGTCGTTCTGGTGGATTTTCAACCAAATCCCGGACCTTCAAGTAGACCTATTCGCCACAGAATCCAACCACAAACTACCATGTTACGTGGCACCCAACCTGGACCCTCTAGCTTATGCCACAGATGCGATGTCCATAGATTGGAACAATTGGCAGAAGATTTACCTATTTCCACCAGTGAATCTTCTGATGAAGGTCCTGCACAAGCTAAGATCTTTCACAGGACAAATAGCATTAAGTGGCACCCAACTGGGCCAAAAGAGCAATGTGGTTTCCATTTCTTTCTAGAAACTGAAGCTCCGCGTCCCAAATGAATCCCTCGTCCAGAACTGACACAGGTAGTACAAACTCAGACTGTGTCAGCTTCCTCAAGAATTCTGAGTGCCCTAACTTTATGGACATCATGAAGTTTGCAGCCCAAAAGGATGCTAGTATTGATTCACTAAACATCTTATTCATAGAATCAGATAAAAGAGTATCAACGCTCAGGCAATATGATTCAGTAGTAAAAAGTTGGCCATTTTTCTAAAAGACTCAGCTGCTCATAAGATGACTACGAATCTGGCAATTTCGTTCTTTAGAACTCTATTTGAGAAAGGCCTAGCCGCTAGTACCATTACGACAATCAAATCGACCTTAAGGAAGATTTTTCAGGTTGGCTTTAATATTAACTTGTCAGATTCATACTTCTCTTTGATTCCACGAACATGTGCCCGTCTGAGACCAATAGACCGCCCTCATACAGTCTCTTAGTTTTTGAATAAAGTACTTAAATTAGCCTCAGACACTAATAATGAGTCTTGGTCTTATATAACCCTGCTTAGAAAATCATTATTCTTAATGGCCATGGCC
>NC_087221.1:13013174-13110690 GCF_015104395.2 Macrobrachium nipponense | reverse complement strand
GGCCATGGCCATTAAGAATAAACGTTTTTCTAAGCAGGGTTATATAAGAGCATGACTCATTATTAGTGTCTGAGGCTAATTTAAATACGTCATTCAAAACCAAGAGACCGTATGAGGGCGGTCTATTGGTCTCAGACGGGCACATGTTCGTGGAATCGAGGAGAAGTAATGAAATCTACAAGTTAATATTAAAGCCAACCTGAAAAATCTTCCTTAAGGGCCGATTCGATTGTTGTAATGGTACTAGCGGCTAGGCCTTTCTCAAATAGAGTTCTAAAGAACGAAATTGCCACGTAGTCCATCTTATTAGCAGCTGAGTCTTTTAGAAAAATGGCCAACTTTTTACTGCTGAATCATATTGCCTGAGCGTTGATTCTCTTTTATCTGATTCTATGAATAAGATGTTTAGTGGATCAATACTAGCGTTCTTTTGGGCTGCAAACTTCATGAAGTCCACAAAGTTAGGGCACTCAGAATTCTTGAGGAAGCTGACACAGTCTGAGTTTGTACTACCTGTGTCAGTTCTGGACGAGGGATCCATTTGGGCCGGAGCTTCAGTTCTAGAAGAAATGGAAACCAGTTGCTCTTTGGCCAGTTGGGAGCCACTAATGCTATTTGTCCTGTGAAAGTTTTTAGCTTGTGCAGGACCTTCATCAGAAGATTCACCGGTGGAAATAGGTAAATCTTCTGCCAATTGTTCCAATCTATGGACATCGCATCTGTGGCGTAAGCTAGAGGGTCCAGGTTGGGTGCCATGTAACATGGTAGTTTGTGGTTGGATTCTGTGGCGAATAGGTCTACTTGAAGGTCCGGGATTTGGTTGCAAATCCACCGGAACGCCTTCCTGTCCAGGGACCTCTCTGATTCCAGCGGAGTTGTCCTGGAAAGTGCGTCTGCGATAACATTCTTTACTCCTGCCAGGTGAGTTGCTGACAGGTGCCAATGATTTTTCGCCGCTAACGAAAATATCGCAATTAATACGTGATTTAGTTTGCTTGACCTGGAGCCTCCTCTGTTTATGCAATGTACCACCACTAAACTGTCCGAGACTATCCTCACATGACTGTTTCTGGACGAGTCAGTCGTTTTAAGGTCAGGAAAACTGCCATAGCTTCCAGAATAATGATGTGGAACTGGTGGAACATATCCGACCATGTTCCCTGTACTTTCTTGTATAGTGAATATCCTCCCCAGCCGCTCAGTGATGCGTCCGTGTGGATGATTAGAGACGGTGGAGGGAATTGTAGTGGTACTGACTTGGCCAGATTCCGGCGTTTCGTCCATGGACGGAGCCTTTTTGTTAGAATAGGTGGAATTATTGAGATCTGGTCCCTGAGATTGATGTTGGCTCTCTTCCTCCAGACTCGATTGATATCCTTCAATCTGGCTTTTAATAGGACGTCTGTTACTGATGTAAACTGTAGCGAACCTAGGATTCTCTCTTGGGTATGCGGAAACGCCTTTTTGCTCTTGAGGAACTGTTTCGTAGCCGTTGCTATCTCCTTGACCTTCTTGGGTGGAAGAGATAGCTTGTGTTTGATTAGGTCCCATTAGATCCCCAGCCATTGGAAGCGGGACGCCAGAACGAGCCAAGATTTTTTCTTGTTTATCTGGAAACCCAGAAATTCCAAGAATTTTATCACCTTGGCTGTTGATTTGCGGCACTCATCGACGCTGGTTGCCCAAATGAGCCAGTCGTCTAGATAGGCTACTAACTTAACCCCTTGAGTTCTTAGTTCTTGAACTATCGTCTCTCCTAGTTTGGTGAATATCCTGGGCGCGATGTGAGCCCGAACGGTATGACTCTGAATGAGTAAGCCTGCTTTCCTAGCCTGAAGCCTAGGTATGGAGAGAAGTTCCTTGCTATTGGAACATGATAGTAAGCGTCTGTAAGATCTATAGAGGTGGTGACGGCCCCACGGGGAAGTTAGGTCCGCACCTGCGAGACAGTCAGTATGCGGAACTTGTCTCAATGAATGTATGAGTTGAGATGGGACAAGTCCAGAATCACTCTTCTTTTGTCCGAGTCCTTCTTTGGGACACTGAACAGACGTCCTTGAAACTTTAGTCGATTTACTCTCTTTATATCCTTCTTCTGCAGGAGATCTTTGGTATAGTCTATAAGGTCCGCCGTTGGCATCTGATAAAACTTGATTGGCAGAGGGGGCCCTTTCTCCCATTTCCACCCCAGACCTTTTGAGACTATACTGTGGGCCCATGGACTGAAGGTCCAATGGTCCCGGAAGATATATAATCTCCCTCCCACCTGCGGGCTCTCACTGACTGGGATCAGGTCTGCTACTTCTACCTCCGCGGAAGCCTCTACCCCTTGGTCCGCCTCATAGCCGGGCGCCACCTCTGGCCCTGCTACTTCCCGCGTGCCTATTGTAGCCGCGAAATAGATCCCGTGCTTCATAGGCGGGGTTGAAGGCTGGGGAGGTCATTATGGCCTTGGAGGTTGAAGGCTGTTGGGCCGGCGGAGTTTGCACTAGGACAAACTATTGCTGCGGATGATCCTTAGATGTCGAAGGCTTACCGACTTGTGATACCGGAACCGCTTGCACGACCGCTTGAGGACGAGAGGCTTGGTAAGGATTGAATCTTCTTGGCCTCTTCTTGGGTCTGGTTTGGTGTCCGGGGGCCTCAAACTTCCGTTTGAAGGGGAGTCCCCAACGGACCCTAAGGCTCTGGTTGGCTCTGGCTGCCTCCCGAGAGACGTTGTTGACCTCGTCTTCCGGGAACAGATTTTCTCCCCATATTGAGGATTTTATAAGCCTATTAGGTTTGTGCCTTATAGAGGCACCCGCCAGGACGTACTTCCTGCATGCTCGCCTGGCCATCACGAAGTCGTACAGGTCCGATTGGAAAGTCTGTAGTAGAGCTTTCGTCAGGACCTGGAACAACTGTTCGCTAGTGTATGTTGAGGCCATCAACTCCGCCGCAGTGACGGAGTTGATAGATCTTCCTAGTCTAGACCTTGCCTCAAATTCTGCCTTGATCAAATAGTCCGAATCTTAATTAGCTTCTCGGAGAATAGGGTGGAAGCGCAATCCGGGTGTCAAGTTTGCCTGCTGTAAGGTGGCCGGAGCGTTGTTCCAAAACTCCTTACTTGCGGGGAAGAGTAGAGATAGGTTAGCCTCTGTCTCTTTGAGCAACTGGTAGGGGTTTATCCTCCGCTGCTGCTTGCAAGGTTAGTTCCGCCACCTTGTCTGTACAGGGCGACGGAACATCATCTGGGGTCACAAACATGGTGTAGGTTCCTTTATGTGGCATTAACTTAGTGTTAACGCAACCCCATTTAGAGAGGGTATGAACCCAAACAGCTTGGGCTTGGTCCCTAGGGAAGATCACTGTCTCCTTCGGGACCTTGTCTACTCTGACTAGCGCATGGTTAGCTAGTCTGACAAATCCAGGAAAAGGGAATTGGAGACCCTGTGGGAAGAGCTCAAAGTCCTCCAGCGGACGAGTTCCGCACCCTTCAGTTGTTAACTTCCCATCCGAGAATGGGGCATGTAAAGCTAACTGCCACAGGTTGTTCTTATCAAATGGCGGTAGTTTTGACGCATCCGGCACTGACATAGATAGTGCTGGGGATCCGGAGTGGAGAAATCCGGTCAGCATATCTTCCAAGGGCCTGATCCTCTCGGCCAGAGACGTTATTGCCTGGCCAGAGGTGTCAGAGCCCGAGGCGAGTCGTAACGACTCAAACCTCTTGTCAACCACTTCCCTAACCTTCGACATTAGAAGGTTAGCGAGGATCTCATGATTGAATCCAGACTCCGTCGCCTTGGATTTGGCGGACTTGGCTCTCGACCCATTAGGGGGGAGAGAATCCTTGGCAGCAGGCGACTTAGCAGTCGAAGTTGTGACAGAGTTGGTTTTGATCCCTTTGGAAGGGATTTCAGTCTTATCGATTTGATCTTGGGAACGACCGAGAGTGATCCTTCCCAAGTAGGGGTGGGCTTAGAGAAGCTCAGGAAAGAAGAGGAAGAAGAAGAAGGAGTAGGACTCAGGAGACTACTTGCCTCACTTACCTCCCCACCTACCCACCTACCTCCTCCTCAGTGGCCATGGGTTCTAGGTGAAAGCTGATGGCTGCCACATCATCCGTCATCAAGTCCTCCTGCTCCTCCGGAAGGGGCATCGTCGCCAAATGGATGGCTTCTATGATGTGGGTGGCAACTTAAGGCGGAACAGCCGACGTAGCCGTGGCCCCCTTGAACAGAAGGGAGCACAATCCTGAGTCCAGGACTTATGGCTCTCCTGCCGGCGCATTTCTCCCGAACCTGAAGACTCATCCTCTCAGCGCCACTCTCGCGTCATGGCAGACGTCATTGGCAGCCTGTCAGAGAGGGAATTGAATTAACATTCCACTCGGGGAATAATGTCTGTAAAAACTTCTTAAGTTATTATCACAGAAATTTCAAATCGATGATGTAACAAAGATACTTACCTGCTCATCCATGAGAAGGGACACCATCTCGTAGCAGACAGTGCACACCTCCGGATGCCAGACCATGTAGCGCTTGAGTTGCACGGTGCAATTCGCGTGCGAGCGACAGACTACATGGCCGTAGGTTTCGCTGAGGGACGCGGAGCACCCTTGCGGTCTGGCACGGACCTTCTGTAAGTTTGAAATCTCATATGAGTATCAGCCCTCAAGGGGACCGGAGCTAACTCCGACGAGAGCATGAACCCCTTAACCTAGATATTGGTTCAAGACTTACTCACTAATAATTTCAACTCACTGAATGAATTAAAGAAAATCTTTGGGTGTGTCTGCCTGTTCCCGATTCCGTTCCTGGAGGGTAGATGTATGTCTAGTATGTGGGATCTGAGATCCGCCAGACCGGAGCAGAGGAAGGACTTCATCTCTATTACGGTTGGCAGAATCAGAAGGCTACGTATTATCGTAGTCGAATACCTGAGCCATCTACTGTTCCCACCGGAGTGGGGAGCGCCACAAGAACGGAAACTGAGCTACGGCAAGCTTAGTGCAACACTCCAGTAGTGGATGTGAGGGTGAGTCACACTCTGTCGGTACCTTAAAGGTCCGGAGATGTCTACAGTATAGTCCCCAAAGCTTAGCCTACTCAACGTCTCGTCTCTCATTGTCCTAAGTAATGCCGGCGGAGCGGACCGAAGTGGCGGATCAGGGGAAGGTAATTCCTCTATCTGAACCTGCCTACCTCTATTGGGGTGAGCGTAACTCCTAGCCCGAGTCCGTAGCCGGGGGCAGACAACTGTAGAGAGAGACCGCCGAGCGGCGAAGCTGTACAATCCGGAGCGATGTCCGCCGGCTGGTGCGGTACTAGACCGCTGTAAGGCGGGCGTAGTTATCCACTCGGAGACACAAGGGATTACATATCAAACCAGTAACCCCACCGCTCCCACTCCTCTCTTCCCTACTTGAGTAAAAAACTCGAGCAGCCGTCGATCGATAAGACTACTAGCACCGCGAGTTATCAGCGTCTGGCAGAGCCGAGCTAGGAAGTAGGGGAGGGGGGGGGGGGGTTAGGTGGTATGTGGAGTGGTCGGTCGTGATCATCTGGCCACCAACCCGATCAGAGATGGGCACCTTTTGAAGGTTGTGTAGCCTATTACTGCAGGGGTAGTAGGCCGACTGGGCCTATGGCCCGTCGTGATTGGTACAGCAACCGATCGGTGATCGCTCTTGACCGGGAGGACATGGTCTACTACTAAAGGTTGTACTAAAGGAGGCTAGGCCAAGACGAAAACAACCCAGACCACTTAAGGTACAGCAATACAATAGACAATACGTATATAGGAATAATAATATATATACAATTAATAAAGAGGCATCATGGAAGAGTTGCAAAGGAATTTATGGTTAAGGAGAATACCCAGTATGGATCTAGCTTAACCCTCCGAGATCACTACAGAACCTGACAGTTAGGCCAAATCTCTTTCAAGACATCATGATGTGGACAGTGGCCCTCGACCAAACCTACTAAATTCGAATTTTTCGATCTAGATTGGCAGGGAGGATAGGCCCAACAATGTGATAAGAGAGAGGCTCTCTATCCTTGATATCCTCCCCTCTAGCGCCGTAGCGCCGGCAGGGGAAGAGGCATAAAGGGTACAGGGGTAGGGACACTTAGCCTACCTTCCAAGCCTAACTTAGGCCTGGTCGGTTAAGCCAAGGGGGGGGAAGCAACACTTCCAACCTCTTCAGTGATATGAAATCAACTTGCATAATTCAACATCTATTTGGTTCGTATTAAACAATAACTCATGCATGTCTCACACCGGGAGAGGGAGAAAGAATACTCTTTCTCCTCCCCCGTGATGAAATGTGTATAGGCTACTAGTAGCCTAACAAAGTTTTACATGTACAATATGCTAAAATTACGCCGAGATAGGCACAAACACGCTCTTTGAGAATGCTGGTGGGGGGCGCCAGGGCTAGAATATAACTAATCAAAACCTTTCTTTAAACCGGCAGAGGACATCATGAGCGCGTTAGGCCTTGAATAAACATTTTTTATCTAACCTAAAATTAAAAGGGAAATAATGTGTACCAGAACTACACGCGTTCTGATGATGCTCCCGAAATGGCAGATGCATCGATGGCCCCCCAATACGAAAACACAAATTGGAATACTCAACTTGGATGAAGGAGGAAGTTCTGAAGATGACATCGTTAAATGCAAAGATAATTCCGGGACCTTCAAAAACACGTGCACTGAACATAAAAGCTAATTACAGGAATGCAGATTGCGCGCGGGTCGAGTAGTAGCAAGAGCAAGAGGGAGGTGGGAGGAGTAACCTTTGTAACGGCTCTAGCATTTGTGACGGCTCTTGCCGTGGGAGGGATTTTGGAAAGGAATCCTCTAATTGGCAGAAGACCTGTGAGTAGTGGCTTCCACTCGCCTTGTACTTTATACCCGACACCCTCTGGGTGCTCGCGCCGAGGGTAGTAACCTCAGCATACCATGCTAGCTTTTTTCTCTGGTATATTTAGAATCTATTTATACTTAGAAAAGTGAGCTACAGGAACTTTTCACCGGCAGACACAGGTCGAACCCAGAAATACACTAGGGGTTGGGGGTCTGTAGTCTTCGAATTTGTCCCAGAATTCGTGGCTAAGACTCAGAATCCTGAGTCTGTGCATGCAAGAGGAGCACATGACATCAGAGATATAAGTTCTCACTGGCATTTAAGAAAAAGTTGTCTTTTCCTAGGATTTTGAATGCTGGTCCTTGGCTTTGGCAAACAATGCTCACTTCCTTTTACCTAAAGGATATTGACCACAGGTCCTTGGACACTTTTTCCTTGGGTCTGGCTGTGTCTGCCTAACAAGTTGTGTAGCTCATCCGGTCCCCCTGGTGGGACAGTTTGTATCTTACCTAAGATGGTTGTGTGGAAAGAGAACGAGTAAGTTGGCTGGCCTCCTCCTTTCTCTTTTTTTCCTTTCTTCTTTCTATGGGCAGGTTGAAGAATAGACACATCATATACTGGAACTGGTCTGATACAGGTGAGTGTGTTAGCTGCACTGGTTATAGTTATTTGTGTTGTTCCTACACAACAGACACATCTGTTTCTCAGTAGCATGTACTCCTCTCTCTAGCAAGAGGAGGGAGGAGTGGTGACAAACTCCTGTGGCCTACATGGTTTGTTACTTGAACCTGCAGCATTCTCTTTTCCTTCCATGAGTGCAATGAATCTGGTTATATTTCATTTTGTTAAACCCAGCAGACTTGAGTTTTTAGATATTCACTTATCTATTCTCTCACAGGTTCGGACACTCTTCTTTAGAACTCAATCTTCTAGGAAGGGTGGTCAGGTGGGCTGAACCCCCAGCCAGTTCAAGTATAAGTCTATCATATTGTTAAGACCCTTAGATTTGTTCCGTTTATGAACAAATGACAAATTTTTAATTAAGTTGTATTTTTCATAGCTAACAAACCTGAGATCTTAACATTTATTGCCTGCCTGTAGCCACCCCTCTCATATACTGGGTTGGAAGAAATACTGATGTGTCATGAGATATCAAGCCTGGTTGGTGACCAGCTTCCATCTCGTATACGCATGAGTTGCCAGATGCCACAGATTCCTTGCTTCACAATCTTTGATTGTTTTAACCAGTTTCCAACTGGTGCTAGAAGATGATTTAATTGTTAAGACCTCAGGTTTGTTAGCTATGAAAACTACAAATTGATTTTAAATTTTTCACGCTAGTTGAGATTAGAAACTATTTGGAGTTGATGTTAACTGTTAGATAGCTAGAAAATATGTAAGCACAAGCTGTAATATTTATCAGAAACCCAGACCCCAAAGTGTCTGTTAAGTTGAGGTTCTGTTGTTTATGAGGCTTCTGTGATAATATCTGTTTTGGGTACTAAATATTATGCTGAAAAGTGTGTTCTTGAAAGTGTCTACATATTCTGCACCCAACAGGTCTTATTTAACTCTTCTTTTCAGTTCACGTACAGCATAACCATTTACTTTAAAGTGCCCATGCATTAAATTGTATCCTTTTTATCATTTCTGTGTTTTTTTAAATCATTGTTTCCCTTTTGTGTGGGGTTGATTATTAGCAAATCATGTTTAGTAAACCATGACACTTCAGTGACTGGCTCAAGTTGGTGTTGGTATCCTACAAGCAGCACCATAGCACATCTGAATTGTATCCCCCTCTATTGTATACATTTATTTCTGGGATTGACCTGTGTCGCCCAGTGAAATGTTCCTATAGCACTCATTTCTAGGTATAAATAAATGCTAAATATACCAGAGAAAAAAGCCATATGGAATGCCAGAGTTACTACCTCTGGATCGATCACCCTCATAGGGTGTTGGTATAGCATCAGGGGTAAGTGGAAGCCAGTATCACAGATACTTTGCCAATTAGGTCTCTCCTCTCTCAAAATCCCCCGCTAGAGAGGTGCCGTTACAACGGCTATTTTCCGCTCGTCACTACTAACCTTCTGCCAAGAAACCCTCATTGGTCCTTTTCATAGCACTCGTAGCGTGAACCGCTTTCGTTTTCACTTTGGGGTTGGTATTTTGCTGTTTTTGGTTACCCGATGTTCTACTGATCTCCAAGAAGCATCTTCATCTAAGTTGAGTATATTATTTGTTGACTTTGAACGCAGTTAGGCAACAGTTTGCCCTTATTTGAGAGGTTTAATAGTTGAGGTGTTTGCATGGGAGCCCCATGTTTACATCAAGGTACCGCGTTACTCAGTCATCTCAACTTTTTATTTCGATGCATATCTCATTTTCACCACTATTGCACATCACAGTAAGCGTTACTGTTGTCGTGAAGTTTTACCATTTCGTTCCTGATGACCGATAGGCTTGTGTATCACTGTTGGAGCCATTACATTTTTTGGCCTTATTTAGAGGGTTTCCCTCGTTAGTCATCCGTCCTTCATGAGCGATTTGGTTCCCTCACGAGAGTGCTATCTTATTTTTCAAAATTCTACTTCATGCGTGAGTATTGTGTTTGAGGCGGGCTAGGCTAGCTAGCCTAGCACTATGCCATTTATTAATTTTGGAGGTAAAGGAAAGCCCTCTTCCATTTGCTGTGCTCATGCTTGTTGTGTATGTGGTATTATTTGTATTATCTTATTATAATATTATATTGATATGCTATTTTTATTTCTGGGTTCAACCTGTGTTCGCCGGTGAAAAGTTCTTGTAGCTGACTTTTCTAAGTATAAATAGATTCTAAATATACCAGAGAAAAAAGCTAGCATGGTATGCTGAGGTTACTACCCTCGCGCGAGCACCCAAAGGTTGTCGGGTATAAAGTACAAGGCGAGTGGAAGCCACTATTCACAGGTCTTCTGCCAATTAGAGGATTCCTTTCCAAAATCCCTCCCATGGAGAGAGCCGTCACAAAGGCCACTCCCTCCCTCTCACTCCTGCTACTACTACCCAACTCGAGCGCCATCTGCATTCCTGTTTTAGAACGAGGTACTAATCGCACGCTGTTTTTTCTTTGCTGATGTTTAGTGATTTAATTTGAGATGGCGTCTTCTGATCTTCCTCCTTCTTCGAAGTTGAGTACCCCAATTTGTGTTTTCGTAACTTATGCAGTTGTGGGGCTTCCCAAATTAGCCTTCGGCCCTGTAGAAAGGTATTGCAGGGCTGTCGGCGTGCCCGCCATTTCGTGAGCATCAGCATCAGAACACGTTGGAAGTTTTGGGGTTACGCAATATAATTTCGTTACATTGAACCCTTAAACGCCGACTGGACGTATTTTACGTCAACATTTTTTGTCTCTCGGGTGCCGACTGGACGTATTTTACAAAAGTTTTTTTGAAAATTCGCGGAAAAATACTTTTAGGCCTACCAGCCGAAAACTCTTGAATCACGCGCCTTGGGGGATGCTGGGAGTTCACGGATCAAGGTTTTGTTTTGTTTGTTTACAATCGCTTACGCAGGGCGGGCCAAGCGCGAATTTCTTTCTTGCCGCACTAAAAAGTATCTGTAACATATCTCGGAAATTATTTCGTCACTTTGACATAATTTTTGTACCATTTTAAATTAGCCATTACATGGAGTATTATATATGAAATCGTGCGCATTTTTATTTGGAATACAACAAAAAATACTCATGATTGTAGCTTTTATCAGTTTTGAGATATTTTCATATAAATAACGATAAGTGCAAATTTCAACCCTTCGGTCAATTGTTGACTCTACCGAAATGATCGAAAAAAAAACGCAATTATAAGCTAAAAAACTCTTATATTTTAGTAATATCAATCATTTACCTTAATTTTGCAACTAATTGGAAATCTCTAGCACAATATTTCGATTTATGGTGAATTTATGAAAAACTTTTTCCTTACGTCCGCGCGGTAACTTCCGAAAAAAATCATACATGCGATTGTGGTAATGTTTGCACCATGTTAAATTAGCCGTTACATAAAGTTTTATATATGAAAATGTGTGAAATTTCATGCACAATACAACTAAAAACAACCCATGGATGTAGCTTTTATCAATTTTGAAATATTTTCATATAAAAAATGATAAGTGTCAAATTTTCAACCTTCGGTCAACTTTGACTCTACCGAAATGGTCGAAAAACGCTATTGTAAGCTAAAATGCTTATATTCTAGTAATATTCAAGCATTTACCTTCATTTTGCAACAAATTGGAAGTCTCTAGCACAATATTTCGATTTATGGTGAATTTATGAAAAAAATAACATTTTCTTTACGTGCGCGCGGCTAACTCTTCCGAAAAAATCATACGTGCGATTGTGGTAATGTTGCACCATTTTAAATTAGCCGTTACATAAAGTTTTATATATATGAAAATGTGCGCAATTTCATGTAGAATACAACAAAAATAATTTGAAGGTTGTAGCTTTTCCCATTTTTGAAATATTTGCATATAAATCACGATAAATAGAAAAAAAACCACGTTCGGTAAACTTTGACTCTACTGAAATGGTCGAAAAACGCAATTGTAAGCTAAAACTCTTACAGTCTAGTAATATTCAGTCATTTATCTTCATCTTGAAACAAATTCGAAGCCTCTAGCACAATATTTAGATTTATGGTGAATTTAAAAAAAAAAAATAAAACTTTCCTTCCCTCCAAGAGCGGATTCTCCGCCACAAATCTCCGAAATGCGTACGTCCCATTCTCGGAATATTTGTTCTGTTTTCATATTAGGCATTTCATAGAGTTTTATATGAAAATATGCACACTTTCATTTAGAATAAGACAAAAAATATTTGAAGGTTGTAGCTTTTCTTATTTCCGAAATAATTGCATATAAAAAAATATATATAAAAAAATTCGACATTCGGTCAACTTTAACTCGTCAGATATGGTCAAAAACTGAAATTGTAAGCTAATACTCTTACAGTATAGTAATATTCAATCATTTTTATTCATTTTTGAAAGAAATTGGAAGTCTCTAGGACAATATTTTAGATTTATGGTGAATTTTTGAAAAAAAATATTTGTTTATGTCCATGCGTTACGAATTCATGCATTATTTTGCGATAATAGTTTTTCTCTGTGTTGGCTTTTTAATTCGTTTTGCAATGTGTTATATACCAAATGATCGCAATTTAGTGATACATTACAACGGAATAAAAAGTAACTTGTTACCTTTAACTATTTTGCGCACAGCGTGATTTGAATGCAATTATATATGAAATTTCGTTTTTGCGCTATCATATATCGCATTATTTATATATGATAATGATAATTTTTTTTCATTTTGATGGTTGCATACTAAAACTTCAGCCAATGACAAAAAAAGGAGCCAAAAATGAACTCTTAATCTTGAAAACTAAGCACGCTGTGATTTTTGAAAAAATATTTTTTCCGCTTCCGCGCTCACTCTGAAACACCTCCGGCACACGGGAGACTTTTTTTTTTTTTTTACCGCTTCGGCGTTTAAGGGTTAATATATATCAAAACATTGTACACGTTAAACGTACTTATTTTATGGGTTTCGCAGGTGCGAAATATTTGTTTATGTCCTTGCGTTACGAATTCATGCATTATTTTGTGATAATATTTTCTCTGTGTTGCTTTTATCGTTTTGCAATGTGTTATATACCAAAATGATCGCAATTTAGTGTAAATTACAACGGAATAAAAAGTAACTTGTTACCTTTAACTATTTTGCGCACAGCGTGATTTGAATGCAATTATATATGAAATTTCGTTTTTGCACTATCATATATCGCATTATTTATATATGATAATGATAATTTTTTTCATTTTTGATGGTTGCATACTAAACTTCAGCCAATGACAAAAAAAGGAGCCAAAAATGAACTCTTAATCTTGAAAACTAAGCGCGCTGTGATTTTTTGAAAAAATATTTTTTCCGCTTCCACGCTCACTCTGAAACACCTCCGGCACACGGGAGACTTTTTTTTTTTTTTTGCTTTTTTTTTTTTTTACCGCTTCGGCGTTTAAGGGTTAATATATATCAAAACATTGTATACGTTAAATGTACTTATTTTATGGGTTTCGCAGGTGCGGACCTTACTTCCCCGTGGGGCCGTCACCACCTCTATAGATCTTACAGACGCTTACTATCATGTCCCGATAGCAAGGAACTTCTCTCCGTACCTAGGCTTCAGGCTAGGAAATAAGGCTTACTCATTCAGAGTCATGCCAGTCAGGCTCAACATTGCGCCCAGGATATTCACCAAACTAGGAGAGACGATAATCCAAGAACTAAGAACCCAAGGGATTATGTTAGTAGCCTACCTAGACGGCTGGCTCATTTGGGCAGCCAGCGTCGAAGAATGCCGCAAATCAACAGCCAAAGTGATAGAATTCTTGGAGTTTCTAGGCTTCCAGATAAACAAGGAAAAATCTCGGCTGGATCCGGCTCCCCACTTTCAATGGTTGGGAATCCAATGAAACCTAATAAAACACATGCTATCTCTTCCACCCAGGAAGGCCAAGCAGATAGCAGCGGCTACCAAACAGTTCCTCAAGAACAAAAAGGTGTCTCGGCGTACCCAAGAGAGAATTCTGGCCAAGGCAGTACCACTGCAATTCCCTCCGCCGTCTTTGACAATTCTTACAGAAGCGTCACTGAGTGGCTGGGGAGGATAATCACCATACAAGAAGGTTGAGGTGTTATGGTCGGATATGTTCCGCCAGTTCCACATCAATGTTCTGGAAGCTATGGCAGTTTTCCTGACCTTAAAGCGACTAACTCCGGCCAGGAACAGTCATGTGAGAATAGTCTCTGACAGTCTAGTGGTGGTACATTGCATAAACAGAGGGGGCTCCAGGTCAAGCAAACTAAATCACGTGCTAATTGCAATTCTGTCATTAGCGGCGAAAAATCAGTGGCATCTGTCAGCAACCTACCTGGCAGGGGTAAAGAATGTGATTGCGGACGCACTTTCCAGGACAACCCCGCTAGAGTCGGAGTGGTCTCTGGACAGGAAATCATTCCGATGGATTTGCAACCAAATCCTGGACCTTCAAGTAGACCTATTCGCCACAGAATCCAACCACAAACTACCATGTTATGTGGCACCCAACCTGGACCCTCTAGCTTATGCCAGAGATGCGATGTCCATAGATTGGAACAACTGGCAGAAGATTTATCTATTCCCACCGGTGAATCCTCTGATGAAGGTCCTGCACAAGCTACGATCTTTCACAGGAAAGGTGGGATTAGTGGCACCCAACTGGCCGAAGAGCAACTGGTTTCCGCTTCTTCTAAAATTGAAGCTCCGACCCAAACGGATCCCTCGCCTGGAACTGACACAGATAGTACAAACTCAGACTTTGTCAGCTTCCTCAAGAATTCTGAATGCCCTAACTTTATGGACTTCATGAAGTTTGTAGCCCAAAAGGATGCAAGTATCGATCCACTTAACATTTCATTTATAGAATCAGATAAAAGAGAATCAACACTCAGGCAATATGATTCGGCAGTCAAAAAATTGGCCAAATTCCTAAAGGAATCAGCTGCTCATAAAGTGACCACGAACCTGACAATTTCGTTCTTTAGAACTCTCTTCGAGAAAGGCCTAGCCGCTAGTACCATTACGACAATCAAGTCAGCCTTAAAGAAAATTTTTCAGGTTGGCTTTAGTATTAACTTGTCAGGCGCATACTTCTCCTCCATTCCAAGAGCGTGTGCCCACCTGAGACCAACTGACCACCCACATATGGTCACTTGGTTCTTGAATGACATACTCAAATTAGCCTCAGATACCAATAATGAGTCATGCTCGTATATAACCCTACTAAGAAAAACTTTATTCCTAGTGGCTATGGCCTCAGGTGCCAGAATATCTGAACTCTTGGCTCTCTCAAGGAATCCAGACCATATAGAATTCCTCCTGTCAGGGGAAGTACTACAATCCCCAGACCGGAGGTTCTTGGCTAAGAATGAGGACCCACAAAATAGATGGGCTCCATGGAAGATCATCCCTCTGACACAGGACACATCATTGTGCCCTGTCACCACCCTTAGATCCTTCTTAGCCAGAACTTCTGCAATATCTTCAGGTCCCCTTTTCATTAGAAAGAAAGGTGGTATGATTTCTCTTAAAGGTATTAGACAACAAATACTCTACTTCAATAAACAGGCCAACCCGGATTCAGTCCCACATGTCCATGATATCCGAGCAGTGGCTACCTCTATTAATTACTTTCAAAATATGAATTTCTTAGACCTGAAGAAATATACGGGTTGGAAATCTCCAGCAGCCTTTAAACGCCAATATTTTAAGAACTTAAAAGCCCTTAAATTCCCAGCAATTGCTGCAGGGAGCATAGTCTCTCCTGAATAATGAATCCTGTCAATCTTCTCCTTACCCTTACACCCCCCCCTTACTTTCTTAATACTCTCTCCTTCCTGCCTGTCTCGCTCATATTCCCCACCAAACCTCTCTCCTCTGGATTGGGAGGGCCTGCTGCTGGAACATGTTTATAAATTGTTTGGTCTATGATTGTCCTATGGACCGGTCTGTACATACCCCAAAAAATGTGATATTGCCTTGGATACCCTATTCAATTGTATGATATTGTCATGTTCTTACTAGTTCTAAGTCATAGTTTAAGTCCTAGTGTAAGTAATAAGTAAGTAAATTTATTTTTAAATGAACCTTAGGTTTCATTAACTCCTTCTTATAAACTACTTAGTATCTGGTAAGCTCGGATAGGAATTCTCTGATACCTTTTCATCGGCGAACACAGGTCGAACCCAGAAAAGGGATTTTGATGAAGGAAAAATCTATTTCTGGGGGAAGACCTGTGTCACCCGGTGATCCCAGCCCTTCTAATTAACTTCCCCACCCTTATACCAATCCAAGCCGTGGTGTCTAATCCAGGAATGCAGATGGCGCTCGAGTCAGGTAGTAGTAGCAGGCGCGAGAGGGAGGGAGGGGCCTTAGCGACGGCTCTCTCCATGGGAGGGATTTTGGAAAGGAATCCTCTAATTGGCAAAACATCTGTGAATAGGGGCTTCCACTCGCCTTGTACTTTATACCCGACACCCTTTGGGTGCTCGCGCAAGGGTAGTAACCTCAGCATACCATGCTAGCTTTTTTCCCTGGTATATTTAGAATCTATTTATACTTAGAAAAGTCAGCTACAGGAACTTTTCACTGGGCGACACAGGTCTTCCCCCAGATATAGATTTTTCTTTTGTCAAAATCCCTTTTTGATGAGGTTAGTTTGGAAGTCCTACACGAATAACTACCAACCCTAGCCTACCTGACCAGATTGAGGCCTAGGTTTTGGAGGGTAGGCTAGGTGTTTGAGAGTGCTTCTCACTACCCATAGTTGGTACTAGTCCTGGCTTACCTGACCAGACCGACATTTTGGTTTTGGAGGGTGATCCATCACTGGAAAGTTCCTCTCTTGTTATTTAAATGTAGATGCTAGGCCTGTCTTACCTGACCAGGTCGATATGTTCAATTTTGGAGGGTTAGGTTAGGCTCTAGAGTGTCCTCTTTCGTGACGTACTTGCAGGTGCTAATCCTAGCCTACCTGACCAGATCGGTGTATCCAATTTTGGAGGGTTAGGCTAGGCTCAATGAATTTGCTCGCCTTTATTCGTCTGTAGTACTTCCTCTTCTTCCTTATCAAGATATTTTGTAAAGTATAGCCTTGGCCCATTACCTCCTTTAGGGTGTCAGTTGGCCTACCGTCATCTGCCCCTTTAGTAGTAGGCTATTTTACGTCTTCTCAGAGGGTGTTTAATCACCTGACCGGCTGCCGTTGCCAGGCTATTACTAGTTTACCTTTCTCCTCGGGGCTCTCCCTTCTGTTCCGGACTCGTTCCGGAGGTGTTTTGTTAGCTCACTGACCAAGTAACCCTACCGGTGAACAGCAGTTGGAGCGTCGAGCACTGTTCTGGTGGATTAGTCGGAGGAGATTAAGGTTAGAAAGATTATGTATTCTCTGTTGGTATGTCTCCGGGCCTGTGTTTATTCCAGTGAGGTGTGGTCTACCATCACATGCGCCAGAATGTTATACGCCGGAGTTCTGCGTACCACTGTTCCCGCCGCTCTGTTTTCCGTATTTCTCTGTGGTTATCGCTGCTTTCCCCAGTTCGGTGGAGGCGGAACTAGGCTTAGGCAATGCGTTTCCGATTGACTTGGAATTGTTATCCTACTACGGTGTGATCAGACTCAGGCTTAGGTTTTACCTTGTTTCCCTGTTTTGTATCAGGCCAACTCCAACGGTCATAGCTATTGAGATACAAAGATTATGGATTCCGGAGCAGGCGGAGACAATCAGAGCTTTTACATTATGTAAAATTATAATAGTTGATGTTTACCTTTAGCGGGTTTTAGTAGAACTAGCCTAAGTGTACACATACTGCCGGAATTAACTCCGGCGGAACTATTTGACGATACTCATGTAGCAATTTTAACTTACAGATGTTACGCTGTCAGGAGTTGGGTTGCACAGCCGTCCTCCAACAATCTTGTGGTCATGAGGTCTGTCGATCTCATGCCAGCTGTGCTGTAGAGGTCGATAACCTCTTGGTCTGGCACCCGGAAGGCTGTGAAGTTTGCTACTCCTTGTTTGAGAATGTGACTTATGAGTTGGTAGGTACCATCCTCACCTTGGTAATGTTCTCTATTTTTATGATATATCCTTATATATATTTGAAAAGAAGGCACGTTCCGCCACTGGAGAATCTGATTTCGTCCTCTTTTACAGACTCCTCAGGCGCTCAAAGCCTTCTCGTTGGCGACCCTAAGGGTCTGGGTTGGAGGTTTTGGTAGGAACATCGCTGCCGGATGCCCCTATGTACTGTTGGAGGAGCTTTGTTCGTTACTGTACCCGAACGCAAGGACTTCTTCGGCAGTAGCTAGGTAAGTGGCGGCCCCTATTATTGCCAAAATACAGATGGAGACCCAGGCCCCTCTGGAAGACCAAGAGGCCTTGTGCGAGGAGGTAGCGGAAGAGGTGGCAGCCATCAGTATCCATCGTGAACCCATGACCGTCGACGCGCAGGAAGAAGGTAGGGAAGTAAGTGAGGCAGGTAGTTTTAGATCTAGATCCTCTAAAAAGAAATCACTTTCTTTCAGCCCAACTCATTCTTCTTCCTCTCCTTTTCAGGGCTTCTCAAAGTCCATGAACCTTGGGGACAGGTCTGGTTCCGTGATCCCCAAGGTGAAAGCCCTGAAAAAGAAGACTGTCTAGGACTACCAGACCAACTAAACCTACTCCGGCGAGTTCTGCCAGGTCGTCATTGGCTCCCACGCCTATGGCTTCCTTGGCTAAAGCTACTCCCCCACCTAGGGGGTCGAGAGCCAAGGTATCTAAAGCCAGATTCGCTAATCTTCTCATGGAGAAGATGGGCAATATTGTGGACTCAAGGTTTCAGTCGATGTCTTCTCAGCTCGCCTCAGCCTTGGAGAAATCAGGTCAGTCCATCCTGTCTCTGGCTCAGAGACTACAAGTCCAGGAGAGTTTGCTGGCCGAACTTATGCAGTCCGGAGGTACACAGCAGTCCTTCATTGTGCCAGACGCTTCTAAACTTCCGCCATTCGAGGACAGCAACCCATGGCGGTTGGCTCTGCATGCTCCCTTTTCGGATGGCATGCTGACGATTGAAGGCTGTGGAACCCATCCCGTGGAAGATTACGAGTTCTTCCCGGCGGACCTCCAGTTTCCCTTCCCAGGCTTCGCTCGGTTAGCTGAGGAAGCATTCGTCAGGGTAGACAGGGTCCCAAAGGAGACTGTAATTTATCCTAGGGACCAGGCCCAGTCAGCATGGGTCCACACCCTTTTGGAATGGGAGTGCGCCAACACCAAACTGACGCCACACAAGGGTTGCTACACCATGTTCGTGGTGGGGGATAACATCCCGACCCCTTACACATCTAAGATCGCAGAGTTAACTCTTCAGGCCGGAATGGAGGATAAGCCGATGCCTCAGCTTCGAGAGAGAGCCTACCTCTCTGCTCTTTCCCGGAGATCTGGAGTGCTGGGTGGGCGCTCCAGAAACATTCACAGTGGGCAAACTCAGTTTAGTGAACGACTACCCAGAATCCCGGATGCCATGGTAAAGGAGAGTTTGAGTCCAGGTGTAGACTGAGTAGGTCGATCAACTCTGTTACCACATCGGAGTTGACGGCTTCTGTCTATTCTTAGGAACCTCTATTCCGGGTTCTAACAAAGTCACTTTTACAGACTTTCCAGTGTGACCTTTATGACTTTGTGGTTGCTAGGCGGAACTGCAAGAACCACGTCTTTGCCGATGCTCCATTAGACACGAGCCTAATAAGCTCATTTAAGCAGCAATCTGGGGACCTAACCTCTTTCCTGTAGACGCAGTTAACAGCGTCATCAGTGAGGCTGCTAGGGCTAATCAGAACCTTCATATCCGCTGGGGTCTTCCCTCCGGACCACAACCCAAAGGTAGGAAGAGGGTCAGGAAGTATCAGCCCTTCCAGGCCCCTCAGACACAGACGATGATTCAGGCAGTTCCCGTCTCCCAGATTGGTCAACCTTCGACCTCTAAGGCACGACCACAACAACAATTGGTGTTGCTGTAGAGTCAGCCAACTCAACAGTCCTCGAGTTTGGCTACTTTCGTGACGTCCCCGGCCTTCAACGCTTCGTTTGAAGCGCAAGGGGCATTTCGAGGCTATAACTGTCATGCAAGGGGTAGCAGAGCAAGAGGTGCTTACACAGAGCTGGTTCCAGAGCTCTCTCCAGAGGCAGAGGTTCCAGAGGAGGCAAAGGAAGTAAGACCTCATCCAGTCTATGAGCCTCTCCAGGTAGGCGGGAGACTCTACCTCTTCTGGGGCCATTGGACCTTCAGTCCGTGGGCCCACAGTATTGTATCAAAAGGTCTGGGGTGGAGATGGATAATAGGGCCTCCCCCACCAGTCAGATTCCACCAAATTCCAACGACAGACCTTCTAGACTATGCCAAAGACCTTCTTCAAAAGAAGGCAATAAAGAAAGTCAGAGACCTGAAATTTCAAAGACGTTTGTTCAGCGTGCCATAGAAGGACACGGACAAACGAAGAGTGATTCTGGACTTGTCCCGTTTCAACTCATACATTCAATGCGACAAGTTCCACATGTTAACCGTCTCGCAGGTGCGGACCTTACTTCCCCGTGGGGGATAATAAGCGTCTTACAGACGTCCCAATAGTGAGAAACTTTCTCCCTCCCTAGGCTTCAAACTAGGAAGACAGGCTTACTCGTTCAGAGTCATGCCATTCGGGCTCAATATAGTGCACAGAATATTCACCAAACTAGGAGAGACAGTAGTTCAGGAACTAAGAGCTCAGGGGGTTACGCTAGTAGCCTACCTAGACGACTGGCTCATTTGGGCACCCAACGAAAAGGAATGTTGCAGGACAACAGCCAAAGTAATAAAATTTCTAGAGTATCTGGGATTCCAGATAAACAAGAAAAAGTCCCATCTCATTCCGGCGTCTCGCTTTCAATGGTTAGGAATTCAATGGGATCTAACCACACACAAACTATCTCTTCCGCCAACCAAGTGCAAAGAGATAGCGAAAGCTACGAGACAATTTCTCAAGAACAGATGGGCTTCTCGTCGTACCCAAGAAAGTCTTAATTTCACTTCAGTTTGCTTCAATAACAAATCTTTTGTTGAAAGCCAGACTGAAGGACATCAATCGGGTATAGCAGAAAAGAGCCAACAGCAGACTCAGAGACAAAATCTTTTTGATTCCGCTGATACTAAGGAAAAGATTTCGTCCGTGGACGACAGTCAAGAGTCTTTCCAAGTCAGTACTGCTCCAATTTCCCCCGCCGTCTCTAGTAGTCCACACAGACGCCTCTCTGAGCGGTTGGGGGGCCTATTCTCAGTACAAGAAGGTTCAAGGAACATGGTCGACAGTATTCCGCCAGTTCCATATCAACATCCTAGAAGCAATGGCCATTTTCCTGACTCTGAAACGACTAGCTCCGGCCAGGAATATTCATATCAGACCAGTCTTGGACAGTGCAGTGATAGTTCACTGCCTAAACAGAGGAGGCTCCAAGTCGAGCCACATAAATCAGGTGATGATAGCAATCTTCTCGTTGGCAATGAAACATCATTGGCACCTGTCAGCTACTCACCTGGCAGGAGTACGGAATGTCATTGCGGATTCACTGTCCAGGACAACTCCGCTGGAATCGGAGTGGTCCCTGGACGTAAAGTCATTCAATTGGATTTGCCCACAAATACCGGGCCTTCAGGTAGACCTGTTCGCTACGGAGTCCAACCACAAACTTCCATGTTATGTGGCTCCTATTTGGATCCTCTGGCTCACGCCACAGATGCGATGTCCATAAACTGGAACAATTGGCAGAAGATTGACCTATTTCCGCCAATAAACCTTTTGATGAAAGTTCTACACAAACTCATATCTTTCAAAGGGCAGATAGCACTGGTAGCACCCAACTGGCTGAAGAAGAATTGGTTTCCTTTTCTACTAGAGTTGAAACTCCGTCCCAGATGGATTCCCAAGCCAAAGTTGACTCAGGTGGTACAAACTCAGACTGTGTCAGCTTCCTCAAGAATTCTGAATGCCCTAACTTTATGGACTTCATGAAGTTTGTGGCACAGAAAGATGCTAATATTGATCCGCTAAACACATTGTTCGTGGAATCAGACAAAAGAGAATCGAGACACTGGCAGTATGATTCGGCAGTGAGGAGGTTAGCCATCTTTCTAAAAGTATAAGATGTTCAGACAATGACTACGAATCTGGCAATTTCATTTTTTAGAACTGTTCGAAAAAGGCCTAGCTGCTAGTACCATTACTACGACTAAATCCGCCTTAAGAAAGATATTTCAGTTTGGCTTTAATATTGATTTAACAGATTCGTGCTTCTTGCTATCCTTAGAGCATGTGCTCGTCTGAGACCAGTAAACTGGCCTCATACGGTCTGGTTTTTAAATGACGTACTCAAGTTAGCTTCAGATACTGATAATGAATCATGCTCATATATAACCCTTCTCAGGAAAACATTATTTTTAATGAGCCTGGCCTCAGGTGCCAGAATATCTGAACTGTCGGCTCTCTCTAGAGAACCAAATCATGTTGATTTCCTCCCGTCAGGAGAAGTTCTGCTTTCTCCGGATCTGAAATTCTTGGCAAAGAATGAAGACCCACAGAACAGATGGTCTCCGTGGAAGATTGTCCCTCTTCCACAGGACCCATCATTATGTCCAGTTATTACATTAAAGTCTTATCTTGACAGAACTTCTAATAGGTCTTCAGGTCCTCTTTTTATTAGAGAGAATTGTGGAACCATTTCCTTGAAGGCCATCAGACAACAAATTCTTTATTTTATTAAACAAGCTAATCCGGATTCAGTTCCTCAGGTCCATGATATCCGAGCAGTGGCTACCTCAGTTAATTATTTTCATCATATGAACTTCGATGATCTCAAAAAGTATACGGGTTGGAAATCCCCGACAGTATTTAAATGCCACTGTCTAGTCTCTAGAGGCCCTTAAATATTCTGCAGTGGCTGCAGGGAACATTGTCTCCCCTGATGCAGCCTAATTATGTATTTTGTAATTTTGTATATTATTAATTATCATTGATTTTGCTATTAATTACCTTTGGGTACTCCCTCTCACCTACCTGCCTCGCTTGTATTCCCTGCCTCTTTGCCTTTTTGTTACGGACTGGATTGCTTATCAACCCACTCCTGTACTACTTGTACATAGTTCATTATTTCATGTTATATTCATTACCTGTTCTTATTTTTCCTGGTGGTGGTATGAATTTGGTCATATATTTTTATACGTTATTTACTCCTTGTATTTTGTTATCCTTAACTTGGATCATTAAAACAATAATTATAAGAAAATTTTATTTTACCTTTCATATAAACATTTTTTGTTTTACCCAATTTACCAAGCTTGTATGGCCAAATCTCTGTTACTATTTCACTGGGCGACACAGGTCGATCCCAGAAAAGGGATTTTGACAAAGGAAGAATCTATTTCTGGGCGAAGACCTGGGTCGCCCAGCAAACCCATCCCTCTCTTTTCCTTTCCCCACCCTTTAGCTGGCCCAAGCTTGGGTGCATATTTCAGGAATGAGGGTTCTTGGCAGAGGTAGTAGTGACGAGTGGAAGGTAGCCGTTGTAACGGCACCTCTCTAGTGGGGGATTTTGAGAGAGGAGAGACCTAATTGGCAAAGTATCTGTGATAGTGGCTTCCACTCACCCCTGATGCTATACCAACACCCTATGAGGGTGATCGATCCAGAGGTAGTAACTCTGGCATTCCATATGGCTTTTTTCTCTGGTATATTTAGCATTTATTTATACCTAGAAATGAGTGCTATAGGAACATTTCACTGGGCGACACAGGTCTTCACCCAGAAATAGATTTTTCCTTTGTCAAAATCCCTTTTTTAAAAATTGTTAAGGCACAAAAAAGTTCTTTAAAAAGTCAGACTTTAATCTTACTTTACATCTATTCCTGCTTACTTCCATCTTGCTTTCCATCCTCTAACTATTCTTTCTTAGTGCAAATGTGAGGTTTTCTCTCAATTTCACTTTGAGATCCTTGTACTTTATCTTATTTACATTTTGTGGACTTTTTATTCCAACTCCCTTTTACACTGTCTTGAGCACTGATTGTCTGGAAACACTCTAGTGCTTGATTAAACTAAGTTTCATCTTTCATCTATTCTTCAAGTTTGATCCTTCCCGTATCTAAATTTTTTTTTTTTTTACAGAGCTCGAAGTGCATTCAAGTTAATAGAAATTGATGATCGTCACAAAATCCTTAATCCTGGTCAGGTAGTAGTTGAGTGTGGGGCTGCTCCAGGTGCTTGGACTCAAGTGGCTGTCTCCAGAGTTAACAGTTTACAAAATGGTTAAGTGTTAATTATTAACACCTTAATGACTAAAGTATTACTCTACTTAAAATCACATATCTTACAAAATACGTATTAGCATAATTTCTTATTTTTGCTTAATAAATTTGAAATGACTACTGTTTTGACGTATTTAGGAAATTGTTGTGTATAATTCTCATGACTCAATACTTGATTTGCACGTTTTGCTGAAAATTTATACTATTGATTGTTTAGAATTCATACCATGTAACCTGTTCAGGAAATGAATATGGAAGAATGTTAATCGACTGCATATAGCCAAACAAGTAAGAAAGAGAGCATTTCACCTAAAATACTTAAACTAACTCCACTTTTTGTGACTGCTGTTTGAAAGTTTGAAAGGGGCAGAAATTCTTGAACTCCTAAAACATGACATTTCTGGGTCGACCTGTGTTCGCCGGTGAAAAGGTCCTTCTTAATACTTTTCTGATATAAATAATTTCCAAATATACCAGAGAAAGTTAAACCATTGGTATGCAGAGGTTACTACCCTCGCGCGAGCACCTCAAGGGCGTCGTGTATAAAGAAAGGGCGTGTGAAAGCCACTAAACACAGGTCATCTTCCAATTAGATTACTCCTTCGTCAACATATGAACACGGGATGTGCCGACACAACGGTCTCCACCACACCGCTCCGACTCACCCAGTCCCCGCCCGATGCGAGCGCCATCTTACATCCTTCTTTTGGACTCGTGAGCGTTGTAATTGTGCGAATCGTGTCTGTATTTTCCTACGATTTCTGGATTTATTTCATCATGGCTGAAGCTCTACCTTCACCTGGACCAATGTTAAGTACCATAAATTCTGTTTTTGCTTGTAAAAAACAGCTTATGAATCGGTATTTACACGTAATTTTGGGGTTTTATAGCATGGTACCGGCCATGCGCTCACAACCGATCGTAAACAAAGCATGTTGGTTTCGGTATACCCCTACGTGTAGTTTAAAGATAGCTTTAGCTTTCCTTTTTAATGCCACACTCGATAGTTCGTCTCACAGAGTGTTTCTGTGCAGATTATATATGCAGTTTAACTGCAGGAATTTGTACGTATTTGCACAGTTTATAATTTTGGACCTCACGAGTCCCGTTATTATTATAAAGTAGTCTTGTTTAAGCGAGGAAGAGGGCTCCTTTGGACAGTCAGAAGTAGTGCAATATTTATTAACATCTTACATGTCCAAACAGTATTTAAAACGTTGAGAAAATTCTTTACGGTTTTAGTCTATAAGGTGAAATACCGCGTCAGACCATCGGGCCGCGGTTACGGTTGGCCTTTTGGGGTGTTTTACGCTAGGCCTCTCTTCCTCGCTTACTCATGTCCTTATTTATGAATATCAGTGTATGTAGTTTATGGTTTATCATAAGGAACTGGTCGTTCATATACGAAGTGTATTAACTATTGTCTAGTACTGAAAGAGGCTGGAGACATCCCCCTCTTTTCAGTTACCTTGTAGTAGCCCGCTCGAACAAATATACTAACAAGGTTGGATTATTTCCCCCTTTTGTTAGTCTAAGTTAAGGACTATCTTAACAGTTCTAAGTACATAGGTTACAGAGAATTGGGGAAAGATGTCCCCCTTCCGTGTGCAAAAGAGGCTGGATTAATCCCCCTCTTTCGTGACCTGATTGTACTTTAAGCTTGGCTACGTATTAAGGTTATTAGGCTTTAGTTTAATCTAGATAAACTATTATATTTTATGTTTTCATTCAAGGTTTTCCATACATGAGGTGGTACCATTCTTGAACATAGTTAGCCTAGGCCTCTGTTCTTGGTCCAGACCGATAACATTGTGTCGTAGAGTACCACCAAGTGTTAATGACAATGATAAACGTAGTCTTGGGAACCACTTGCTATAGTGTTCCCCGACTTTACCGAAGAATTGACTTTAATAGGTAATTCTGCTTTTGGTGGTACTATACGCTATAAGTTATCGCGAATGGTCCATTAACATCGTGGTTAAGATCAACCACTATCGGCCGCCATTTGCGTTTCTTTCGGTATTCCGCCCAGCATGTTCTATCATAAACCCCCCTTCCTTTCTTCCCCCGCCATGGCTTGGGGAAGATATGGAAAAGGTGGAGTGGTAGATAATTCAATAAGAATTACCTTGCGGAACTCCGTTCGCCGGAGATCCACCGACGGAGACTCCGTCTTATTAAAGGTTACCATTAGAAATGTTAGTTGATTTTATCATGTGGTATGAGATGTTTTCGCACATCATCTCCGGCATTGACTAGGCCGATTGGGAACACCTTCCCCGGTTAGGCTTTCCGTTTTCTCGATATGGTACACATCCTCAGCTCCGGTAATATGGCTCCGGTGATATACTTCACCGGAGATTAGCATGACTAAATATTATTCTATAAAAAGAAATATGGATTTACCTTGTTGATACGATAGTCAATTTCTCCGGAGATCACCGGACATCCGGGATATACGGAATAAATTGTGAATATTTCGGTTTAACATACGTTACACTCTCCGTTTAATAATATTACCTACAACGAGACTGTATATGCATGCTAAGTTAAGAATACTGGCATGCTCTATTTCTAAGTTAGTTCATTAAGGAGAGTGAGTACTTATTTAAAATATTATATTACAGAAAGTCCGTTGCGCCTTCCAAGGATGCCCTGGGAATTTCAGCGATCCCCGGTGGGACATGACTGCTGTCGGTCCCACGCTCATTGCTCGATCTCGTTTCATTGCTGAAGAGGGCCAGACCCCGTACATGATCTGGTTCCCGGAGTCGTGCGCATGGTGTTTTGAGTTGACCTCAATCTTGTTAAACGATGAGGTAAGATCAAGTAACAAATGGGTATACAATTCTTGATTGTTTGATTAATATAGACATAGTTATAGTTTAAGTGTTAGTCAATGCGACCCATTTATTCCTATCCCCTCTTACAGGCGGATGAGGAGAGTTTGAAGGCGGCCAAGGCAAGTCTCCGGCAGTGGGTGTCTGGATTCGGCCGTAACGCTCCACAAGGTTGCCCTTATGTGTTGGATAACACTCTAGCTACCCGGCTGTTCCCCGGTTCTCCGTCGGCTGGAGTAAAGAGTGAAGTAGCGGCTCCAATTATAGAAGCCATTCGAGCGGCTATGGCTCCAAGCCAGGACGACCAGCAACTGACGGGAGATGTTGCTGCTCTAGACTCCATCTAGAACCGATGGATGAGCATGGTAAGTGGCGTAGAGGTTCCGGCAGGATCCTTCATTTCTCCTACCCCCTCTTCTTCTGCCTCTTCTTTTCTAGGCTTCGATAAATCTGTTCCTTCACCTTGGGAAGGTTCTAGGTCAGTCCGACCCAAGGTGAAGCCTTTGAAGGCATCAAAGCCTTCATCAAAGGCGTCTAAGTCAGCTCCGTTGGCGAAATCAGCGGTCGTCTCCGGCCCCTAGGCCATCGACGTCGTATGATTCTTCGCCAGCTGCCAAGGCACCTCCTCCTTCTAAAAGGACAGAGGGGTAAGTCCGCTAAACACAAGACGTCGGAGCTTGACTTGCAATCTGACCTCCTCGTAGACAAACTTTTATCAAGGTTTAGAGAGGTAGTGGATGAGAGGCTGGATGAGAGAATTCCTCCTACTCCGGCTCCCACTCCAGCCACGCAGTCGGTGACTGACATAGTGGCGGAGCAGCTAAAACCGATCAGAGATCTGATCGCAGGTATACTCCAATCCGGAACTCAAGCTGCTCCATCGACAGTTCCGGATGCATCGAAATTACCGCCGTTCGATAAGAACAACCCTTGGCGGTTTTGCACTCCACGCTCCATACTTGGATGGAACACTAACCCTTGAGGGTCTGGGTACTCGACCATTGTCAGATTTCGAGTTCTACCCAGAAGGACTTCAGTTTCCTTTCAATGGATTTGTCAGACTGACGGAGAATGCACTAGTCAGAATGGATAAAGTTCCTAAGGAAACAGTGATTTTCGAAAGGAACAAGCCCAAGCTGTCTGGGCTCGCATTATGACTGATTGGGGTTGTACAAACACAAAATTAACCCCTCACAAAGGATCGTATTACGATCTTTACATCTCCACAGGACATCGCTTCTCCGTTCATTGATAAGATCACAGAACTACAATTCAGGCTGAGAATGACGATCTGCCAATGCCGACTCTCAAAGAGACGGATGCTACCTCCCTCCTCATGCCAGCCACTAGAGAATTCTGCAGGACGTTCCGTCGACTTTCACAGTCGGAAAACTAGACGCAGACTGTGCGTCTTCTTTGTTTTCAGAAAGACTCCCGAACTACCGGATAACTTACTGAAGGCAGAGTTTGAGGCAAGATCAAGGTTGGCTAGGTCCATCAACGCAGTGACATCACTGGAGTTGGTGGCCTCCTATATAAAGAAGAGCAGCTTTTCAAGGTCTTAGCTAAGAGCCTCTTACAAACTTATCAGCTGGACCTTCATGAATTCATTGCAGCCAGGAAAAGCTGCAGGAAACATGTGTTAGCTGAGGCGGACTATTAGGCACGAGCCTAATAGACTGATCAAGTCTTCCTCTGGGGAAAGAATCTATTTCCTCAAGAAGAAGTAGACAAGGTGCTACACAGAGGCGGCCAGGACGAACCAAAACCTTCGAGTTCGTTGGGGTCTCTCTTCCAAACGGAAGTTCGACCCTACAGCAAAGCACCAGAACCCAAAGAAGAAACAAAAGTATTTTTACTACTTACAAGGGGTTCCGAAGTCAGCAGCGCCAACAAACAAATCCTCCAACCCAAGTGTCGAAACCTTCGACATCAAAAACCACACACACAACAATTCATGATTGTACCCGCACCTCAGGCGTACAGTCACCAGCCACTGCAAGCATGGATGTCCTTCCTACCGGTCATTTAACCCACGGACCTGCGAAGCCACCGGAGCCTTTCGAGGATACCCTCGACAATCCGGTGGTAATAGAGCTAGAGGGCAGTTCCGCCAACGAGGCGGACCTAGAACCAGAGGCGCAAGGGGTGGGTGGTAGAGGATATAATCCGACCCATAATCAATGAGAAGGACCGGGTAGGAGGGAGACTGTACCGGTTCAGAGATCATGGACCTTCAGCCCTTGGGCACACAGTATTGTTTCCAAGGGTCTGGTTGGAAGTGGAAGAAGGGGTCCCCACCTCCTCCGGTGAATTTCTTTCAGACACCTACACCAGATCTGAAAGAATACACCAAAGATCTCCTACAGAAAAAAGCTATAAAGAGAGTAAAAAGCTGAAATTCCAGGGACGTCTGTTCACTGTTCCAAAAAAGAATTCGAACAAAAAGAAGAGTAGTCCTGACTTGTCCAAACTGAATTCTTACATTCTCTGCGACAAGTTCCGTTATGCTGACTGTCTCACAGGTACGGACCTTACTTCCCCGTGGGGCCGTCACCACCTCTATAGATCCTTACAGACGCTTATTATCATGTTCCGATGGCAAGAAATTTCTCTCCCTACCTAGGCTTCCGCTTAGGCAGAAAATCCTATGCATTCAAGGTGATGCCGTTCGGCCTCAACATTGCTCCCAGGATATTTACGAAACTAGGAGAGACAGTATTACAACAACTCAGGAACCAAGGAATACTGCTAGTAGCCTACCTAGACGATTGGCTCATTTGGGCGAAGACAGTAGAAGATTGCCACAAAGCAACAAACAAAGTAATTCAGTTCTTGCAAAGTCTAGGTTTTCAGTTGAACTTCGAAAAATCCCGGCTACAACCAGCAAGTCAGTTCGATTGGCTGGGGATTCATTGGGACGTTGAAAGAGCACAAGCTATCTCTTCCACCCAAGAAAGCCAAAGAGATAGCATTAGCAACGAAACAATTGATCAAGAACAAAATGATAACAAGACGAGCTTTAGAAAGAATTCTCGGCTTACTCCAATTTGCCTTCAGTAACAGACGTCCTACTGAAAGCCAAACTCAAAGACATCAATCGAGTTGGAAAAGAGAGCAAAGATACATTTAAGAGACAAAGTATCTACAATTCCCTCCGTTTTAATAAAGAGACTACTCCCATGGACACAGTACAAGAAACTGACCAAATCAGTTCCTTTACAAATCCCCCCTCCTCAAGTGACGATTCATACAGACGCGTCACTCAGTGGTTGGGGGGGTTGGGGTTTACTCCCAACACCAAATGTTTCAGGGAATCTGGTCACTCAATATGAAACAGTTTCACATAAATGTGTTGGAAGCAATGGCAGTGTTTCTAACCTTGAAACAATTGCATCACCACAAGACAAGTCATGTGAGGATAGTCTCAGACAATTCAGTGGTAGTCCACTGCATAAACAGAGGAGGTTCCAAATCACCCAATCTGAATCATGTTCTAGTAACAATATTTTCCTTGGCAGCAAAAAGAAACTGGTTCCTGTCAGCAACACATCTGGCAGGAGTAAAAAAATGTTATAGCGGACGCTTTCTTTTATCCAGAAACCAAGCCTTTAGAATCGGAGTGGTCCCTAGACTGAATTCATTTCGGTGGATAACCAGACTAGTTCCAGATCTCCAGGTAGACTTGTTTGCGACATGCACCAACCACAAACTTCCTTGCTACGTAGCCCCCAACCTGGACCCTCAGGCCTATGCCATGGACGCATTAACCTTAGATTGGAACCACTGGCAGAAGATTTATCTGTTCCCTCCAGTGAATCTTCTGATGAAGGTGTACACAAACTACGTTTCTTCAAAGGAACAGTGGCCCTAGAACACCCAACTGGCCCAAAAGCAATTGGTTTTCGCTACTAGAGCTGAAGCTCCATCCAGACGGATCCCACATCCAAAGTTGACACAAATAGTTTCAAACTCAGACTGTGTCAGCTTCCTCAAGAGTAGTTCAAACCCTAACTTTGTGGACTTCATGAATTTGCTGCTCATAAAGATGCAAATATCGATCCGGAGAATGTCTTATTCATAGAATCTGACAAAAGGGATTCAACGCTTAAGCATATGATTCGGCTGTTAAGAAATTAGCGGAGTTTATAAAGAATTTAGTATTCTTCAAATGACCCCAAATTTGGCCATTTCATTTTTTAAAACCTTATTTGATAAAGGCCTAGCCGCTAGTACTATTACTACGATTAAGTCGGCTCTGAAAAAGATTTTTCAAGTTGGATTTAATATTAATTTAGCAGATTCTTATTTTTCATCCATTCCCAAAGCTTGTGCTCGACTTAGACCTACAATTCGTCCTCAAAGGTCACGTGGTTTTTAAACGATGTTTTAAAACTAGCCTCGGATATCAACAACGAATCTTGCTCTACATTCTCTACTGAGAAAAACTTTGTTTCTTACAGCCATGGCCTCAGGTGCCAGAATATCAGAATTAGCAGCTCTCTTCACGTAATCCTGAGAAACTTAGATTTCCTCCCATCAGGAGAAGTACTGCTCTCGCCGGATAGGAGTTTCCTAGCTAAAAAATGAAGATCCTCAAAATAGATGGTCTCCTTGGAAAATTATTCCTCTACCTCAGGATACATCCCTATGTCCTGTGGGTAACCTGAAAGCCTTTTTAGCTAGATCCTCCTCATGTTCCTCTGGTCATTTATTTGCCAGAGAGAAAGGGGGTAGGGGGTACTCATCTCAATTCAAGGTATTAAGACAGCAAATACTCTACTTCATAAAGCAAGCTAATCCAGAATCTTTCCACATGCTCATGATATTCGGGCTATAGCTACCTCAATTAATGATTTCAAATATGAATTTTGATGACCTTAAGAAGTATACGGGTTGGAAATCTCTCGGGTCTTTAAACGCCACTATCTAAGAAATATTCAAGCCTTAAAATTTTCCACTATAGCGGCGGGGAGTTTAATCTCATCTGACTAACTTTCCTTACTTCAATTTGCGTCCATTCCTTATACTGTCACCTTTCTACCTGCCACTCTCGCCACGATGCCTCTCACCTCGTAGATCAGATTCAGCCACCCAAGTATCATGCTTCTCCTTAGGATATCGTTCATTCTTAGATTCGGCTTAATCATACCTGTATATATTAGATTATTAAATGTATATGATTCGTTTACATTTTTGTTTAGGTATACATATTTAGTAATTAAGTTTATAATATAAAGTTATATTCTTAAGTTTAGAAGTTAAGATTTGATATTGCATTTTTAGAGATTAAGCTATTTTAGTTATATTCTTAACTTTAGACATTAAGTTTATATGCTACTATTACTTAAATGATATGGATCTATTAATTGATGTTTTTCATTATCCTTTTTTAATTAATTTCGATTCATGAGCTTGAAAGCATTCTCTGGTATTTTTTCACCGGCGAACACAGGTCGACCCAGAAAAGGGATTTGACGGAGGAAATCTATTTCTGGGGAGAGACCTGTGTCGCCCGGTGAAACCCTACCCTGTTTCCCATCCCATTCCTTTCCAAGCCATTACTGAAATCTATGACAGAAGGATGTAAGATGGCGCTCGCATCGGGCGGGGACTGGGTGAGTCGGAGCGGTGTGGTGGAGACCGTTGTGTCGGCACATCCCGTGTTCATATGTTGACGAAGGAGTAATCTAATTGGAAGATGACCTGTGTTTAGTGGCTTTCACACGCCCTTTCTTTATACACGACGCCCTTGAGGTGCTCGCGCGAGGGTAGTAACCTCTGCATACCAATGGTTTAACTTTCTCTGGTATATTTGGAAATTATTTATATCAGAAAAGTATTAAGAAGGACCTTTTCACCGGGCGACACAGGTCTCTCCCCAGAAATAGATTTTTCCTCCGTCAAAATCCCTTTTTTGAAAGTAAAATGTATTTTTCCCTAACCGTACAAACCTTGATTCCTTTACTTAGGATAGATTGTAGCGCAGCTGAAAATCCTGGCTAGTACATTTTTTTATATCGAGGTAGCTAACTACCGGGCCGGTAGTTACCTGCCCGGCAGTTGGGAAGCACCGCCCTCCTGATATCAAGGGGTTGGGTGTTTGGCAGGACCATGCAAGTAAAGGACTCCAGGTTTGTATGGTTAGGGAAAAATACCAGGACCCGGGGTTATAGCTCAGAGTTGTGGATCCTCCATCCAGTGAGCCATGGTAAATGCGACCTGATGGCTGACGGCCTGGATATCAAAGGTGTTAGCATAGAACTCTCTCTGGCAACCAAAACCAGGCTATATAATCATAACGGGTTTGTTGGGTTCCATCACACTCCCCCTCGGAAAGGAGTGTGGAGACTGACTTCTGTGTGTCTACAGAAAAACCACTAGTTGGACATGGAATGCATACCAGTATTGAAATCAGTGCCGGAGAACCGGTTTCGATGCTGTGGCTCCAAGTAAGGGCGAAAGGTAAGAGAAAATAAGCCAGTCATACTCTCACATTCACCCCCAGCCTGACACGGAACCTCGATCCTCGATTTGATACTTCCGACCTCTGAGGGCACAGAGGCAGCTAAACCACTTGCAAAGCGACTACCACAGGACCAAGATCAGCTGTTTCGAGGTAGCTGTGGGTACAGTCTTGAAGGTAGAACCTGGTGAAGGTGGGAGGGTGAGACCATGTGCCAGCTTCCATCACCTGGGTTACAGAGAGATTCTTCCTGAAGGCAAGAGATGTGCTCACTCCATGCACATTGTGAGCCTTCACTCGACTAGTACTAGCAAGTGGAGAAGAGGGAGGGGAGAGGGCACGGCTAATCACCTGTCAAATCCATTGTGAAATGGTATTCCTTGTAACACTCTTCTTTGAAGGACCAGTACTCACAAAGAGATGAATAGCCTGTCTGACTGTGCTGGGGGTCTCCATCCTGAACGGGGTTTGCTGAACAAATTCGTTCAGGGCTGAGAGGTCAATGACCGGTCTCCAGCCTCCAGACGCCTTCTTTACAAAAAAGAGTCGACTAAAGAAGCCGAGAGACTCGTCGAGGACCTCCCAGCATTTCCTGGACTTCCGCCTAAAGGACGAGATCCTTCGTCAATCCCAGATGATAAGATGATGACGTCTTCTGGGGTCGAATAAGAGGAGGGGGAGAATTGATGAACGGGATGTGATAACCATGGCGGAGTGCGGTCAGTGTCCAATCCTCCGCCTGTTGGTAATTCCACCTTGTCCATCTGGCTTGCAGGCATCCCCCTACAGATGGCAGAGTGGGGCGAGGGCCCTCCTCACTGGTCACGGTGGCCTCTCTTCCTCTTGCCACGTTTGCCTCGCCCTCGACCACCTCTGGTTGAAAAGGGCTGCTGACCTCTCGGCCGCCAAGCGGTGGAGGTAGTGGGACAGGGATCAGCCTTGACAGGAGGATGAGAAGCCCTCCTAGTTGGAAAGCCAGGACGACGTCGATCAGAAGCAGTAGGAGGTTGAGGCCAATGGAAAAATGCTGCGTGATGCAGCAAAGAATCCTGGCTCACTCTCATGAAGTTTCCCACTACCTCGTTCATATCTGAAGATGGAAAGAGAGTGGATCCCCGAAGCGAGGCATTCCTCAGGCCGGTCACATCCTGAGGGTCTACAGCTCAATCAAGCCTGGATGCGACAGTGTCTCTGCGCTTCAGAACAAGGTTGGCCCAAAGGTTGGCAAGCAGGTGTACTAAGGACTCTAGCCTTACCACCTGACAAAACAAGGTCATGGAGCTGACGGGCCATGTCAGCTTGCTTGTCAGGCTGCTGTGGAGTTTTTGAGATGGCAAGAAAGCCCACCGTACCGCCCCAAAAGTCCAACCTTGAAGCTGCTTGCAAAGCCGCCATCGGGGTTTGTTCAAGCAGTGACATCTCCTGGGAAGAGAGTGTCGAGGTCCGATGCTGAAGGGCCTGGAGTGAAACTACAGGCGTCAATGACGTGATGGTAGGGTTTACGGGCAAGGGTGAAGGCTCAGCCTCCTGGGCTACGTAGTACTTCCTCTGCTTCTGAAAAGCAGAGGGGAGTAACTTGGAGGACCGAGATGCCTGCAGCAAATCCTTCCTCGCTGAAACCTGTTTGTTGACCTTGGTCAGAGCTTCCCTTGTCAGGGATGACAAGGGCAGCTCAAACCGGGCCCGAGCACCACGAGGGGCGCAACAAAGAAGGTCGACTGCTGACGCACAGACTTTCGGAGAAGTAGTTGGAGCTTCTCCTAGGCTGTTCACCTTCCAGATGAGACCAATGATCTCGTGGAAGGTGATTTCAGCTGCCGCATCTTCTGGAACAGCTGGAGCAGCTGGCTCCAGAAGATAGCCAGCTGAATCGTCGGTTGCATCGGGAAGATCATCCTCCCTCTGCATTAACGCACCCAGGTGTGAATAAGAGGGGTCCAAGATCGAAGAAGGCCAAGTCTCTGGTTGATCCTCATGAGGGACACAGAAGGTCCGGGAGCCGAGGCCCCCAGAGCCACAGAAACCTTTGGAGGCTCGGAATCGTGAGGGCGAATCTTCGCTGCCTTCCAAAGGTCCTTATGCCCTTGTTGGACAGCCCCTTGCGAGAAGGGGGAAGGTGGAGTTGGAGGATGCCTGTCTGCATTTGGCAAAGCTGGAGGCGAGAGGGGAGATGGAGCCCTCTTCACAAGCCCTTTGGGAGCTCTGTTAGGAGGAGCTCGGCTGGGTTCGAATTCAATGGGCGAGATGCGGGAATTCTTCACAAGGGAACGAGCCTGAGGAGACTGAGAAGCCTGAGAGGTTGGAGACCTGGACTCGTAAGGAGTCACAGGATGCATGTGCCTCAAACATGCCTCATTCCTGGCATGGAGCACTCGTGGCAGCTTGGGGATTGTAAATCCCTGTAACTGCTCTCCCAACTTCCTAAGGGGAATAGGTCATTGGAAGGCGATGGAGAAGGGGTCCGCTTGCGGCCCCATTCTCGAGGACGAGTCGGGGAGCGATGACCTTTGCTCAACAGTGAAAGCTGATATGACTGCCTTTGGGAAGGCTGGGTTGCAGCGTTATGAGGATCCCGAGGTGGAGATGGGACCTCCGGAGGAGGAGGAGCAGACAATGGAAGTTCCGAGAACGGGTACTCAGACTCAGACGAGGCATCGACTGGGCAGGTGCGTGCAATTCTGCAGGAGCATGTGCTGGTGCGTGCAATTCTGCAGGAGCATGTGCTGGTGCGTGCAATTCTGCAGGAGCATGTGCTGGTGCGTGTAGGCAATTGGCGCGCAGGAGAACGCCTAGAAAGGCATGCTTTAGAATGCGCCGGAGAGCAATGATGCCCTACAGGTAACAAAGCGTCTTGGAGTGTATGTGAAAGATGAAGAGGAGCACTCTGAAGCAGAAGTGCATCTGGCGTGTGAAGCGGGAGATTGAGAGCGCCTGTGGGAGTGTTTAGAAGAATACTCTGGAAACACGTGTTGGTGTGTTCGTGCAATGGCGCATACTGGTGAGCACTTATGCTGTTGATGAGGCGGAGGTGAAGCAGCACGTTGGGCAACATGCGCTACAGGTGAGCGCTGTCGAGAGGAAGCATGCGTATTCACGCGTGCTGTCGGAGCACACTGTGCAGGAGCTACAAGGCTCGCAGATGAATGGCGTGCAACAGGAAGGTGTTTTTGATGAGTAGCAGCACACATAGGTGTAGAAAGGGGATGCGTGTTGACCCCAAGAGGGAGAGACAAAGTCTGTGTAGTGCCAACGCATCACGCACTGCAGGGGAGCATGTGATTAGCAAAGCCCCTGTGTGCGTCCCATAGTATTGCGCACTGAGGAGGAGTGTGTATCCAGCAAAGGCTCCTTTGTGCGTGCCGTAGCATCGCACAAAGATGAGGAGCTTACAAGCGAAGGTCCAACAGTTACCGAAGGAGAGCATGCATCAGCATATCTCTAAGAGGAGTCTCTACTGCCTCTATGAGAGTCACTGCTGGCTCTCAAAGAAGGTGTGTCAGGAGGAGTCCGAGGACCCCATCGAGGGACAAGGCGAAGCTGCAGGGCCTGCATCCCTGAAGGTGGGTAGATACAAGGAAGATCCTGGCCAGCGTTGAGAGGAACCTCCACAGGGGGAGGGCTAAGGAGGGAGACGCAGCCCCAGAGGTGAGCGCCGACAAAAGCCTCTCCTTCGATGGCAGGCCAGGAAGTCCCAGCGAAGGCCACAAAACACAAAGGGCGTCATCAACAGCATGGACTGATAGGCAGGGCACATCCTTAGAAGGGCCAGGCCTCCCCGTTTCACCAGGGGAAATGGGCAGGTCTCGCCCTTTCAAAGGCTCGCCAAGAGTTAATTCATGGCTCTTATGTGCTTCACTCCTGGAGGAGTGAGACGCCGAAGGTCCCGAAGGACGGGTCCCCGATGAGGAAGCAGAAGGTCTGGGTCACATGGTCTTTGAGGAAGAACTCGAAGGCGAAGAATCCCTCTTCCTCTTTTTACTTCGCTGCCGGCAGTACTCAACCCACTGGGCAGAAGACCAGGTACGACACTTCTCACGGGAATTCCGATGTACAGGAATGCCCTCTGCAAGAAGGACAAAGAGTGTCTGTCAATCCTGCTCATGAAAGTAACACACCTCTGGCCAGGGACACCAGGGCAGAAACGCATAACTGCCTCATCAGCTCATACTTGCATTTTACCTTAAGAAAAAAAAACAAAAAAAGAATGTGATTAATAATTCAACAAGACAGCGAGAGCGAAAGAGAAGGTCTTTCATGGCTGCCGGCTGTAATCAAAGTGACCACTCAGTGAGTCGGTGGGTGGGCGGTGCTTCCCCACCACCTGGCAGGTAACTACCGGCCCGGTAGTTAACTACCTCTGTATAAAAGATTGTATTAGCCGGTAGTTTCAGCTTAGCTGCAATCTATCCTAAGTAAAGGACGGGAAGGTTTGTATATAGTGTAGGAACAACTATTATTTCAAAAGAAGATAGTGCCATGTAGGAGTTAAGCATTGTAAAATTGTAATTTTCAATAAGTAACTTACCGAGTAATTACTTAGCTATAGTTTCAACTTATGCAGTAACCTTTAATTTAACAATCACGTTAGGGCTTCATAGTTTTATTTGTGTAGGTGACAAGCCGCCCGCCCCACTCAATGGGTGTGTGGTAATAACTTCGTTGACGGCATCATTCTGTTTTTGTCGCTCATGCAATCAAACCATCAAGCCTGCTGCAGACTTGTTTCACCGGTTTTTTAGTATTCTCGCTGGAATTCAGTGAAGTATTGTTGCTTTTGCAGCTTTTGAGTTAGTTATGCCTGACTCGAGTGCTTCTAGTGTTCGCAATTGTACCGAAGGCTGTAGATCTAGATTGACTAAGTTGTTATGATTTGCATACTATGTGCATCAATTGTAGAGGGCAGGTATGTTCTAAGCAGGATAATTATGATGAGTGCAATGATTGGGATGAGAAAAAAACAGAAGGTTCTTGAATCTCACCTTAATAAACTTGAAAGGGATAGAAAGAGAAAGGTGGCCTCTAGGGCCAAGAATAGGGCTTCTGTTAGTCTAGATTCTTCCCCTAAGGTTAACTCGAATCTTAGTCTTGCTATTCCTTCTTCCCTGTTTCCACCTTTTTTCCTATTCCCATTCTTCCTACTATCAACACACAGACTCTTGTGCCTAGCTCCCATGCTTGTGTCACAGATCATGATGATCTCATCAAGCCATTCGACACTTTCTAGGCAGGAGAAGGCCGACTGGGTTTCCTGGAACCTAGACATCATGCTGAAGTGGCTCTTTAGGACCCTCTTTTAAAACCCATGAGTTCGCCGTTCCCTAAAGACCCTCCACGTGGAAGACACTCTTCCTTGTAGCTTTGATGACTGCCAAGCGAGTAAGTGAACTGCAAGCTATTGACATGAGGGTAGGCTTCTGTGAAGGAGACATAGTGTGCTTTTTTACCCTAGGTTTCCAAGCCAAAAACAAGGACCTATCCAAGCCCTGGCCTCGTTCCTTCTACATAAAGAGTTTAATGGAAATCCTTGGCCTGGAGGAAGAGGAAAGGGTTCGTTGTCTAGTCAGAGCCCTAAGAGAAGATCAGAAGGCTTTCCAGCAACTTTTGGTGTCCTGTCAAGAATCCTTCACACCCTCTTTCAAAGAACGCATTGTCATTCTTCCTAAGGGACCTGATCTCTGAGGCACATTCTTAAGATTCAGGAAGACACTACCTTTGTTCAAAGTGAAAGTACATGAAGTCCAAGCAGTCGCTACGTCTCTTGCTAACAAGCATAATTTGTCTCTTTCATTCATTCTTCAGTTGACCTTTTGGAGATGCATATCAATCTTCGTGTATCACTACTTTAAAGAAGTCGGAACGGTGTTTGAAAATTGCAGAATCCTAGGGCATTTATCAATGATAACCTGGGACTGGTGCCAATTAGCAGGATTGGCACATATTGACACCGATAATCCAGTTATCATTTTCACTAGATAAACGCTGTAAAACTGGATCACAGATAAATGGGGACTTCCTGTGCAGTGTTCCCCCCCATATTCTCAGGGGATGTGTACCAGACCCTCCCTCCACTCACGAATAGCTAAAATCCGCAAATAGTTGAAACCCCTATAAAAACACTTAAAACTGCTTATTGTGCTTGTTAAAACTTAAGAAAAACCGCCCTAAAAATTTTCATACCATGTTCTTTTAATACTTTATCACAGAAAATGCATTTTATGATGAAATTATGTGGATATTTCTCATAGAAAACTGCTGTGAATAGGCAAATTTTCTGCAAATAATGTGGGTATATAATCCAGAGAGAAATCCGCGATTATGTGAGTCTGCGAATATGGGGGATTCACTGCCTGTACTTTGTACCTGGAGTGCCCATGCCCACCAGTCTTAATGAAAGGATAGCGGTTATCTGTAAGTGTAGGAGACAGTCTTGTCTGGATGTTGTTTTTATTGGTACCTCACCCAGGGTACGAGCACTTACATGTCTTGTCAGCAATCAGGCCTATCATGTGTTGCAAGACTCCCACTTATGTAGAGGCAACCTTGGCTCAACCACCACTCCACTACAAGTTGAGATGAGCACCAACCAGAGTCAGTACTCATCTGCAGTAGCTCTCTTACCAGGTAAGGAAACAATAAGCATTGTTGCAATGCTAACCATCCTTTCTATCACGAAGTCATTATCACACCTTAATGTTTTGAAGGAAAATATGTCCATTCATCCTACCCCCTATCAATGTGGGATTCAGTACTTGGTAAGTTACTTATATTAAAAGAATTTTTATACTAAAATTAATTTCCATATATACTGCTTACCAAGTAATTAGTACAGAATCTGAGCTCCCTCTCCCCTCTCATGGATATAAGGGCACAAACAGTACACTAAACTATCAAAGCACTAACTCAGTTGTTGAATTAAAGGTTGCCAAGCAAGTAGAAACCATAGCTAAGTAATTACTTGGTAATTATATGTGAAATTTAATTATAAAAATATAATTTTAGTGTGGGTGGGGTATTCCTCCAGAATAACTAGAGAACTTTGACATAAAGATGATCAGCTATCCCTTGGGGTTATGCAATTTAGCTACCCATTAGAAATTATTAATGCCTTAGGAGTTATGGACTTAAGTCTTCATTGGAAATTAATAAGCTATAACTTTTACGGTAAATAAAAATGCAGAATACCTTTCCTTCAATATGTGCTAAAATATCTAATGATTTTTTTCAGTAAAAGGCAAACAACAAGGACTGGTTGTAGGGATTGATCTCTTGGGTATTCATCCGCTACCTGGAGCTATATTTTTAAGTGGTAAAAATTTTACAAACCCTGAAACTCAACAGGAGATACTAAAAATTCTCGATGGTAGAAAGGTAAACATAAACTATAACTTCTTTTTTCTAGCATTTTTTGTTCCCACAAAAATACAAACCTTCGTTCTTTACATAGGATTTAGCTTGCAAATACAAGCTGGAATGGCTGTTGAACTTTCAGACAATTAAGGCTCTTAATCCCCTAGGGATGGGGGGGGGACCTTTGATCCCCTCAGTAATTGCATATGAAAATGTCTGGTTTGGATCGTATGATAATTATTTTCCACTATGATATTTGAACATATTTGCAAGAAATCATTTTCATCACTTGACTAGGTCATAGATGATTACGTATATACATATATGGCAGTGTTTATGGTAACATTCACACCTTATCTCAAGATACAGGGAGAATAGTCCGACTTGGGATTTGATGGGGAAATGTATTATACATCTCCATGTCCCAGCACATTATATATATATTTGCCAGTAAATATACTTAGGGTCTTCTTTGTCACTTTTTCATAATGTTGTAGTATATTTCACCAGAAATCTTGCAAATTCACAATTGATCCCTGATCCCCTTTACCTTCTGAGAGCAACCAGATTCATTGAACAGCAGCACCAAAATGCAGTAAGCACCTCGGTGGCCACGAGTTTGATTCTCAGCCATTCCATTGAGGAGTGAAAGATGTGTAGTTTTGGTGATAGAAGTTCACTCTCGACGTAATTTGGAAGTCACGTAAAGCCGTTGGTCCCATTCCATGTAATGTAAAAACACCATACAAACAAAACCAATATGCAGTAAATGTGCCTTGTTGTCAAACTTCTCAGTTCCAAAGGGGCTTTATTCCTCACAGTTGGACTGTAAAACAGCCTCCCAGAGGATGCCGTGCAGTTGGAACTGCAGAAATTCAAGGGTAAATGCAGTGTATTCCTCTTGAATTTGAGTATATTTTTATCTATATATATATCTATTTATTAATTTATTTTTATTATTTAGGAAGTGGATCTCTTCTTTCCTGTATTTCCCTGTATTTCCTCTTACTTCTTTCTAACAAACACGATATTCTTCTGAAGCTTTGATTTCAAATCTGTGGCCCCTGTGGGATTGTCCCATATGAATAGGTTTCATCTACTGAATAATAATAATAATAATACAGTGCTCCCTTGATTTTACATGTTTACGGTGCTAGCCCGGTTTTACACGTTTCACATTTCCATGGTCCACTTTGCCATGGATTTTTGTGGAACACATGTATTCACTTTTTCACAGGGAACCTTCTCTTATATGCAGATTTTTTGTATTGACCATATCTAAAATTATTACTAATATGCTTTTTCTTTGTAAATCAACACTATTTATTCACTAATTACTGTATTTTTTCATATTGTGTATGTGACTAAATACTGATTTTTAGGACAAAAACGATTTACAGCATATTTATAATGTAGTCCAGGTTGGGCCCCATACTGAGAGTAAAAGATGTCTGATTTTCTCTCTCTCATGCAAAATTTTGCTGCGTCCTTGAGACCATAAACAGTTTACTTCAACTTCCATGATCCACTCCAACCATCTTCCCTAGGTGGCTTTAAATATATTTCTCTTTGTATCTCGTCACCTTGTAAATGTGCAGTTTTGACATCCAATGTATAACAATTCCAGTCTTTCACTTTTATTATGGTCAGACAAAATTTTAAAATTTAAGCATTGCATGTGGGAGAGTCTTTTTGTACATGAACTTCCCTGACAGATATATACTTAGCTATAGTCTCCGACGTTCCCGACAGAATTTCAAATCTCGTGGCACACGCGACAGGTAGGTCAGGTGGTCTACCTTACCCGCCGCTGGGTGGCGGATGTACGAACCACTCCCGTAAGCTTGTCAGATTTTTCTCTGTCGCGGGAACGATAACAACTGTTGTCGGTTCCTCTCGATAGTTTTTCGATTCTCGCTTGCCTGGAGTTAATTTGGACTTCTTTTGGTGACGTATTCGCTTTGTTTGGCTTGGCATACGCTGATTGTGGACCGGTTTGATTTTGAGTTTGATTTTCCTTAACGATGTCTGATCTAGATTCGGTAGTTAAAACTTCGGTTTTGTTTAGGGTTTGCGTGAATGAAGGATGTAAGGTGAGGTTGCCGAAAGCTTCGGTAGACCCCCACACGGTTTGCATGAAATGCAGGGGGAATGAATGTTCTTTTGCTAACCCTTGTAGTGAATGTAAGGAATGAATGAAGAAGAATATAAGGCTCTCTCTTATGTTAGGAAGTTGGAACGTGATAGAGTGCGTAAGGCTTCCTCTAGAAGTTCTAGCAGATCTAGAATGAGTGAGTTGGATGTGGATCCTAATAGTACTAACGTAGAATTAGAACCTTCTTTCCAAGTTGCAGCCCCGGCTCCCCGCACCGAAGCCGAAGATTCGCCTTCGGAGGCGGCAGCTCTGAAAGCCACGAATCGTGCTATGGATCAGAAGATTCGTCAGTTGGAAGGTAAGGAGAGTGTTAGTGATAAGTGCAGTGTCCCCAGTGTTGTGGAGGGTGCGTCTGACCGGCTCCTTAGTGCCTCTAGGCCTAGACCTCTTCCAGATTCCCAGTTCCAGTGGAGTAGGAAAGTCGAAAGCCGCAGGAGGGCTAGGGAGAGCCCCCACCGGTCAGGCGTCCCCTCGGCAGATCCTGAAGTACGCTCCCAGGCTGCCTCGGATCGCTACAAGAAGGAGCTCCTACGCCAATGCTTCTCCTCTTCGTCGTCTCCCTCTCCGAAGAGAGGTTGGAACTCCCCGGATGCGTCGCGCCCGTTGAAGAGGGCTTGGAAGGCTCCCTGCAGTCCTTTGGCTTCTAGTCCGGAGGTTTTCCCGGAAGAATCGTCGGTGGAGGCGAAGAAACCCAAGAAATCCTGTGATCGTTCTTCTTCTCGCGCTCCGCGCTCGGCGCCTGCTTCCGAGAAGAACAAGAAGATTCTCCTACGAGAGTACTCGCGGACTTCAAGCTCAGATCACGGCGCTAGCATACTCTCTAGCAGTTAGATCACTAGGAAGAAAGACGTTTCTCTTCCGATGCAAGAGATCTAGGCGCCGCTCTTCAGAGGATCGTTCTCCTTCATATGGGGAGGTTTCGTATGAAGGTGGGGGCTCGCGTGAGCGCCCCTCGCTCGCGCTCTCGCGCCCTCGCTCGCCTGGCTCTCTTTCGATTTCAAGGCGCCAAACATCGGTAGGACGCTCTATGGAGAAAGAAGTTTTTTCTCCAGATTGGATTCCCGCTTCCGGTAAGCGCACTGCACCTGCTCATCACGCGATTTCTTCAACTCCCTCGCGTGAGACTTCTCCTCAGCAGCCTCAAGATTCTAGAAGGCGCTTTTACAAGTAGGCGTTCTTCTTCCAGATGTCACTCTCCTCGAGTGTCGGATCGTGACTTCTCTCCTGACAGGCATCTAGAGTCTGGTAGGAGTCGTGTGCATGATAGACGGCCTACTGTTAGCCGCTCCCCGCAAGGTAGGCGCCAAGAGCCTACTGCACATAGATCTCCTAGTAGGCGCTCGTCTCTTTTTTAAGGCGTCATACTCCTGATTATTCTCCTAGGGGCAGACAACAAGAGTCTTTCAAGCGCCCTTCTCCGTGTAGGCGCTCTCCCGCTTCTAGGCGCACTTCTCCTGACCGTTTGTCTCTTGGTAGGCACCAGGAATCCCGGAAGCGCCCTTCTCCAAGTAGGCGCTCGTTAGTTTTGAAGCGCCCTTCTCCTGAATGTTACCCTCTTGTTAGACGTCAAGAGTCTCGCAAGCAGCCTTTCTCCTAGTAGGCGCATTTCGCCTTCCAGTCGAACTTCCGTTGATCGTACGCAACTGGACAGGTATGGAGAGCCGCGCAAGCGCTCTGCTCTCGATAGGCGCTCTTCTCCTGGCAGCCGCTCGCCTCAGGATAGGCCACATAGAGTATAGTAGGCGCTCGCCTCCTCGTAAGCGCCCTGTGGATATTTCCGAGGATTCTCGGAGTAGGAGCCCTACCTCTCCTTCGGCTGAGATTCCGTATACCTCCAAGAGGGAGTCTCATCGTAGACATCCCAGATCTTCTCATTGTTCTCCAGTGGATGTGAACTCTTCTAAGAGAGGGCGTTCTCCAACCTCTCGCCTCAACTCCATGCTAGGATCCCTTCGTCACCTAAGGATCTTCCGCGCTCGCCTCGACAAGACGTCCTAGAAGGTTCGGATGAGGAACGAACACTTCTGCTGCTGTCTCTTCTTACAAGAAGCTTACAGAGCTACTTTTACAAGTTTTTGGGGATTCCCTTACTCTACGGCTCCTACCTCCTCCTCGCTCACTTTTTTCAACGGCGAAGATAGCGAAGAGTTCTTCTTGTGTGAGGATGAAGCCAACTCTTTCTATGAAGAAGGCACTGAGGAGTTTTTTGGTTCCTGGATGGCTTCCAAAGAAGAATCGGTGGGAAAACGATGTTCGCTTTTCCTCCTTCGAAGTTATCAGGACGCGTGGTTTCTGGTACGAAACAGGAGAGCCCTTAGGATTGGTCTACCGTCTTCGGCTGATTCGGATTTTTTCGGCGCTGGTAGATTCGACAAGGAGAACTGCCCTTAACTCTGCTAAGACGACTTGGGCAATGAATGAATTGGATCATTTGCTCAAAGGTATGTTTAGAGTGCTAGAAGTATTTAACTTCCTTGATTGGTCGTTGGAGTCCTAGCCAAGAAATTGAAGTGCCAGAGTCAATTTCGCCAGAAGATCTTATGTGTGTCTTGTCTTGTATGGACAAGTCGGTAAGAGACGGAGCGAGTGAAATCGCCTCCCTTTATGGGGCCGGGATCGTGAAGAGAGGTCGGTTTATTGTTCCTTCTTGACGAAGTCGGTCTCCCATGCTCAGAGGTCTTCTTTGCTGTTTGCTCCTCTGTCCTACTCAGTTGTTCCCGAAACATCGAGTGCAGGACATTTCGAGTCACTTTCGGCCAAAGCCACCCAGGACCTTTTGGCACAGTCGGCAAGAAAACCTCGCCCTTCCTTCCCTACCAAGGCTAAGAAGGAAAAGGCAAGTGTTCGAGAACCCTTTCGAGGGGCATCTTCATCAAGAACCTCTACGTTTAGAGGTCGTAGACCTTCAAGAAGGGGTAAGACTTTCGCCAAGTCTGTTAAAGCCCCAAATAACTTGCAAGTCCTTCAAACAACGGTGGGCGCCAGACTCTTAGAGTTTGCAGAAGTCTGGGCCCAAAAAGGGGCGGATCCTTGGACCCTTTCTATTTTGAGGAGAGGTTACCTCATCCCTTTCGTCGAAAGACCTCCCTTGACGACCATCCCAAGGGAACTGACGGCCAGGTACAGAGACCCCATCATGAATCAAGCTCTCCATCTAGCAGTAGATCAGATGCTGGAGAAGGGGGCTATCGAACTAGTGACAGACCATCATTCATCGGGCTTCTACAACCCAACCGCCTTTTCCTAGTTCCGAAGTCCTCAGGGGGATGGAGACCGGTGTTGGATGTAAGCGCCCTGAACTTCTTCGTAGAAAAGAAGAAGTTCACGATGGAAACGCCTTCATCAGTGCTGGCAGCACTTCGTCCAGGGGACTGGATGGTTTCCTTGGATTTACAGGACGCTTACTTCCACGTACCGATCCATCCTTCCTCGAGGAAGTTTCTCAGATTCATGATGGGGGAAAATTTTTCAGTTCAGGGCTCTGTGTTCGGCCTCTCGACGGCCCCTCAAGTGTTCACGGGGATTTTGAGGAATGTGGCTCAATGGCTTCATTTGAAAGGGGTGAGGATATCCATGTACCTCGACGATTGGCTAATAAGGGCCAATTCAGAAGATCGTTGTTTGAAGGACTTACAAGTAACTTTAGAATTGACGAAGGCTTTGGGACTTCTAGTCAATTTCAAGAAGTCATCACTAATTCCCGAGCAAGAGTGTGTGTATCTCGGGATACAGATGAACTCTCTGAGTTTTCGGGCTTTTTCCCTCGCAGGAAAGGCTAGGATAGGCCCGAGGATTCGAGAGAGTAACAACCTTCTTAGGGAAAGAAGTATGCACAGTGAGGGAGTGGATGAGTCTGCTGGGACGCTCTCCTCTCTGGAGCAATTCGTTTCCCTAGGAAGGTTGCACCTGAGACCGCTCCAATTCTTTCTTCATCGGAATTGGAGTCGTCGTTCTCAGGATTTGACGTTCTCCCTGTCGTTATCCCAGGACATCAAGAAACATCTCTTATGGGTGGACAGATCCCAACCTCTTTGCGAAGGGACTGTCTCTTCAATCACAGACCCCCAACCTGGTGTTGTTCTCCGACGCGTCGGACATGGGGTGGGGTGTGCAACTCTGGGAACCAGCGAGTGTCCAGGTACCTGGGTGGGGGACCAGGTAGCCTGGCATATCAACAGAAAGGAGTTGATGGCTGTGTGGTTGGCTCTGAAGGCTTTCGAGTCCAAAGTCAGAAGATCGGTAGTGCAGGTCAACGCGGACAACACTACAGCTCTGGCATATATCAGGAAACAGGGGGGGACGCATTCCTTCTCCCTGTACGAGACAGCAAGAGACCTTCTTCTGTGGGCAGAAGAAAGAGGAATCAAGCTTCTCACCAGGTTTGTGCAGGGAGAAAGGAATGTAAGAGCAGATCTCCTCAGCAGGAAAGATCAGGTCCTTCCCACAGAGGGTGGACCCTTCATCTGGATGTATGCCAGAGCCTGTGGAAGTTATGGGGCAGGCCACACATAGACCTCTTTGCCACGTCAAAGAACAAGAGGCTGGATCCTTACTGCTCTCCGATATCGGATCCAGAGGCAGTAGCAATAGATGCTCTTCTTCTAGACTGGAACGGACTCGACGTCTACGCGTTTCCCCCCTTCTAAAGATCCTGGGGCTAACCATCAAGAAGTTCGTAGAGTCCGATTCAACCGAGAATGACCTTAATCGCTCCCTTTTGGCCGGCCCAAGAATGGTTCACAGAGGTACTGGAATGGTTGGTGGACCTTCCAAGATCGCTCCCAGCTAAGGAGCGATCTACTCAGACAACCCACTTCGACAGGTACCACAAAATCTCCTCGCTCTCAGTCTGACTGGTTTCAGACTGTCCAAAGTTTGGTCAGAGCGAAAGGCTTTTCAGCAACAGCTGCTAAAGCAATCGCAAGAGCAAGGAGACCTTCCACCTTGCGTGTATACCAGTCAAAGTGGGATGTCTTCAGACGTTGGTGCAAGAGGAAGAACATTTCCTCTTCCAGTACCTCTGTGACCCAAATTGCGGATTTCCTTATTTTCCTCAAGGAAGAATGTCATCTGGTTGTGTCAACTATTAAGGGATACCGCAGTATGTTGGCGGCGGTATTTCGGCATAGAGGCTTAAATATATCCGATGATAAGGACCTGCATGATCTTATTAGATCATTTGAAACATTAAAGCGTCCTCATGTAGTACCGAACTGGAATCCTAGAACGTAGTTCTACAATTCCTTGGAATCGTCTAGATTCGAACCTTCCTGGCTTAGCCTCTTTCAAGGATCTGACGAAGAATGGCTATCTTCCTTTGGCCCTAGCTACAGCTAAGAGAGTGAGTGAGCTCCAAGCTATTGAGGGCAATGTAGGGTTTACGGAAGATTCTATAGTGTGTTCGTTTCTTCCAGTTTCCTTGCAAAGAATGAAAACCCATCACGCCCTTGGCCCAGGAGCTTTGAAGTTCGTAGTTTATCTTTTCTAGTAGGGGAAGAGCCTGAAAGAACTCTTTGCCCTATGAGAATTATGAAGTATTTCCATAAGAGGAAGGAACAACTTAAGGCTAATCAAGATGTGCTTTGGTGCTCCGTAAAGGACCCACTCGGCCCATGTCGAAGAATGCTCTTTCCTTTTTTCTGAGAAGCCTTATTACAGAGGCACATGTTGCCTGTAAGGAAGAACATTTTAGACTACTGAAAGTGAAAGCTCACGAGGTGAGAGCCATCGCAACGTTCGCTTACATTCAGAAAAAAATATGTCTGTGCGGAACTTGATGGAGGCGACTTTTTGGAGATGCCAATCGGTTTTCGCAAACCACTACCTACGTGATGTAAAAATCACATATGATAAATGCTTCGCCTTGGGTCCTTTCGTATCGGCGGATTCGGTGCTGGGGCAGGGAGCTGAAACTTATCCTGTGAAATATATATATTCCCTATATTTTATATTGTTGTTTTTTGGTTGTCTGAAAGAGGTTGCAGGAGGCACCTCTTTTTGTCGTAATATTAACCCTTTGTATTTTGGTTAGGTGGTCTGGTGGGTTTTGGCTCCTTGCAGAGGTGTGGTAAGGATCTGTTAGGTAAGCGGACAAGGTCCCTCTAACAGCATCCGACTTGGATTCTACCACAATAGGGGATCACATATCCCAGTGGTAGATCCGAGAGTCTTTCAGCATCAGGTCACGTCCTAGCTGTAGCTCTCCAGGCAATGCAGACTCAGAGATAGTATCTATGAAGTCTTCATCCTGAAAAGGTGAGAACCAAGGTTTTTATATCCTACAACATTAGTTGTTTCCCGTCTTACCTGTATTATTGAGCTGTCTCTTACCCTCCACCAAGGGTGCCAATCAGCTAAGTATATATCTGTCAGGGAAGTTCATGTACAAAAATGATATGTTAAACTACAATAAAGTTTTGTACATACTTACCTGGCAGATATATACGATTAATGGCCCACCCAGCCTCCCCTCAGGAGACAGGTGGAAGAGAAAAATTGACAAGCTTACGGGAGTGGTTCGTACATCCGCCACCCAGCGGCGGGTAAGGTAGACCACCTAACCTACCTGTCGCGTGTGCCGCGAGATTTGAAATTCTGTCGGGAACGTCGGAGACTATAGCTAAGTATATATTGCCAGGTAAGTATGTACAAAACTTTATTGTAGTTTAACAATATCATTTTTCCCATTCTGCCATCAATTCTTCAAACCCTCTAGCTACCAATCTTGCTTTACATTTCCTTTCCCTCCCTTTTATCATTTCAGTTACTATCCATCTTGTAGATATAGCTTATGGTCCAACATCATTTACCTCCTCATATACCCATATATACCTTGTTTTCTTTTTTCCTCTCCAACTTTGAAGTTCTTTTCTTTAGAAGCTTCCATTATGCTTCTATTTTCAAATCCTAGCAACAACACCTCTTCATCTGCAATTCTTTCTTTCCAACTATAATCCCTCAAGTTAACCCACCTCTGGTCACCTGACTGCGAGTCTTCTACATTGTACAAATCTGCCCATGATTTGCTTGATCTTTTTCCTGCAAGACTTAATATAGTCCATTCTTCTACTTGTCCTGTATCATTGTTGACAGCTGTAACACTATTTCCCTTTTTGAATTTTCGTATCTCTTCTATTAACTCACTTTCCCTGTCATCTTCCATTGTTTCCTCTACCACATCTCTTTCTATAGCCTCTTCTGTGCCTGCATTCTTTCTCCAGCCCACTATCATCTCCTCTCCTTCCTGCCTATCTACATTCCTTCATTGGGCTCTCAGAACTACCTTTCACATGTGAATTATTTATTCTAGCAGATATCTTTTCTTTTTCTGGTGAAAGTCTTTGAATCCTAGTAACATGTATTCTAGCTACTTCTCCTAAAGAATCCCCATGTTTAACTACTACTGTTTTTCCTGATACTCCCACTACCTGAGCAATTCCTCTCCATTCAGTAGTGCAATTCCTCTCCATTCATTTCATTTTCCCTCTTATAGAATACCTCATCTCCCACCACTGCTTTTTCAAATTTATGTTCTCTGATGTTTTTATTTAACGCAATTCTTATTTTATTACATGACTCATTTTTTATAAACGCTTCTCTGACCTTGTGCATTGCATTCAGTGTGTCCCTTACCACACTCTCTTCCATCCCTCTCTCTCTGCTCGCAAGACTTGAACCCTCTTCTCCCATTAGGTTAGGCAGGAAGGGATTTTTTCCATTTTCAAATACTAATTGTTAGGAGAGAAATCTCCATTATTCATTAAGCAGTTCCTAGCACTCACTATCCATTTCAATGCTATGGACCAATCTACTTCCTCATTACACTTCCCTTGATCATTCCTACAGTCTTTTCACATAATCCGTTGCTCCATGGAAATTCTGATGCTGTAGCTAATACTTTAATGTTCCATCTTTCTGCCATCCTCCTTACTTTCTCATTTTGGAATTCCCCCCCATTGTCTGACAATATTTTGGAAGGTGCTCCAAATTTAGCAAACCAGCCATCAAAAAGTGTCTTTATTATAGTTTCTGGTTTTATCTTTTTATCCACCAATAAGCCTGAAAATACCTCATTGCCATATCCACCATTACCAAGAACTCTCTCCCTTCTATCTCACCCACTTCCATTGCTACAACTTCATTAAACGTTTTACCAAGAAAATCCTACTACTGGTTTAGCTGGATTTCTTTTGTATCTTTTAAATATCTCACAATTTCCAATCAGGTCTATTAGTAACTTTTTTATTTCCTCCTTTTCTTTGTCTATTAACCAATCATTCCATTGTGCTTCCTCTGTTAGCTTCCATATTTTATCTCCACTCCCGTGACCAAACTGTAAATGTAATTTCTTCATTGTGCTCTTAGTTCCCTCAGACTCTTTCCCTTCCAACCCTCCAGTAATAATTCTTCTACCTTCTTCCTTATAGGTACTCTTAAATGACCCTGTTTGTCTCCTCTTAACTTTACCTTCATTCCCCCAATACTTCTATTATGAAACAATTTTCTTTCAAATTTATGGTCACACCCATTTCCCTGCAGAATTTCTATCTTCAAATAAAACTTATTGTTATTCAATATCACTGGTATTTCCATTACTCCTTTTGACTAATAAGGTCTCACCAAAATTAAACACTTTATTAGACTCTGTCCTAGTATCCTTCATTCTCATCAACTTCTCCTGACCAAATCCATGACAATGCGTGCCTAGTCACCAATTCCCCGCAAACTGTCGATGTACACCCTGTGTCTAAAATTGCATCAACCACTTCCCACAACTCTTCCTCTATTTTACTAAGTTCTCCGACATAAACTTCTTCTTCTTCTTCTGGCCCAGTTTCTGTTTTCTGCTTATTTCCTCCTTGTTTTGTTCCTGTTTTCTTCCTATCATGAAAATTCTAAGGACAATCCCTAGCCCAATGCCATTCCGAGCTGCATATTGCACATAGTGTTACTTTCCCTTCTTTGTTTAAAGGATTTCTTGCACCCCTACCTCTGTTCCATCTTCCCTGATATCTCTGGTTTTCCCTCCCTCTCCTAGAACTCACGTTGCCTTCTAACCCCTACCATTCCAATTCTTCTTTATTCCTTAATCCCTCAAATAGTCTTTTCATTGTTTGAGACACTGTTTCGTATTCTGACTTTCCCTGACCACAAGCTCTTTTTCGTTAGATTTATTTGCTCCTATACATGATAACCCTTGACTTCCCCTTCAAGTGTGCTTTTCCCCATTGCTCTTGTCACACTCGGATGCTGCCTTTTCATACCTAATTAAAAAGTCCCTCATCTTTTCACTGGATTCTCTTCTCATTTGAAAATAGTTTTTTATTCTACTGTGATTCTCCATTAGCATGTCTTTCAGATAGGCTTTATCTAGTTTGGCTAGGATTATCTTTGGACTCCCTGTAGCCTTAAGTTTATCTCTATCTAATCCTTTTGTTAGTTCTTGGACTTTCCCTTTTGAGCTCATTCTTATCTCTATCGCCGGGTATTTTGTATCTTCTCCAAACAACAACTAGCCATCCATTCTTTGACTTGACCTCTCCATCCTTGGTACTCTTCTTGTATCCCGGTAAATCTTGGACATTCCCTTTTCCACCTAGTCTCCCTTTGTTCACTGTCGGATCCAGCCCTCTTTGATCAACCACGCTCTGCTACCAGTTTGATTATTTTCCTAGCTTAATCTTTCCTTTAGAACACAAATGTGCAATCTACCCACCTGTACACATTCTCTTATCCCAGTATACTCCAGCTTAAACCTTCGAACAACACCACAACAAGACTTTCAACCCAAAAACTCCTATCCGAAGAGCTCTCTCCTACCAACCAAACAACCCACACACGTATTTCCTGCCCATGTTATTGTTTACATTCACCAGATGCTGACACCATCTTGTCTTCTATGATGTCACATCCTATGACATCACAACACAACTTAAATACATCAATACAGGCAGTCCCTGGCCTACGATGGGTTCAGCTGATGACATTCCGAGGTTACAATGCTTTTCAATTATATTTATCAGAAATTATTTCCAGGTTTACGACGCATTTTCCAGGGTTACGATGCCGATCTGACAGAAGAAATATAACTCCAAAAATGCAAAATAGTAATCAATATTTGAAGGTTTTTTTAATGAAAAATGCTATGAAAATGCAGTTGATAAAGTTTTTAATATAGCCAAGGCATTATAAGTAAGGTTTTCTTAGAATTTTTTATGATTTTCCGGCTTACGACGTATCTCAAAAATGGAACCCCCCCGTCGTAGACCCGGGATTGCCTGTAGGCACCTTCTAAAATCAACCATATGCTGCCCATACATAGGACATCCACCATATTTTGACAATGCAGAAAATAATACTAATAACAATAAAAATAAAATAACTCTGACTAAACTGGTAAATAATATATAATCATACTGAACTCCAGTCAGTTCAAGAAGCTCACTCAGATTCCTCCCACTAATCGGTGAGTCTTCCTAAGGTAAAGGACCGAGGGTTTGTATAGCGTGTAGGAACAAATCACAATTTTTTTCAAGTATGTAAATTGTATTTTTCCTAATTATACAAACCTGAGATCCTTTACATTTATATCCACCTCATGCCACCCCTCTAATCTGAAACCTGGCTTGTTCAAGAATTTAACAGCCAATTTCCAGCTTTGCTGTAAAGTAATTCCTAATGTGAAGGACCTCAGGTTTGTATAGTAGTTAGAAAATATACAATTTACTTTATAAAACTGTGATATTATGATTGTTCAAACCCCCCAAAAAACCTTTAAAAGTGCTTTATACCTGCTTATTTTAATTGTTTTTTTTTTCTATCATGGAAAAAGAAATGTTTTATTTTAAAGTCGTGAATGATAAAATATGAAAATACTATACAGTAATTACTATGAGATTCACAGCCAGTATCCCAGTGTTTTTCCAGAATAAGATTTTATCAACGTACCTGACAAAGAATACACTTTGTCACAGGGTATCTTACATCCCTACCTAATATTTGACTGTCTTCTGTATTACGAAAGTTGCATAATTCTGGTAATTATAAGAGTAACACCGACTTCTTGTAGACATCGCCAGTAAACCCAGAGGATCGTCTTTCGAAGATATAATGACATAACTTATGACGTCATTTCTGGGCTCAGCTCGTGTCGCTGCGCGAAATATCCTCCTTTAATCTATTATTTCTAGGGTAAATGTACTAACACATACCAGAGAATAAATAAAATAAAGAAAAAGGTCAGTATAACTGACTCGCTCACCCTCCAAAAGGGTGTCGGTATGAACACTAGGCGAGTGAGACCACTACCACGAGCCAAATGCCAATAGAAATCTCCCACTACAAAAACCCTCCAAGAGGAGAGCCGACCCACAGAGTGAGCAGCTCGTACTACTACTACTCCATCCCATGCTGCCGACTGCTGCGCCTCTAGTGGCCATCCTTTTCAGTTAGCGCACACGAGTCACACGTGCTATTTTTCTCTCTGTGTTTTTTGTGTCCTTTCGTTGGATTTATCTATAATGGAGCGTGCAGCTATCGCAGCAGCTAAGTTAAGTACTCAGTAATTATGGTTAGTTGGTTTTTTCCGGCCGAGACAGTATTTGCCGTTTTTTAGGTATAAATACGTACTCTGGGTCGGAAGCATGGCAGCATTGTTCTGCCTCATGGTGGGTTCGTTCCTGGTCTCCCATACCTAGAACATCCCCTTATCTATGTACGCTCTATATTATTTATCCGTTTTACTTTGGGTACTGTCTACTCAGGTTGTCATGCATGCATGTCTTTTACCTTATGTAGGCTTCTTCTTTTCCAAGACCTAGTCCCGGTCTTAGTATCGGCCTCTGACTAGCTTTGAGTGGTAGACTTTCCTTCGGGTTAGTCGTACACTCCTGGATTTTTCTCCTACTATATTGTTTTCTTTCTTTTCTTTTCATTTATTTATTTGTACCATGTTTTTTGTATGGTTAGGTTAGTTAGGCGTCTGGCTTAGCTAGGTCCTGGCTCATTGAGCCTATACTACCGCTCATCAGTTCGGTTGCTTCCCTATAGCATCTCTCTGATCAGTTGGTTTTGGCCCAGTGGGCCTTTATGCTCTGCTTTTCAGTTCAGTTGCTTCCCGATATCATCTCTCTGATCAGTTGGTTTGTCCTAGGCTTAGTTTGTTTTGTTTTTGGTCTTACCGCCTCGTGGTCACTACGCGATCACGAGTCAGCCAGACGCCTGCCCAGTCACCTTCCCCCCCCTCCCGCTCTTCCATAGAGTCGGGGGAGGGTGGGTCGGTCTGCCCATGCTCGCTCCACATACCCGAGCCTGCTTCCCTCTCTCCCCCCAGGCGGAGGGGCCAGGGAGACGGGACAGACCCAGACTGGACTCGACCTCTCCGGCTTCTCGGTCCGGCCGGGTGGTAATGTGGTGGGGGGTACTGGCCTTTCCCCCCATCCGTTGCTTCCTTGTCGCTCCGTGTTCGCTCGAGCCTGTATGTCTTCTTCTCGCTCTTTCCCACCTTACTAGGGCTCCTTTCATGATCGGAGTCCTGGCATCCAGCGGAAAGATGTTAGTCCACCCCAGTAGAGTGGACCGGAACATACAGTGGGTCCCTGCTAACCTTACCGTATTGCCGAGTTACTACACTCCGCTACGCACTGGACTTGGTCCGGTTCGTTTGAGTTTTAGGTTTAAGTGTTATTAGATTAACTATAAGTTTATCTTAAGTACCTTAAACCTTCCCCCCCCCCTCCCTTACGTGTCTTACCGGATCTCTCCGGGATTATAGCCTATTCAGGCGAAGCAGGGGGGGGTTATGCCCAAAATTTTTCCGAGCTCCGGCACGCAACGGAGTTCTTCTGTCCTTTAGCCTGTAAGTGATGTTCTTTAAGATACTCATGTGTCTTCCCACTTACAGACCACCAACTGTGAGCATCCGGGATGCGCCGCCACACTTCAGGACCCATGTGGACACGAAGTTTGCCGGTCCCATGCTCATGCGCGACTCTGCACGGGGACATCCAGGTCTGGTACCATGAGACGTGTACCATATGTTACGATCTGGTGAGCCAGCTTTTAGAAGGGGTAAGTATTCCATCTCCGGTAGCTGCTCCGCTTCTGTTTTAGTGCTTAAGTTTTCATCATTCACTTTAACTTAAGGCATCTAAGTTTATGTTATACTTTAAGTTTTAGTTTTAAGTGATTCTTAAATCTAATCTACGCCCTCTCTTCCAGGCGCCGGCAGTGAAGGATACCGCACTGGCAACCCTGCGGGCCTGGGTCGGCGGTTTTGGGAAGAACGCCGCCAAGGGTATGCCCTACATCTTAGAGAAGCGGTTGGCGCTGTTAATCTTCCCCGGAGGCAAGGCGACAGGATACGTCGACCCAGTAGAGGCGGCCCCGACTATCGCCTTCATCCAACAACAGCTGGCTGCCTCATTAAACTGACCAAGACCAGGATATCTCCACGGATGTCGCGACTTTAGATATTAATGTGGAACCTATGGTAGGTGTAGACGACCTGTTGGTCGAGGTAGTATAGTGGACACCCAAGGGTCACCCTTGGGCGTAACTGTTTCTTCTACTCCTGGCAAACCTCTCCATCCTTCCAAGGCTTTACAGGTGATGAATTGTATACTCCTCCTGACGCTTCGGTTAGACCTAAGGTCAAGGTTAAGCAGTGAAATCCTTGTCTAAGACGTCGTCGTCGTCTAAGAAGACGGCTTCGGCGTCATCCTCCTCGCGTAAGTCTCCGGCTGGTAATCCCGGAGCAGACAGTCTAAAGCTTCTAGCTCCGGCTCTAAGTCCTCGAGGAGTAAATCCTCCAGAGAGAGATCTCGCCCTCCGGCAGAGTCACCAGTTCCGCTACCCTTGGTTCCGATTCAGAGCCACCCCTCCACCTCCGCAGCAGCTCCGGCCTTGGACTCCAATGCTGGCCTGTTGCAACAGGTGGGCGACCTGGTTGGGTCCCTAAAGAGTAGCATGGAACAAATGATCTCTCGTTTGTCGGATAGGATTACTTCCCAGGACTCCATTATAGCCGGACTGAGAGAAGCCCCTCTAGCCTCTCCTCCACTTTCCAATACGAGTGGAACTCAGCTTCCTCCGTATGACTCGCTACCTCCGTTCTCGATGAACAATCCATGGAGAGTAGCGTCATACGCCCCCTTCCAGGACGGTCTCATTTCAATACCGGAATTTGGAACTCGAAGGATAGAGGACTTCGAGTTTCTACCCGGAAGACCTCCAGCCTCCGTTCATAGGCTACGCAAGGCTTACAGCTTCAGCCATGGTTCGGGATGATAGGGTACCAAGGAGACAGTCCTCTATTCACGAGACCAGGCTCAGAGAGAATGGCTCAGGTGTTTAGAGGACATGGATTGTTCTAATACCAAGATACAACCTTTTAAGAGTCCCTTTACCATTTTCACAATGGATGAGAGTACCCCGCTCCCGTTCCTGACAAAGATCGCGAGGTCTACCATCCCAGCGGCCCAGAAGGGGGAACCCATGCCTCAATTGAAGGAAGCAGATCCCACATCTCCGTTGCTCCCCTCAGCCGGGAGAATTGTGGGAAGACTTGCCGAACACCTTCTCAGCTGGCAAACTCAAACCTGACTGTGCTATGGAGCAGTTTGGTGAAAAGCTTACCCAGGCTCCAGATAGCCTTATTCAGGCTGAATTTTGACGCGAAATCGCGATTAGCCAGGTCAATTAACTCTATGGCTATGTCCGAGGTAGCAACCATAGCCTATGGCTCAGAACCTAACACCTAAAGGTAAGGGACAGAGGAAACCTAGGCGTTTCCATCCTTACCAGAAAAAGCAGCACGCTTTCTCTCAGCAAGTTCCAGCGGTCCCGCCCCTTAGTGAAACAGCCCAAACCTTCCACTTCTAAGGCTCAATCACAACCAATTTATGTGATATCCCCTCAGCCTCAGCCCTCCACCTCTTACGCCATCTCTCCAGCTTACAAATCAAGCCTTCGAGAGTCAAGCTTCACAGAAGTATGACCGCTCGGGTAAGGGAGGCAGAGGTAAGCGTTCCTTTCGTGGGAGAGGGTCGGAGGCCCCTTTAATAGGGGAAAGCAACTTCAGAGGAGGTCGAAGCGGTTACCAGAACCAATGAAGAACTTCAGGTAGGAGGGAGGCTGTTTCACTTTCGCCACCGGTGGAACTTCAGCGAATGGGCTCAGAGCATAGTGTCAAAAAGGCCTGGGTTGGAGCTGGTTGACGAACCCACCTCCATCCAGACCTTTCCGTCAACTTCCTTCCAAGGAATTGACAGAGTACGCAGAGGACCTCCTTCAGAAAGGAGCTATAGCGAGAGTCAAGAGATTTAAATTTCAAGGTCGCTTGTTCAGCGTGCCAAAGAAAGGCTCACAAAAAAGAAGGGTAATCTTAGACTTGTCCCGCTTAAACTTAGCCATCCGCTGCGACAAGTTCAAGATGCTCACGATCTCGCAGGTGCGGACCTTACTTCCCCACCGTGGGCCTGTCACCACCCTCTATCGATCTTACAGACGCCTACTATCATATCCCTATTGCAAGACACTTCCGTCCATATCTGGGTTTCAAGATAGGAGACCAGACATTCTCCTTCAAGGTAGTTCCCTTCGGACTCAACGTGGCACCCAGGGTGTTCACGAAACTAGCGGAAGTGGTAGTGCAACAACTCAGGTCACAAGGGATTATGGTAGTAGCGTATCTCGACGATTGGTTGATCTGGGCTTCAACAGTCGAGGAATGCAACAGAGCTACACTGAAAGTGATTCAGTTCCTGGAATATCTAGGCTTCAAGATAAACAGGACCAAGTCAAGACTCACTCCAGAGTCAAACTTTCAGTGGCTGGGCATTCAATGGAATCTATCCTCCCATACTCTGTCGATTCCATCAACCAAAAGGAAAGAAATAGCGAAGTCAGTCAAGCAATTTCTAAGTCACAAACTGGCGTCAAGGAGAGCTCAGGAGAGGATCCTGGGTTCTCTCCAGTTTGCATCAGTGACGAACGTCTTAACTGAAAGCCAAACTGAAAGACCTAACCAGAATCTGGCGCTCACGAGCAAATGTCAGGTCCAGGGACAAACTATCCTCAGTCCCTCTGATTCTAAAGAATCGACTTCGGCCGTGGGCGAAAGTCAAGAATTTGTCAGTGTCAGTACCCCTTCAGTTCCCTCCACCAGGGATCACCATCCACACAGACGCGTCCTTAAGCGGTTGGGGAGGGTATTCCCAGGTCAAAAGGTTCAAGGAACTTGGTCACCTCAGTTCAGTCAGTTCCATATAAACGTACTGGAGGCAATGGCAGTGTTCTTGACTCTAAAAAGGTTACGCCCACCAAAGTACTCCCACATAAAGCTAGTTCTGGACAGCGCAGTGGTAGTACATGTATAAACAGGGGAGGCTCCAAGTCACGTCATCTAAATCATGTCATGGTAGCCATCTTCTCCCTGGCAGACAAGTTCAGTTGGCATCTCTCCTCCACTCACATAGCTGGAGTGAGAAACGTCATAGCAGACGCGTTATCCCGATCAGTGCCCTAGAGTCGGAATGGTCACTGGACAACAGTTCGTTCCAATGGATCCTTCAAAGAGTTCCAGGGCTACAAGTGGATCTCTTCGCATCTCAAGCGAATCACAAACTGCCGTGTTATGTAGCCCCCAACCTGGACCCTCTGGCCTATGCCACGGACGCCCTGGCTCTAGGACTGGAACAACTGGAAGAAGATTTATGTCTTTCCTCCAGTGAATCTTCTCATGAAAGTTTTAAACAAACTCAGAACATTCAAGGGTCAAGTGGCTCTAGTAGCCCCAGACTGGCCGAAGAGCAATTGGTATCCCCTAATTCTGGAGCTGGGGGCCTTCATCGTCCTCTTCGGATCCCCAATCAAGCTCTCCCAGTCAGTACAAACGAAGACTGTGTTCGCTTCCTCAGGGATTCTCAAAACCCTAACTTTATGGACTTCATGAAGTTTGCGGCAAAAAGAGATGCGAATATTGACCCTCAGAATATTCTCTTCTTGGAATCCGATAAAAGGGATTCAACTTTGAGGCAGTATGATGCTGCTGTCAAAAAGTTAGCAATCTTCCTGAGAGAATCAGATATTAAAATCATGACAGTTAATTCAGCTATATCCTTTTTCAGATCCTTATTTGAAAAAGGTTTAGCAGCTAGCACGATTACGACAAACAAGTCAGCCTTGAAAAAGATATTTCAATTTGGGTTCAACATAGACTTGACGGATTCCTACTTCTCGTCTATTCCTAAGGCATGTGCTAGACTTAGACCTTCTGTAAGGCCTACGTCAGTTTCATGGTTCTTAAACGATGTTCTAAAAACTGGCTTCAGAAACCGATAATGACACATGCTCGTTTATAATGCTCTTAAGAAAAACCCTGTTTTTATTAAGCTTAGCTTCAGGAGCAAGAATTTCAGAACTGTCGGCTTTATCCAGAGATCCGGACCATATTCAATTCCTTCCCACAGGGGAGGTCCTACTTTCTCCGGAACGTAGCTTTTTAGCAAAGAATGAAGATCCTTTGATGAGGTGGGAACCTTGGAAGGTACTACCCCTTCCACAAGATGTATCTCTTTGCCCAGTTGCAACCTTACGAGCCTTTCTGGTCCAGGACCTCCTCATCTTCATCGGGTCCCCTCTTTAAGAGGGAAAAAGGTGGAACTTTATCCATTAAAGGCATCAGGCAACAAATCCTGTACTTTATTAAGCAAGCCAATCCTGACTCTTTCCCGAAAGCACATGATGTCAGGGCAGTAGCCACCTCAATTAATTTTTATTTTCCAACACATGAACTTCGATGAGTTGAAAAAGTATACCGGATGGAAATCGCCGACAGTGTTCAAACGTCATTACCTTAAGTCCTTGGAAGCTCTGAAATTTTCAGCAGTAGCAGCGCGGGTAACATAGTTTCCCCTGACTCTAGTTAATTTGTAGTAGAAGATTCAGTCCTCCTTTCTACCTGCCTCACCCAACAGTTCGGCTATTCCTGCCGTGTTCATTTACATTCACCTTGTGTCTTAGCTGCTTTTATGATGATGTAGTGGGTGCCCCTTATTTTTTGCTAGGGACACTCACAGATGATTATAGATATTGATCTCATGGATGTTACCCCCTTATTTTTATGCTAGGGGATACATCTTATTTATAATGGTTACGGGTTTGTATATTAAGTCATCTACATTCCTTATATATTATCATTGTTGATTAATTTGTTCATTTGATTATCTTAATTGCTATTATATTTTGATACATGCCTTTACACAGTTACCATTTTGTTACATGTAAACCATTTTACCTCTGTACATATGTAAATTACCTTATGATAAGAAACATGATTAGAATTAAGTGTAATTTAGCATATTAATAATTTTGTATCACTGTGTATTTGTATCTTTTTAGCAATTATATTCTTTTTTATATTTATTTTCTCTTTTATTTGAGACCTATTCTGATTTATTTTATTACTTTTGTTTACAATCTTGTGCTATTTCTCTGGTACGATTTCGCGCAGCGACACGATCTGAGCCCAGAAAAGGGATTTTGACGTAAGGAAAAATCTATTTCTGGGCGATTGGCTCGTGTCGCCGACCAGCGAAATCCCACCCTACCCATCCCTTCGCCCAAGATTGTCTGCTAACTTCAGGATGGCCACTAGAGGCGCAGCAGTCGGCAGCATGGGATGGAGTAGTAGTAGTACGAGCTGCTCACTCTGTGGGTCGGCTCTCCTCTTGGAGGGTTTTTGTAGTGGAGATTTCTATTGGCATTTGGCTCGTGGTAGTGGTCTCACTCGCCTAGTGTTCATACCGACACCCTTTTGGAGGGTGAGCGAGTCAGTTATACTGACCTTTTTCTTTATTTTCATTTATTCTCTGGGATGTGTGTTAGTACATTTACCCTAGAAATAATAGATTAAAGGATATTTCGCTGGCGACACGAGCCAATCGCCCAGAAATAGATTTTTCCTTACGTCAAAATCCCTTTAACTTGCCTCCTTCTCGATGGATAATTGGCTATTTGTGAAAAAGTCACCACCTCTGGCAACAATGAAATACAACCAAAACTCCTTGTTTACACTTTGTAGTAGTGGTAGTAGTAGTAGAGTATAGGATTTATTCCAAGAAGTCGAGTGCTAGAATCCTTGAAAAAAAAGGGTTTCCACAAGTAATCCGAGAAATTACTTTCTATCACTATTTCTCTTTTGAAATTATATGATTAAAAATCAATTAAAAAGTGAAGAAAACTCTGGCATTCGTCATAACTCCTTTGATATTTTTCCTAATGTGGCGGTGTCGACCATTTTATAAAATAAATAGAAAATTGCATTTGATTAGATTGGATTATAGAATTTAGACTTCAATCCAAGCACTGGGACAGAAAAGGTCATTCAGTGATGTATCGAAACCCATGACTTTTCTTGTTTTTGTTTTTTTTTTATTTGGCAAAGTAAGTTGTAATGGTGTTCTGCAAGTTATATTTTATGAAGACATCAACAATTATTGCTTTATAGAGCATATATAATTATCTTTCTGCACCTTATGGAAGTCAGCAAATGACAAAACTTGGTAGCCTTGGATGTTCGGGTATACTCCTTACCCTAAAAAGGGCCCTGTTATTCATTTATCTGTTCAAGCTTAAGTAGGGTTTCCCACAGGCTCGTAACTTCTAAACAATTGTGCAAGTAGAATTACAAAAGCTGTCCTGCAACCACAGGAGCAATGACTTATCATAGCCGCCATTCTTGAAGCCTTGACAAGGTACGAGTATTCCTTCAGAATTTCAGAGACAGCTGTTTGTCATCATCACCTTGTGGGAGGAGTCATGACGTTGTATGTTTACGTCACTTAAACTTTGAACCCATACATTAGTGTGTTCTGCCACTGGCTTCAGCTGTTTTATTTTACTCTTATGAATATACTTTCTTCTAATATAAGTAATAAAGAATGCTGCCAAAAATTAGGTAAGGATGTAAAGTATACTATGGCTAAGTGATATCTTTGTCAAACGCACAGAAAAAAGTTATTCCAGAAAAACACCAGGGCAAAGGCTCTGAATCTCATAGTAGTGAATATTTTTATGAAAGGCTCTGCGAATAGGCAAATTTTCCACAAATAATATATATTCCTATAAGAAAAATCCGAGAATAGGCGAATTTTCTACACATAATTTGGACATACATTCCTTAGAAAAATCTGCAAACAGTGGAACCACAAATCCAAAGATGTGGGTTGACTGTACTGTATAGTATTTAGCTCACCCTGTAAAGGTTAACTATTGACAAGGAAGGGGAAGCCTGGCCCACCACTTTGCTTCTGGGTGCCATCATGTACAGACTTCTCTGTGGACTCTGTTTGACTTGTGATAAGATGTTGTGGACTCTGTTTGACTTGTGATAAGATGATAAGGTTTTTCCATGCATTCTTGTTTATTCCTACATGAATACAAACCATCATTCTTTACATAAGAATTACCTTCAGCACAAGCTGGAGCAGGCTATTCTACACAACAAGGTTCAGTAGTTGCACTACTGGTGAGAGAGATGAGGGGTACCCTCACACTCCCTTCGCTGAGTCGTGTAACCACTTACATTATGGCCTTCATCAAGAGCAGGTGCAGCATTGCCTTCCTCTGCCTGATTGCTTTCTGGCCTGTCTACTTTCATCGAAACCTGGTTTTTTCCTTGCTTTTTGTTAATTGAAAATTGAATAATTGGTTGGTATCTGCTCTTGTTTTTTAATATAATGCAAAGCCAAGAATCATGCAAGCCTAAACCTATATTTTGCCCGGGTGTGGGAGAGCGACGTACAATTGCTTTCTCTCACCCTTTGATGTTGACCCACACACCTTTGCACTAAATGTTGCAAACATGTGTGTTCCATAAATGTTACTTACCCCAGTGTTGCAAGTGGTCCCTGTAGGAGAGGTTTGCTGGGAAGGGGAAATCCAAGAAGACTGCTCATACGTCCTTGGAGGGATATTCCCCTCCAAGGATGACAGGTAGCTCCTTGTCTCTTCCTTGAGATTCCGGTCGGTGCTTCTCATTTAGCGAATTCACTCCACATTCCCTTGGTGCTTCAGCAATGGGGAGTTTGCATGGGGGAGAGGAGAACTGGTCTCAATCTGGTCAAAGGGAGGTAGCTACTAAAATATCATCTTTTTCAGGTCTGGGGGAGATCAGGAGGACCTTTCAAGATCTGAGGAACCTCTGGCCTTCCTTAGGTCTTCCAGGGGAACCATCGGTGAAGGGCTTGATCGCACATCTTAGTGCCACCACCAAGCCTCCATCTCTACAGCTTCAGTTACGGGATCTAAGGTTGCCATGACTACTATCACGGCACCTTCGGTTATCCATCCGATCCCATCAACATCGGCATGCCCTTCGATGTCTCCTGATGCTAAGGATCTTCTCTTAGCAGAATAATGAAAAGGTACAAAAGAGAGATGAAATTGAAGAAGAGACTGTTCTCCTTTGACGTCACCAGTACCTTCATCTCCATCTGCTTTCGCTTCCTCCCCTAGTTCTCCTGACGGTCCCGTTAAGTGGATAGACCTGAAGAGGGAAAAGGCAGTGGTGCTAGATAGCAAAAAAGCCAATTCTCCTCCTGAGGGTCCTGTTAGGTGGACAGACTGGAAGGGGAGAAGGGCAGCGAGCGGATCTAGTCTGTGAAAAGACCCGTGGACCTTCTCATGATGTGTCTTCTACAGAAGAAGCACAAAGATCTCTCTATATCCTTGTCTTGGGTGTTCCTGAAATACAACTCTCCCCTATCCCAGGACAGGGGACCTGTGTCTCAGGTGTTTCCAGACATCCGAGGCTTGAAAGCAGCCACCTTAGGACCAGCCATGACGTGGTTGGCACCGATATGAGACACCAGGCATGTCTAATGCCTGGTGTGGTTCATTCCTCTGTACAGAGCTCCAAGGTTCCCTGGAGGCTCATTCCCATCACAGTAGAAGAATCATCCAGGGCACAGCCCTGTGCCCCGGTTGATCCGTGCATACAGGTCTCTACAACCCATGCCCCTGAAGGTTCTTACCCTCGGGCTTCATCGGACGTGCACTACTACAATAAGCATCCATGGTTCCCTGACCCAGACGTGGACTATAGAGAGAGAGAGTGGGTATGCAATGTGCAAATGTTGCCCCCACCCCCGAATCCCCAACCTAGGTTGCTCTTTGGATAGTCGGAGGATTGGGTCCTGAGTATTGGATGTTGACCTTAGGGTTCACACGTCAGATCTACTAATAGAGGCCTCAGCCTTCAAGACAAGTCCTGTACCTCGTTGGGACAGACATGCTTTCACCCTACAGGGATTGACCGTTCTCCCAAGGGCAGCTCTTGAACGTGAGCGAGTCTACTCTCCTTGGGATAGCTCCTGCATGCTTTCACAAGGGATTGTATCATCTTCCAGGGACAACCCCTGTTCACCTTCGTGTGACGGGAGTTCTTCTAGACCCGTACATCAGTCGTCATTTCAGTCTGACAATCACTCACAGCCTTCCTCTCCTTCCTAGGCTTCGGTCTCCGATAGGTCAACAAAGGGTGCCAGTCCCCTCTCACCTGTTCCTTCAACCTCCTGGGGGTTATGCAAGGAACCATGGGAGGGAACATAGGGGTTCTAGTGGAGGTCTCTATCCTGCAGAGAGGGCAACTTGGGAAGACCACGACTTGGAAGGATGGTAGGGTCCTCTCCTTAAGGACATAGTTACTCCTGAGCTGCAGAAATCCTACATCAAGATTGTTAAATTGATTCGTCAGTAAAACAATCTCAGGGACGAGACATTGGCTGACAATAGGACTGTTCCTTCAGGCCTTGAAGCCCTGGTCGGCCTTATAGGGAATCTTTACCATCAGTAGGGTTGCCATGGTCAAAGATTTCAGAATCAGTCCTGGGTCAGGTGAATTCTCTCGTCTCTGAAAGGGAGAACTGACTTCGAGTCAGCCATTAATTTAAGCTGCTTCCTCCTCCACTCCCTCATCAGAAGAAGTTTAATAAAACTTCAGAAAAGTCAATCCTGACTGCACAGGTTAACCCAAACTTGGTTCATTTCAGTCCAGGTCTATCATTGGAGCAACTCTGAACAGAAAACATCCCCTCTTGCATCAGGAGTCAGCAACTTTGGAAAGAACTGCTATGGCAGGGTTCCAAGCAGTATCTTAGATTGACCATCGGTTTACAACAGTCGCTAAGGTTATCACTTCCTCTCCTTCACTCCCCAATGAGGAAATGGCGAACCTTAATAGACTGTTCCTGTCTGGAGGTAAGACCACTACATGCTTACCTGGCCCATCAAGCAACTAACTTATGGTTACTCTTGGTACAGAGGAACCTTGTTTTTCATGCATAATGCGTTCCAGAACCTCCCACAAAGTCTGAAATGTACGGAAACCGAAACAATAATAACCCATAGGAATAATGTAAATACAATTAATGCATTTCAGATCAGTCCAGGTCTGTCATTGGAGCAACTCTGAACAGAACCCATCTCCCTCTTGCATTAGGAGTCAGCAACTTTGGAAACAACTGCTATGACAGGGTTCCAAGTAGTGGACCCCCCTTATTCGCGTTCTCTGGATTCGCAGACTCACACAGCGGATTTCTCTCGGGAACGTTTCCCCGCATTATTCGCAGAAAATTTGCATATTCTCGGTATTTTTCTATAAGAAATATCCACAAATTCCTGTTTTTTTTTTATCAATTTCATCATAAAATGCACTTTTTGTGATAAAACTATTATAAAAACCAAGTATAAAAGTTTTTAGTGAGTTTTTCTTGAGTTTTAACTAACAAAATAGGCTGTTTTCAGCGTTTTTATAGGGGTTCCAACTATTCACGGGGGGTCTGGTACGCATCCCCCGGGAATAAGGTGGGACCACTGTAGTATCTTGGCTTGACCATTGGCCTACAACAGTCGCTAAGGTTATCACTTCCTCTTCTTCACTCTCCAACGAGGAAATGGCTTACCTTAATAGACTGTCAGTTTTCGTGCATAATCCATTCCGGAACCTCCCACAAAATCCAAATGTATGGAAAACGAAACAATAAATCCCACAAGGTATAATGTAAATACAATTAATGCATTCCAGACCCCCCAAAATATTGAATTTTTTTTTTATAGGCGATGAACAATTTACACAGAAAACAATAAGAAATAAATATGAATGACTAATGAAATGAATAAATGAACTTTTAACATTACTCTTACCTTTATGGAAAACATTTGTTAGCATATGGAAGACAGAGAGGAAGGGAGAGGGAGGAGGAGAGGTTATTGTTTGGAAGGGGAATCTCCCTCCAGAAGGACTTCAGGTATCGGACCTTTCTAAGGTTACTTCCCCTCTTTTTCTTCTCTTTTTTTTTTTTTGTTTTTTTTTTTACTGGCACTTTCGGAGTTACTTCCCCTCTTTGTTTTTTACTGGCACTAGGATCAGCTTGAGAGTTACTGGAACCCTGTTGCACAACAAAACTATACAGACACATTTGTTTCTGGTGTTTCTCTAAAATTTGCCTAAAGTTAAACACGGCATCGTCATTAAACATGTAGGAGACACGGATTACAACTTCTGTGTTGGGATAATTCTCCACAAAATATTTTACGTTTGTGAGGGCTTTTCAGGTTGCACAATTGGAGCAGGATACTAAACTAAGATTTTTTTTAACCTAATTTATTCCTTAGGATTACAGTTCACAACTTATAATCTAATCTTATCCTCTAATGCCTAACTTAACTTTACCCAACCACCTGCAAATCTAAACTTAATTCCTTAATCCTAATATTGCACCGATACTGTTTGGACTTTTAATTTCTTGTCTCAGCAGATCCTTCTGCAGAGAGCCTCTGGTTGTCCTTTTCCAATTCCTGAATCAACCTCCCTCAGCGCCACTGGGGAATCACAACCAACTGGCAAAACTCTCTTACTTTACCCGAGGAGCACAGGTGAAGGGGAGCCTCAGCTCCCACTTGTTCCCATTCAGTACACGTCTACAATGAAAAAAAGAAAAGACCAATATTAATCAACAATCCCTCACCCACAAGAACAACACAAATATAATAAAAACTAGTTTTAAAAATTGCCTAACCTAATCAACTTAAAATAATAATCAAACATTCATTCACATTCACACATTATTATACTACCACACTTCCCCTGACTAAAATAAAGGAAATCTTATTTCTACTTTTTTTTTCTCTAAACTCCCTCCACTGTATTCCAGAATTGGACCTTGACTTCTAGTCCATGGTCTCTCGTACACTGCCTCTTGTTCACTGACTTCTACTCCAACCACATTGGACTTATCTAGCTTTGGTTCCAAACTGCTTACACGAAGTTGATTCAAACTCTGGAGACTTACGTCGGCTTCAATTTATTTCTGCCACACTTTGCCTCAAGCTATCCAAAATTTCCCCATTTACACATTCCAGTACTTCTAACTCATTCTCATTCACACTCACTCCCACGTTCACTCTTCTTCACAACTTGGCATTCCTTCCAATTCACAGGTGATAGAAGTTCACTCTCGACGTGGTTCAGAAGTCATGTAAAGCCGTTGGTCCCGCTTACTGAATAACCAGTGGTTCCATGCAATGTAAAAACACCATACAAACATACATACAAACAAAAAACAAACTTCCAATTTACCCAACTCATGGTGTGATCGGTATGGTCTTGACCTGCCACCTCGGTGGCCACGAGTTCGATTCTCCTGCTTTCCATTGAGGGGTTAGAGATGTGTATTTCTGGTGATAGAAGTTCACTTTCGACATGGTTCAGAAGTCACGTAAAGCAGTTGGTCCTGTTGCTGAATAACCACTGTTCCCTGCAACATTCATACACATCCCTTGTACTCACCAAGTTCACTCCTTCCACATCCCATTCAAATCCTACAAAATATATTACATCCTCATTCTCACTGCTACCAAACAACATTGCAAGGGTATTTTCACTTCTCACACCTACTGGCTTCTCAAACCCCCATGTACTCTTTGCAAACAACTCTGTAAACATACTGTTACTCTTTCCACTCTTCATTTTAGGTCTTTTCTCATGTTCTATTAATACTAATTGTTTATCTCCCCAATTTATGTCTTCTATTTCTTCATCTTCCTTTTCCTTTTCCTCTTCCTCCCTTAGTAACTTTCTAATGGGATGCTCTATGTATTTTGGTGGTTCTCTCCATTTTCTCAACTGATTATGATGTGCTCGTATTATCCTTACATTTCCTTCTTCATTCCTGTCTTCTAGCACATAACTCAATCCATTAGACCAAACTGTTTTCACTACATACAGACCTTCATACTTTCACGCATCTTACTCACTGTCAATCATCCCCTCTCAACCACTTCCTTCAACACCTTATCACCCACTCTTAAGCTCTCAAACCTTTCATTCGCCTGTCTCCATACATCCTGCTCATCCTCATTCATCATACCTCATAATTCATCACATACTCGCTTGGAGGTATACCTGTGTTTTTATGTACTGACCCATTATACATCTCTACCACTCTTCCTAACAACAAATCCCATTCATTCTCTCTATCAGTCAACATTCGTAGCATCTCACCCAGAGCCCTTATGGTTTGTTCCGCTAATCCATTTGCGCTTGGCATATATGGAGTTGTTACTGCATGCTTGATACCCCAATCTCCCAATATTTGCTCAAAAGGTCTACCAACAAACTCCAGTTTCCTCACACTTGCAGGCAACAAGACCGTACTGACTACTCTTGCAACATTCTCACTAGTCTTATTCTTCACAGCTGCGCAGCTTACAAACTTACTCTTATGATCTACCGTTACAACTACTACTACATTTCCTCTTGTAGTCACTGGCAAAGCTACAAATCAATTGCTACCAACTCAAAAGGTTCTTTTATACCCAACTTCAAAACAGGTGGGCTAGCATACACTCTCTGGATACTTTCCCTTCTAGATTCATTCACACGTAACTGCCACATCCTTACAAATTATCTCAAATATGGGGCAAAACAGACGGTCTTTCATACACTCAACCAACTTGAACTTCCCCATATCTCCATATTTCTCATGAACTAACATGCACATCCTCACTGCTCCGCTCATTGAGAACACTGGGACATATACATCAACTCTCCCATCTTCTCTCTTGAAAAATACACCACGCCTTCACACATCACAATCCTCTCAGCAAACTGCATCCATTTACTCACCAACAAAGGCCATCTTTTCCCAGGTACTCCCTCTCTAATACACACCTCCTCAACTCACTCACCACAAAACAATTCTGCTGCATGTATTCAATGTCCTCCCTTTGTTAGTACTAGTAATTCATTCTTACTCTTATCCAACTCAACTACTATATCCTCCTCACTCAGACTTCTACTAATGACTTCCACAAACCTGGCCATGCTTACTGCCTCACTTTGAATTCTCCCTACTACAACCTCATCTTTCAACAGAAGTTCTTTCCCAACATCCACTACCAGTCCATTCTTCATTTAAAAATCCATCCCAAACAGGAAACAACATGGCATTTGTTCATCTCCCAGTACCACAAAGCACACTTCCACCTCAACCTCTCCCCTTACTTCCAACTTCACTTCTTTCCATCCAACTGACTTTCCTGCTATACCTGTCATTGACACATCCACCGCTCTCCTTTTAACGTTCCAACTCACTCTCTCAACATCTCTAATCACACGCGCATTCACCAATAATATTTGGGCTCCAATGTCAACCAGACCACAGTACTGGCCTCCACTGACATCAACTCCCACAATCACTGCTTTTCCTTTCTGGTATGCACACTGACACTAATTATCCCTTTGGCGAACCAAACATCCTTCACTTTCATCCTTACTATCTTCCACTTCCAACAACTCAGATGTTCTATCTTCAAGATTTTCCTCCTTTTCATACTTCCGTTCATAACTTTTTCCCTCCTGTTTCACTATGAAAAACTGAATTGGATATCAGCAGCAGTTTGGCTTGCATTTTAACCATCGTACGATAGTCAAGAATTACTATAGTTATGTTACCAATGATATTAAGTACAAATGACTGATATATTTTTATTCGTTATGAAGAAAAGGTCGGCAAGATATTAAAGGGCTAAATTAAAGCTGCAATTGCAGCTGAAGCTGAAAAAGCAATGTTCAAGCTGCTAATGACAAAAGTTATCATGCATCAGCAACATGGATGAAAATCCTGTAAAGTTTGATATGTCATCAAACTCAACCATAAATAAAATTAGAGAGAAAAGTATTTCATCAAAGCTACTGGGCATGAAAGAACACATTTTACTGTTTTGTTCACGCCGATAAAAGATAAATATATACTATGTACATAAAACTGATACAGGCAGTTCATGGGTTACAACGGGCTTGGCTTACGACGTTTCTGAGCTTACAATGTTCTTCATATATGTTCATCAGAAATTATTTCCTGGGTTACAACACATGTTCCACGGTTATGACGCTTACAATGCTGATCTGACGGAAGAAATATGGCTCCAAGACGGTAGAATGGTAAAAATTTGGAGGTTTTTTATGATAAACTAAATAAAATGCAGGTTATGTCATTTACAAGAGAACTAAAGGATTAAAAGTAAGGCAGTCCCCGGGTTACGACGGGTTTGGCTTACAACGTTACGAGGTGAAGGCGCTTTTCAATTATGTTCATCAGAAATTGTTTCCAGGGTTGCGACGCATGTTCCAGGGTTACGGCGCTTACAACACTCATCTGGCAGATGAAATATGACACCAAAAATGCAAAGTAATCAAAATTTGAAGGTTTTTTTGATGAAAAATGCAATAAGGATGCAGATTACATAGTTTTGAATGCACCCAAAGCATTAAAAGTAAGGTTTTCTTAGGGTTTTTGACGATGTTCAGGCTTACAACGATTTTCGGCTTTCAATGCGTCTCAAGAACGGAACCCCCGTCATAACCCGGGGACTGCCTGTAAAGTTTTCTTATGTTTTCGATGATTTTTGGCTTATGATGCAGTGTAGGAATGGAACCCCTGTGTAAACTTGGGACTTCCTGTATTATGATGAAAAATGTGAACAGCAAACAGAATCTGTTGATTTTATACACAAAAAACTTGCCCCAACTTAAAAAATAATTTAGTTCACAACAAGACATTAAAGTCGTATTTCAATTTAAAAATACTTTGGATAACAAAAAATAACCTTGTCCCATATAAATATAGAGTAACCTAAAAATAACCTTGTCCCATATAAATATAGAGTAACTTGAGATTCATCTATGGTAACTAGAAGTAAGAAAATAGCTTTGATTTGAGTTAGTCGTTATGCTTATTGTTCATACACGAACAAACCTTCAGTCTTAACAATAGGATCATTTTTAGCCCCTAGCTGGATCCGGTTAAATTGCAGATGAAAGCAAGGAATCTTGTGAGATCTGGCAACGTGTGCATACGTCGGGTAAAGAGTGGTCAAGGACCATGCATCTACGCTACCTAACCACCTTGGCAAGAGTTGTGGTTGACCTCTCTTGCCCTTTACCTGGTTTATTACCCGTTTGGATTGTGTTTAGTGTGTGTGTATGTGTGTGTGCTGTTATTATGGCTGCTTCTGCTCCTTCTCGGCCCTGGAACTTCAGGTTTTCCGTGTTCTCGTTTTTTGGCTTTGGCTGCGACCGACCCCCACATCACTTGTAGTAGGTGTCGCTCTAATGTTTGTACAGTAACAAATCCTTGCACGGAATGCCGTGCGTGGCCTAAAGAGCAGTGGAAGTTGTTTTATAGCAAGAGGGAGCATTTTAGGGTTTTTACTCTTCCTTTGTGGGAGGGTTTTTCTTCTCCTCTTCCCGATGCTTCGTCTCCTGCTGCGATCACACCCCCATAGTAGTGTTATGCCTTTGTCCCCATCCTTTTCTTCCATCGATTCATCGTTGGAAGTATCGGGAGGCACTCAGGCTGATTTTTGTAATGTCACCCCTTCTTCTTCGGGAGTTAATTTGATTCCCAAGAGGGAGGAGGCTTTTTCATCATTGTCTTTTATTGCAGAGTCGGAGGTGTCCAAGATGGTGGCACTTTGGAAGATGCTGGGGCTACTGGGTTCTCCGTCCTTGGAGGGTTTGCTGACGCACTTCATGGATGCTTGCTACCCCTGTCCTCATGGTGTCCAGGCCCTCCCCCCTCCGCCTGGCCTCGTCTTGGTGGGTAGCCGAGGTCAGCCATATTGTATTGCTCTGCCAGTGACAGTTGCCGCTTCTTCGAGTCAGAAGGAAGCCGTGGCGTCATGGGGTCAGTCATTTTATATCCCTCTGCCAGTGGCGTCTGCCTCCTGTTCAGACCGAGGGGAAGCCATGACGTCATTGCCACTTTTGACTTCACTTCCATCGATGATGTCACTCCCAGTCGTCTCTACTGCGCTGCCTCGCTCATCCGTGTCATCATCGTTTGCTGCTGTGACGTCATCTCTACCATCCATCGCTGCTTCTCCCTTCCATGTCGTCAGAGCCTTCTCTTGCTAATCCATCTGAGGCTTTATGCCAGGCGGTTCTCAAGAGATTGAACTCTGTTTTGGAAGATAAGTTGGCTGCCAATGTGGCTGGGAGGACTGGAAGCAAGTGTGTTGCATCGCCCCCACCTCCTGAAAAGAGATTGCGTAAGGAACCAGTGCTGCCTTCCTCTCCTTCTCCCCCATCTCCGCCGCGTCGGCGTATCAAGCGTTGGAAGGTTAAGGATTTTGCCCTTTCTTCGCCTGCGAGTGAGGAGGAACACGTCCGTGTTCCTGAGAGTGTTGGTTTTGCGGAGAGTGTTTGTGTATCTTCCCATGTGCAATCTGCAGTGGCTGCTTTGCCCTCTTCATCGAGTCGAGAGCGTGTTGCAACCTCCCCATTTGTGCACATGTTGCAGGTGTTCCCTCCTCTCTTTCTCCAGGGCCTATTTGTCGTTGTTAGGATCTCAAGGCGCCTGTCAAGAGGTCGAAGGTTGTGAGAGCAGAGTTAGTGCAGCAGGATGTTTTGCCTGCCCCTCTCCCTGGTACTTCAGGAGTTTGATTCCGAGGAATTCTCATTTGATCTCGAGTGTTTGAGATTCCTCTCCAGCTCACGTTCATACGTCTGCCACGCCTGTGCCCATTCGCAGCCACATTGAAGAGTCATCTGTTGGGAGAGTGTGTAGTGATGTTCCTGGTGTTGTGGTTGGTTCGTCACGGGAGTCGGTGCTTGGATCCAGCCCAGACAGGTTAGTTGGTGTTTTGGGCTGTTTGGCTGCTGGTTCTTCAGTTAATTTGAACAAGGAAGGCGCTTTAGATGACCCTGCACACCCTTCTTGTCGTTGGTCTCTGTTGCCATAGCAGGAGGAGGGAGACACGCAAGAGTTTTTGTCTTCCTTTACGGAAGTTGTCGATCTCATTCATGAATTCAACAATTTGGAGACTCAGGCTTGGTCATCTTACACTCCTTCCTGCTTGGAAGCCTTGCTGGGAGCTACTCAGGATCCCAAGTCATCATTTCAACTTCCCTTGTCGGGGCACGTCCAGTCAGTCTTTTAACAAAAATACATTTTATGGGAATAAAGTTTTAAATTCAGAAAACGATGAGAAATAATATAAATGACTAATGAAATGAATAAATGAGTTATGTATGGAAGACGGAGAGGTGGGGGGAGGGAGGAGGTGAGTTTATTGTTTGGAAAGAGAATCTCCCTCCAGAAGGACTTCAGGTATCAAGGACCTATCTGGGGTTACTTCTCTGTTTTTTACTGGCACTATGTGAGGTTACTTCCCCTCTTCGTTTTTTACTGGCACTAGGATCAGCTTGAGACACATTTGTCTTTGGTGTTTCTTTAAAATCTGCCTGAAATTAAACACAACATTGTCATTAAACATGTTGGAGAAATGGATTACAACTCCTTTGTTGGGATGATAATTCTCCACAAAATTTCTTACATCATTCCACTTGCAAACATGTCCTTAATCCTTGAAGTAGGCACATTATGTATGCCCATTTGTTTTCTGGATTTTTCAAACCAGCCTCTGCTGGCCTTAAATTCACTAACAGCAGCGGTTGTTGTAGGCATTTTCTCACTGAGATCAGCATGCTACTTCCTCCTACACTTAGTTAAGAGTTAATTCTTAAATTCTATTGTGTTTCTCGCCTTTTTTACAGAAGGGTTGGCACTTGGAACTTTCTTTGGCCGTATGATGGCTTATTTAGCAGTTGCACTCGAATGAAAAAGCACAAAAAGCACAAAAACAACTAACACAACAGCAGAATGGGTCATGACAGAAGATGGGATTCTTTGTTTGGGTGCTCAATATGGGGCCAGTCACGCTTCCCCGGATGGAGCGTTTCTGAGTGTACGAAAACCAAGGAAACCTACGATAACCGAAACAAAATTTTGTAGATAAAATTCTACAAAAACCAAAATGTACAAACTGAGAGGCGTACGAAAACTGAAACGTACAAAATGAGAGGCGTACGAAAACCGAGGTTTGACTGTATCTCGCTGTGCTCTCGTTCACATTGAAATGGCAGCCAACCGCGGAAAAACATTTGCCTTTCTTCAACATATTGAGAACTTTCACCTTCTTGTTGAGCTTCATGATGGTTTTCTTTCTTTTAGGTTCTCAGCCAGAAGCATTAGAAGGAACAGGGCGCTTTTTAGGAATCATTTTCAGCATGATTCACATGGATATTTGCTGGTACGTAAAACACAGCTTCGGGATTACGTCCATGTATATCAGTAACTTTCAATACAGTGAGGCTGATGAAGGAGAGATGCATGGTACCAAATTCCATCTTCGTGAGATAGGACTCAGGTTTCAACCAATCAACGCCAAGTGTACAGTCAATGAGCGACAAGGAAAATGAATGCTGCTCTTGGATTTGCTGCTCTGCAGATGACAGCCAATAGAATAGCATGTCAAGTATCCTTTCTTCTGGGCACTGCTCTAAGAAGGTGTCACGGCACCATAAGAGTTGTTTATCTGCAGAAAGTTGTCTTGGGTGAAGCATCTTAAGAAAAACCAATTATGTTATTGAAATTTTCTGTTATATTAACTTATTACAAAACTGTAAAATTTGAAAATTAATAAAAAAAATTTCATCATAAAAAATGCATTTAGTCATGGAAACATATACTTAGCATGGTATGCGTGAAAATACTGCGTACTGCAGACGTAAACATATGTGCCCTGCTATTCCCGTTGTCTTGTGTAGTTTAGATATGCTCTGCATACTTATAGTTTCATCCTAAAACACTTTATGTACATACATATATTTAGAAACCATCTTAAAATGTAGTACAGTCTGTGCAAAATGCCTGATTGACCCAATGCAGTTCAATGTTCTATCGCTTATGCGTGTTTTGTGTGTGGTACGATATATTGTATGTATTACTGCGGACTAAGGATATCCTTTAAAATGTCTTCTGAACATTCTTCTCCTAAGGCTTCTGGCAAAGAGCATAACTGTCAAAGGTCCTTACAGTCAATGACTGTGCAAAATGTTGTGAAGAAGTAGTGGGCCATTACCACATGACTGAAAGTGCAGTAGCCTGCCTTGAGTACGAGTATGAACAAGGTAAAATACTCTGGGAGGTCATTCTTGTGGAAGAACTCGCCACCCTCTTTACTATTGCTATCCAACCAACAGACCAGGACTTTGAAGAATTTTGTGGTCCGTATAGGTAATTTGATCAGGGAAGTCAGGCAGATACAGACAATGGTAAAGGCATGGGATAAGAATAAAGAAAGAGCCACAAATTTTATCAATACTGTTAGTGAAATAGAGAAGACCCGAAATCCCTGATGAGGCGCCTCCTGAAGAAGGTGAAGAGGAACCCTCAGAGATGTAACCCCCTCTACTTTGCTGTGCAGTCTATCTTTGTTCTCATTCATCAGACTGCACAACCAATATTATCATCTATAATCAACAATCATTACTAATAAGTGCTCATATAATTTAATATCATATTATAATATTTAATATCACATTTATACAGTAAATAATGTGAAAATACAGAATATCTGTATGAAAAAATTTGCATCTATGAATAGTGGAACCTGCAGTAATTTTTATAGATAACTGTGATGAAGTGCCAAGTACTATTTCTGGTTACTATACTTGCCAATCATTAAATGAGTACCTGACAACAGCCAGACACCTGAACTTTCATCACAGGTAAAATACGACTGAATACTCTAAGGCAACAGTGATCCCTTGAACAACTTATGTACCAGTATTGCAGAAAATCAGACTAAGTTCATTAAAACAGTGTGATGTACTCTAAATTAATTAAAGAGCATCACTCCATCAACAACTTTAAAAGTTTAAGTATTTCCCTGATTTCAAAAGTCTAAGTACTTCCCTGGTTCTAACTGACTTCAATTAAATTGAAGGAAAACAGCTCAATTACCACTCTAAGTTTCTACCTAAACATAATTACGTATACTGGTGAAAAAGAAAACACAAAAGTTTTAAATACAAAAATTTATTATTAAACTCAAAATTTATAAGTGAATTTCACAATATCAGGGAAATTTACTTTTACTTGAAAACAACACAAAGTTTAGTTAATTCTTGAATTAATTAAGTAAAATTAAATCAAAATTAATTTATCATCAAAAATCTAGAAAATTAATTCAATCAAAATTTAAAAGTGTTAGGAAATAACTAAAATTTGGACATTATTCACAAGTGCTAAACAACAATGAAACTTGAATAGAATTCTAAGTAAATGCAAATTAATTCATAAGTGTTAAATTCAATTAAATATTCAACGACTAATTATTGAAAACAATTAAGTTGTGAATACAAATGAAAACACAGAAAAATGTGGAAAATACCAAGATTGCAAAAACTACTAATTACACAGAAAAAATGCACTTCAATAAGAAAATGGATAAATGCACAAAAAATTACTTCAATAAGAAAAATGGTTAAATGCACAAAAAATCACTTCAGTAAGGAAAGGGATAAATACACAAAAAATCACTTCAAATGAAACAAACACAAAACATAAAAATTTGCAATGTGTAAACATTTACATTGTTTCATCAAACCACTGTAACTATTAGTTGCAACTAATAAACCTTGTAATAACACATTACCACCTAGGTACCAATTTTCTGCTGCAGCTAGTTCCTCACAATGTTTAAAAAAAGAAAAGGCGCCATTACACACTTGTACAATGTTTGTATAACTGAATCACGAAAGTTTGGAAGGTGATAAATCCATAAATTAAGGTATAAGCCATGAAGATCTTTCGACTCAACATCCTTTACTCAGCAGATAAAGGACATTGAGTCGACAGATCTTGCTGAAACTCCATTGTTTATTTTTCCTTCGTGGCTTATACCTTTATTTGTACAATGTTTGTTCAGTTTCCACAATAAGCACTAAGTAATATTAAATAACTTAAGAAATCCGAAATCCAAAATTTACGAGTAACCAATCACGAAGTATAAAATCTTTACATTACTGTATTATCAAATATGGCTCGCGGCTAATGTACAATGCAAAAATTTCTCTCTCTTTTCACATTCTACATTATCTTAACTTTTAAATTTTGTTATGCAAAATCTGAACATGCATTTTTAGAACATACTATAACTCTAAGCTAAATAAGGAATCTGAAAATATTGCAAACACTTTCCAACATTTATAGAGAGGAAATATGCGTTACGAAAGTAACAGCATATAATAATACATTCCACAGAGAAACCTAATTTTTAGATAGTTCCAAAGAAAAATCTGCTAATGAGTGAGTCTGCAAATCCTGAGAGCATGAATACGTGGGGTCCACTGTATAAGTTAAGTAGCACAGTATTTAATGTGAAAAAGAAAATGGGACACCTTCAATACCTATTGTATGAGATAAAATAGCTCTGCCTGAATATAGGGGTTAATTTGATTAGTTTCACATGTACGTAGTTGTAAGCCATATATCTTTAAGGGTAATGTTGTAAGATGACTGAAATTGTATTAAGGGGTTTTAGGTGTCAAGATGATAGTTGAGGGTATATTGTTTGAATGATTAAAACAAGCAGTTATAAGCATTTCTAGGGGGTCTTTGGTGTTTGAACTATTAAAATAGCCAGTTACAAGCGTTTTTAGAAGGGATACCAACTTAACGTGGATTTTCCCTCAATTCGGTTGGTTGTGGCCTTAACACGGACGTACTGTAATATCAACAGGGTTAACCACAAGCCTCACCTTTCAGTTCTTATCGTGGTTGAGGTAAAGAAAATTGACATTTATTTTGTTTCAGGTTAATGTGGTGCTCTCTGACATGGCTCCTAATGCAAGTGGCACGCGAGCAATGGATCATGAAAATATCATAGATCTAGCATATTCAGCATTGAATTTTGCAGTGCAGCATTCTGCTTTAAAAGCATCTTTCTTGTGTAAGGCAAGTGTAAGACCATTCTTCCATACGTGTATCCTTTATTTATCTTTTGTGTAACTTTCCATGTATTATAAGTGATATTAGATTACTCCCAGGTTATGGGCAGAGATTACCATTTTGACCATTTGTTTCAAAACTTATTATTTGTAGTTATACATGCATCATGTGATTGTGTTTAAGAGCCAAGAGTGTATACTACTAGCACAAGGCCAACTTAAATCTAACAGCAACCATTCTTCTTACAGGTTTGGGATGGAAGTAGAGACATGAAGCTTAAAAGTGACATGGAGAGGTATTATGGCAGTGTCAAGGTTATCAAGCCTAATGCTAGTCGAAAAGATTCTTCAGAAAAATTTTTATTGGGCAAAAATTTCCAGGGAATTGGTACATAACTAGTTTTAATAATATTTAAATAAATAGTTCTTACAATAAAATATTGATTTTTATGGAATTTAACTGAAGTTGTATTTATGAATTCACCTGTCACTACAGTCAGCTCTTGATCCAAAATAGAATTGACCTACAAGAGCTTGATAATGCATGGTAGGAAAATATTGAAGAAAATGGCTGAAATTAACATTCTATGTAATATAAAAAAACATTTCAGCATAATACAGTAGCCCTTCAGCATACCAGATGCTCTTAGGGGTCTGTCCTGATAAGGAACAGACTCTATAGACTACATCAAAACCTTTCAAGATATGTACTAGGTAACACTAATACCTAATACTATATCATTTCTAGCCTAAACTAATTTGCATTTATCATTCAGTTCAAATTATTTCAATAAAGTTATCAAGACAATGCATCATGGTAACAGGTGGCCTAGCAAACACTACTTCTATAATGGTGAAACCAATACTGTAAATGGAAAAATAAGATAAATTGGGGTATGAGTTGAGGATATTTGTACATGAAACGCATCATTATCATTTGTTATTTTTGTATGCTGTTATTTGAGGGTGACTTGAAAAAGCAACTATGATTTAACCAGATCCTTACATAAGCAAAAAATTATAATCTCTTACGTGAAAGCAAATGCAGGGCTTATTGCAGCTCAAATAAAAATCCACTTTCATTCATATTAGAGATATCAATTTCATTCAACCAAAGGACTCGGCCAAGGGCAACTCTGTTACCCTTAATGGCCAAGTCAAAGAGAAGTTTCTCACAGTAGAAAAGGATGAGAAAGTCTGTTATCTGCTGCATAGAAGCCCTGATTGGAGAGATACCCTGTCCACTACACCAACAGCAGAAGGTTCATTTCCCTTGGTACACAGCTGCTGAATATTCTGCAAGTATCCAGGCATCTTTTTATGCATCGAGAAAAAACATACGCTCGCAGGAGATACTGGAGAGTCTTCAGGCATGGAGTGCCATCACCTGTGGCCACCATCTGGTGATCCCTCTCACATGCAGCTGGCACAGAAGGCTGTGCCATGGGGGACTCTTCTCATAAAATAGAGCCAGCAGGACCAGGACCCACTTAGTGTGTGGTCACTGGACACCACCAGAGTCAAACTGAAGTTCAAGGTGATCAAAGCCTGTTGATGACCTAATGAGTCAGACAAAAACAGAGAAGAAAGCTTAAGCCTCTAAGATAACCCCCTGGTTGCTGGAAAAATGTTCTCCATCAAAACCCACAGTCCATTATTATTAATAGGGTTTAGTTTTTCCAGACCTCTGAGTCTTAAGTAGACTCTTCTCGGGCTCAGCATAAATGAGCATTCCTCTGGTAACTTCTGTTGTACCAGCTACAGAGAGCTCATGGCTGGGATTCTCCATAATTCAGTCTCTCTGTAATGTTTGGTGTAGGAACTTTGTCCTATCAACACTGATGACTGAGCTTGTCTGCCAGCCCATCCAAGACCCCCAGAATGTACCTGGCTGACAGCTCCACTAATTGTGCTACTGCCCACTCATTCACCTGCACTGTCAGCCTTGCAGTTGGAAGGACATCACTCCTCACTGCTTATTGCCATGTGCTATTACTGTAGTGCTTTTGCTCATCAACAGCACAGAGTGTCCCACTATTTAGACCTGAAACTCCCACTAGGCTAAACAAGCCTCCCAGAGTTTCAGGCCACTGATGTGGTGGTGTCTGTTGTTCTGGTTCCACACTCTTGTTTAAATTCTTTAGTGTGTATTCTATCCCTAGCAGATGTGTCCGAAAGATGAGTACCTTGGCAGGGAGAGTGTCCACTTGCATTCCTAATGAGAGGTTCCTTTCATCTAGCTACCTCTTTCCTCACTTCCTCCAACAGAGGAAGATGAGAGAGAGTTGAGTTTGTTGCTGGAGACCCCTTAATCTTCATCCCCTAAAGGGTGTGGAAGTGAAGCCACCCCTGACAGACCAAATTTACAATGGTGATAGATGAACCAGAACAATGTGTTACTGCTGAGCAGGTTGATGCTGCCGAGACAGGAACTTCTGCACTGCAGGACTGATGGCTAGGTAAAGGCAGTCCCTGATTATTATTGGTGGCCTCTGTGATCGGTGATCCAGTTTTATGGCGCTTAACTAGCAATGAAAATTGGCAGTTTTCAGTTCTGATTTCCGCTTATTGGCATCGATAACAAAAAAATAAACGATTTTCAGCTCTGATAATGCCCTTAAATTGCTGAAAAAACCCCAGCTAATAACCAGGGGCTGCCTGTATTATTGAACATGCAATCAACCATAATCCCCCCAATTAGTGGAAATCCACAATACATTAGAACCCCTCTCTATAAACGCTTATATGTATGTAATACCCTACTAAGTGATTGGCTCTTTTCAGCCAATAGCTGTCGTCATGGAGAGAGAGAGAGAGAGAGAGAGAGAGGAGTGGACTGAGTACATACCTTAAGCTAAAATGCTTATAACAGCTTATTTTAATAGTTCAAACAAAAATATACCTTACATTATTACATACCTTTAACTAAAATGCTTATAACAGCTTATTTTAATAGTTCAAACAAAAATATACCTTACATTATTATCCTATAAAACACTTTGATATAATTGCAAAGTTATCTTACATTTTTATCCTTAAAAATATATGGCTCACATATACTTGTGAAAACTAATCAAGTTACCCCTGAGAGAGAGAGAGAGAGAGAAATACTTATGCAGATAAAAAGACAAATTTAGTACACTATTGACAGTACGTACACAAAGGAAAATAAAGATTAATTCACAAAACTAGGTGATAAGAATACACAGTATCAGCAAACATTGGAACACTGAACTAGAAAAAAGGAGGTGAAACTCCCTCAAAAAGTATCAAGAGCTACAAGCCAATCAACAACTACATAGTAGCGGTAAACCCTGCTCTGTGATTGGCTCTTCTATTCCTTGTAACCAATTGTGTGTCGTGCGACGAGCCAGTCAGCATTGAGGTAACATCCTTTATTTATACGTTGCTGTGTGATTTGCTACTTCCAACCAGTAACAGAGAGAGAGAGAGAGAGAGAAGGGCTGAACTAGTTGCTCACATGGGTTAAACCAGCGAATTCCAATCAGGGTTCCTCATGCCATCATCAGGGGTTCCGCAAGAAGTCTTGAAATAAATATGTATTTACACAACTCAAATATCAGTGGTAGATATTTGAACTGTAATAATTGTCCAGAGTAAATTTGTACAGTTTTAGAGTATGTTTCTCTAAAGGCACCGTATGGTCCTAGGTACAGGTTGGTCTCTGCATCAGGATGCGGCGGACAGGCTGTTTCACCTTTGGGGACCTTTGGGGAAGACCCATGTTAGACCTCTTTGCCACTCGCTTCAACGGAAAGCTGGGGGTCTACTTTTCGGTGGTCCCAAACCCTCTTGCTTTGGCAGAGGACACTCTACAGCATCCTTGGGACAACCTCATGATGTACATCTTCCCTCTGTATTGCCTGATCCGTCAGGTCCTGAATAGAGTAATGAGCTCTTGAAATCTCAGGATGACCTCTGTGGCCCAGGCAGAGTAGTTCCTGGACCTTCTGTCTCGGCTCTCAGGGGTTCCGAGAGAAATTCTCCCATGGCGCCACTTCCTTTGCCAGCCTCATGTGGAAAGGTTTCACCAGTCGGTAGAGTCCCTATCTCTTCATGGCTGGAGACTTATCAACTATCTCCTGTGAGTAAGCAAGAGGCTTTCTCACAAAGCTGTGGGCCAGATGTCCAGCTATCTCAGGAGATCTTTGTCAGCAGTTTGCTAGGGCAAGTGGACCATCTAAAGTGATTGGTGTCATCGCCGGGGTTTCTCTCCACTCGGAACTCCGGTTCAGCGGATAGCGGATTTCTTGATATCAGGGATGAGAAAGGTCTTTCCGTCTCAGCTGTCAGAGGCTACAGGGCTGCCTTGGGGTTTGTTCTGCTCCTGAAGGGCGTGGACATCTCTTCATCCTGGGAAATCTCATTGTTGTTCAGGAGTTTTGAATAATCCTGTTCACCAAGAGAACTCAAATCTCCGATGTGGGACCTGACTCTGGTCCTGAGTAGTCTCACTTGAGCTCCATTTGAACCTCTGCGTCGATCAGCAGACAGGAATCTGACTCTGAAGATGGTTTTCCACTTGGCTTTGGCTTCCTGAAAAAGAGTTAATACTTATACATACACTTCCAGCCCAAACAGAGGGCGAGAGTTACCACTAGGACATATGTATCTCGTGTGGCAAGAAAGAGAGAGTGAGGGTTATCCTTATTTAAAAAGAGTGAAATGGATAGATTATTGCATTTCTTTAAAATACTATCACATATGAATTTTGAAATTAGTTATATTACTATTATTATTATGCAAAAATATTAATAAACATACACATGTACCATAGAAATTCTCTCATCTCAGTAAAAGAGAGAGAGAAAGAATTTACATGATCCTGAGTGGGCAACACACACTCCCCCTCCTGACACATTACTCGATATATTTGACAGCTGTTGGACCCCAGCCATCTCAGCTTGGCTACGTGGAGTTCAAAGACAAGATGCGGGATAAAATGCATTTTCTTTCATTCTTACATAATTTTTTTTATTTGTAAACTAAAATCTTGCTAATTCACTTTAGTATTTTCTTTAATGAATTGATATTATTGCTGTTTACATTAATATTGATATTTGAAAATTAGTAAATCATTTATCATCCAAAAAACATACATCACTGTAAGAGAGAGAGAGAGAGAGAGAGAGAGAGAGAGAGAGAGAGAGAGAGAGAGAGAGAGAGAGAGAGAAATGGAAAGATTATTGTAGTATTTTCAAAATACTTTCACATATGATTTTTGTAATTACAGTTATTATTATTATTATTATTATTATTATTATTCTTATCATCATCACCATTATTATTATTATTACTATTATCATTGGAAAATATTAATAAACATATTATACATACATGTACCATAAAAATCTCTCATCTCAGTAAAGAGAGAAAGAGGGACCTGGAGTTCGAAAGAAGATGCAGTGAAGACTGGGATTTCCTTTATTCTTACATAACTTTTTAAAATTTATAAACTAAAATATGACATTGTTATGATACAATAAAGTTTCATACATACTTACCTGGCAGATATATACATAGCTATAGACTCCGTCGTTCCCGACAGAATTTCAAATTTCGCGGCACTCGCTACAGGTAGGTCAGGTGATCTACCGCCCTGCTCTGGGTGGCAGGGCTAGGAACTATTCCCGTTTTCTAATCATAATCTCTCTTCCACCTGTCTCCTGCGGGGAGGCTCTGGGTGGTCTTCAATTGTATTATCTCTGCCCAGGTAAGTATGTATGAAACTTTATTGTATCATAACAATGTCATTTCATACATTCAACTTACCTGTCAGATATATACATAGCTGATTGACACCCTTTGGTGGAGGGCAAGAGACAGCTAACTAACTGACTAGACAGGTAAACAACATATGTTGTAGGTATAAATAAACCTTAGTTCCTACCTTCTTAGATGGAAGACTTCGTGGCTACTGCCTAGGAGTCTGCTTCATCTCAAGAACCTTAGCGAGATAGTGATCTGTGGCCAAGAATTCTTGTGGATCTGTCGATGGGTCTCTTCCACTTACTCGACAGAATCCTAAATGGCGTTTGTCAATGGAGCACATCCGCTTATATGACAACACGCCACTAATTTAAGGAGCACACAACCAATCCCGATCACCCGATCCTAACCCGTGTTAGTTCTAAGATTGCCTAGAGTTATCCCCAAACTCTTTGCAAACAACCACAAACTCGAAAATCATACATACAAAAATAACAAATTTTTGTACCCCTCTAATAGTCAGATGTCACTCGATTTTCAAATAAAGAGAAGTGAAGGCCGCCTGTGCGACAACTGACATCCCATCCACCGAAAACCCGAGAACACATCCGACAAGAGGGTTACGTACATAATTTTAAGGATTGGTGCTTTCTCCTTTACCCAGAACCGTCTGTGCTGACACAAACGGACCTAACGAAAAGCATTTATCATACGTAACTCGTACGTCTTTTAAATAATGGGATGCAAACACAGAGTGCATCTCCAATAAGTTGTATCCAAAATGTTCTTTAGTGACATATTTCTTTGGAACGCCACCGAGGTTGCGATTGCTCTAACTTCGTGGGCTCCCACTCTTAGGAGATTAAACGAATCATCTGGACACTTCTTATGAGCTTCTGTGATAACACTTCTCACAAAGAAGGCTAATGCGTTCTTAGACATTGCTCTCTTGGGGTCTTTCACTGAGCACCAAAGACTTTTCTGCGAACCCCCCAACTGCTTCTCCTGTCCAGATAAAATTTTAGAGCTCTAACTGGCACAGGGATCTTTCTGCCTCTCTGCCCACCAAGCTAGAAAGTCCTTTAACTTCGAAGCTCCTGGGCCAGGGATTCGAAGGGTTTTCATTTTTGGCCAGAAAAAGGGACTGAAATGAACAAATTGCTGAGTCTCCTTTGAAGCCAACTCTTGATCAAGGGCGTGCAACTCACTGATTCTTTTGCCGTTGCAAGAGACATCAGAAACAAACACTTTCTCGTGATATTACGGAACGAAGCAGTGTGAAGTTGGTTCGAATTCATCTGATGAAAGAAATTTAAGAACCACATCTAAGTTCCAGATTGGAACCTTAGGTTTCGCGTGATTTAGATGTTTCGAATGAACGAATGAGGTCGTGCAAATCCTTGTCATTCCGTTAGATCTAATCCTCTGTTTCTAAAGACTGCTGAGAGCATACTCCTGTACCCCTTAATAGTTGGTACCGAGAGATGCGACTCTTGTCTAAGAAACAGAAGGAAATCTGCAATTTCGGTCACAGAGGTACTGGAAGAGGACAGCTTCTTCGACCTACACCAGTTTCTGAAAACTTCCCACTTCGATTGGTACACTCGTCTCGTAGATGATCTGCGGGCTCTAGCAATTGCATTTGCTGCCTGGCGAGAAAACCCTCTCGCTCTGACGAGTCTTTCGATAGTCGAAAGGCAGTCAGAGCAGAGCGGGTAGATTTTGATGTACCTCTCGAAGTGGGGTTGTTTGAGCAGATCTATTCTGTTTGGAAGAGATCTGGGGAAGTCCACTGTCCATTGTTCCATCACCTCTGTGAACCAGATTTGAGCTGGCCAATACGGACGATCAGAGTCATCTTGGTTCCTTCGGATGCCACGAATTTTCTGACTACTTCCCCCACCCCAGAATCTTGAACGGGGGAAACGCGTAAACGTCTATTCCTGACCAGTCCAGGAGAAAGGCGTCTGTTGCATAAGCTCGGGGATCCTCCACCAGGGCACAAAATGTATCTATCCTTTTGGAGAGGAATGTGGCGAAAAGATCTATTTGAGGCTTCCCCCAAAGGCGCCACAGGCTCTGACAGACTTCTGAGTGGAGTGTCCATTCTGTGGGAAGGACCTGGAATCTCCTGCTCAGTCTGTCCGCTCTCACATTCCTCTCCCCTTGAACAAACCTTGTTAGAAGAATTACATTCCTTTGGTTCGCCCCAAATCGTAGATCCCGTGCCAGCTCGTACAGAGCAAAAGAGTGCGTCCCTCCTTGCTTCTTGACATAAGCCAGAGCTGTCGTATTGTCCGAATTTATCTGCACGACTTTGTCTCTGACTAAGTGTTCGAAGCTCTTTAGCGCCAGGTGAATTGCTAAGAGCTCTTTGCAATTTATGTGCCATGACACCTGTTCTGCCGCCGGACCAGGTGCCTGCACTTCTCTGGGTCCCAATGTTGCACCCCAGCCCGCCTCCGAGGCGTCTGAAAACAATGTCAGGCTTGGGTTCCGTACTTGCAGGGACACTCCTTTGTTTTCTTTAGTGGAAGCAACCACCACTTCAAATGGTGTTTTATTTCTTCCGATATTGGAAACGTATCCGATAGCTGACCTGTCTTCCAACTCCAACTTCTTCTTAGGAAGAACTGAAGCGGTCGAAGATGTAATCTCCCTAGGAGAAAGAATGTCGAGCGAGGAAAGGGTTCCCAGAAGGCTCAGCCATTCCCTCGCCGAAGTGCGCTCTTTCCCTAGAAAGTTCGATACTGTGGCACAGCCTTTCTTTAGTCTTTCTTGCGATGGAAAAGCTCGAAAACCCGAGAATCCATCTGAATCCCCAGATAAACCACGTTCTGGCTGGGGATCATCTGAGACTTCTCGAGGTTCACGATCAGTCCCAAAGACTTTGTCAACTCCAGTGTTATTAACAGGTCCTCCAAACACTGCTTTTGAGACTGGCTCTGATGAGCCAGTCGTCCAGGTACATTGAGACATTTATCCCTTTCAAGTGTAGGTGTCTCGCTACATTTTTCATCACGTCTGTGAAGACTTGAGGAGCCGTGGACAGGCCGAAACACAGGGCCCTGAACTGATAATTTCTGCCTTCGAACATAAATCGAAGGTACTTCCTCGACGAATGGTGGATCGGGATGTGGAAGTATGCGTCCTGAAAGTCTATGGGACCACCATCCAAATCCCCTTGCCGTAGTGCTGCAAGGACTGAGGCAGACGTTTTCCATGCTGAACTTCTGTTGTTCGACAAATTTGTTCAGCGCACTTACGTCCAGTACCGGCGGTCTCCATCCCCCCAGAGGCTTTTGTTACAAGAAAAAAAAACAAGCGGTTGTAAAACCCCGGGGAGTTGCAATCCAGTACAAGTTCTATTGCCCTTTTTTCCCACATCTGTTCCACCATTTGCCGAAGAGTGTCCGTCATCATCTGGTCCCTGTATCTGGCGGACAATTCCCTCGGAGATGTTGTCAAGGGAGGAATGTCCTTGAATGGGATGCGATACCCCTTCTTGATGATCGACATCGTCCAAGTGTTGGCTCCTAAGTCTTCCCAGGCTTTCACAAAATACTGTAGCCTGGCTCCTACGGTGTCTGGAGGACGGAACTCTCACTTCCCTTCTTAAAGGCACGGGAAGGAAGACCTACCCCTCTTATCGGTTGACTTCCTTCTGGCGATCGGTCTAGTTGGAAGACCTCCTCGAAAGGGCTGTTTCTGAGCTGGGTGAGCCACTTTCTTCTCCTCACTAGCCACAGGCCTACTCTTCCTTGATGATTGTCTAAGGAGATCCTGGGTGGCCTTTTCCGTCAGAGAATGCGCGATGTCCTTCACCAACTGCGATGGAAAAAGGTGTTCAGAGAGAGGCGCAAACAATAAGGCGGCTCTCTGCGAATGCGAGACGGCCTTTGTGAGGAAAGCACTGTGCACCGCTCTTTTCTTTAACACTCCTGCACCATATAGCGAGCATACCTCAGCTGATCCATCCTGAACAGCCTTATCAATGCAGGCTAGGATGCAATTCAGGGTTTCTGGGTCGAGTTGTTCATTTTCTTGAGATTTCTTGGCCAGAACCCCAAGGGACCAATCTAAGAAGTTAAAAACTTCTAGGGTGCGAAATAGACTCTTGATGAGGTGGTCCGTTTCCGAAAGCCCCCATGTAACCTTTGCTGCATTCAAGGCGTGGCCTTCTAGACGAATCCACCAAACTCGAGAAATCTGATTCGGCTGAACGGACAGAGACAATCCTATATCCTCTCCCGTTTCGTACCAAATTCCTCTCCTTCCTGTAAGTTTGACGGGAGGCATACAAAAGACCGTCCTTCCTAACTCCTTCTTCTTCTTGAACCAGGAGTCAAGAGATTGTAGCGCTCTCCTCATAGAAATGGCAGGCTTCATTTTGAGGAAAGAGGAGGACTTGAGTGGTTTCGTGCTCGAAAACTGCGAACGTGGCGAAGGAGGAGCAGCTGGTGTCAAAGAGTCTCCATATTCCTCCAACAGCAGGGACGAAAGGACTTTATAATTAGAAGATCCTTTCATTTCGTCCTCCGAGGCATCTTCTGGGTTAAGAGACCTCGGAAGGAGAAGGTTCTCTCCTTTCTACTGACTCCTCTCTTACTCTCTTACGAGTGTCAGGTTCACTTTTCGCGGCGCATGGCTGGCAGGCTTTTCATCAGCGCCGCGCCTGGCAGGCGATATTCATCAGGCGCCAGGCGCCTGGCAGGCGCATTTTCATCAGGCGCCTGGCGCCTATGGCAGGCGCAGAGCGCCTCGAATACTCCTGGCTTTCCGCAGGCGCCTGGCGCCTGCAGGCGCAAAGCGCCTCGAATGCTCCTGGCTTTTAGTAGGCGCATTCTGTTCATAATACTCCTGGCGCGTGGTAGGAGTATTAAGTTCCGCATATTCCTGGCGCCTGGGAGGAGTATAAGCTTCGTAATACTCCTGGCGCCTGGGAGGAGTAACTAGTTCAGAATACTCCTGGTGCTTGGGAGGAGTATCCGTCTGATGTTTAGTAGGAGCTTTCCGTCTTATAAGTGCTCTACTCCTAACAGGATCTTCCTCTCATCCAGCTCTTGGTGCTTGATTGAAGATCTTGAATGTTGTCCTGGCTCATTACGCCTACTCGGAGTCTGGCTTCTGGTTGGCGCCCTACTCTTGACAGGAGTAGCTTCCTTTCCTACCTCCTCTCGCCTGTCTAGCGCACCGCCCCCCCCACCCCAGAGATGGCCGCCTGAGCGACAACTCCCATGAGGGATGCGTCGCGCCTGGCAGGAGATAGTTCTTTCGATCTTTTAATAGGAAGCTATCATCCTTCTTACGAGTAGGCCCCCTTATAACGAGTTCCTACTAGCAAGGCTAATTGCTCTTGCATATTCTTCAAGATTTTCTTGGTTGAGGAATCTTCCGATTTAGGAGAGGGAGATCTGGAAGGCGCTCTAGGATCTCCTCCATTCTCAGAGTCTGACCGTATTCTCGCCCTCTGTACTACCGAAGGCGCTCCTCCTTCTGAGAAGCGCTCGGGACTCGAATTGATCTCATGTTCCGCAGGCGCCTGGCGCCTGGCAGGCTCTTGCATACTCCTCTTCAAAGGACGGGAAAGATTCGACTCCTTCCACCCTCTTCTCGGAGAAGGCGAAACTCGACGACGAAAAGCACTCTCGTAGGACCCTCTTATAGCGGTCTTTACGCAGTCGATACGATCGATTCTGCCGAAGGGACGCCTGATCGTTGGGGATTCTCCACAACCCCCAGTACGGCTTTCGACTTTCCTTCTCCCTCCGGGCCAGGGAGCTTGGAAGAGGTCTAGGCCTGGGAGCGTCGCAGAGACGACCAGACGCCCCCTCCACTACACTGGGGACACTAATATCACTGTCACATTCACTTTGCTTACCTTCCAATGCTGCGACTTTTTCCTGCATTTTCTGAAGGGAAGCTCTAAGTTCTGCTATTTCCCGAAGCCGAACTAGAGGGTATTAGCCATTTGTGAACGGGCTGAAACAGAATGTTCATTATCATAATAGGAAGAAGCTACAGAGCTAGAAAGTAGATCATGAGAGGCAGACCTTCTATGGGTTTTTCTTCCTCTCTCTATCTCTGCTCTAACTTCTTCAAGTAAGAAGCTAGATTCTTCCACTCTTGTGCACTCAGATTCTCGCACTCATTACACGTATTCTCAATTGAACATTCAACCATTCTACACCTCTACAACTAGTGTGAGGATCTACCGAAGCTTTCGGAATCCTCACTTACAGCCCTCATTCACACACACTCTGAAACTAACACTAGAATCAGACATATTCACAAAATCCAAAAACAAGTCCAAAAAAAATCAGTCCACGAGAGCGAATGCCAAACAACGATCCAAGTACGTCACCAAATGACAGCGATAGATGATCAAAAGCTTTGCGAAAAACGAATTCTAGTCCAGGAGGAAGTAAACAACAATGTTGATACAGCCGGCGGACAGAGAGATTATGATAGAAAACGGGATAGTTCTAGCCCTGCCACCCAGAGCAGGGCGGTAGATCACCTGACCTACTGTAGCGAGTGCCGCGAAATTTGAAATTCTGTCGGGAAACGACGGAGTCTATAGCTATGTATATATCTGACAGGTAAGTTGAATGTATGAAACTTACTAATTCACTGTAGTATTTTCTTTATTGAAGTGATTGCTCTTTACATTAATATTAATATTTGAAATTGGTAAATCATTAATTATACAACAAAAGCATACATCTCTGTAAGAGAGAGAGAGAGAGAATCATTATTGTTATTATGTGATATAATTTAATCATATTAAACTTACTAATACAGTATTGATCAATATTATTTTAAAATTAGTAAATTATTTTTGTATCATAAAAATGTATTTAGGCATGAAAATAACATAAAAATACACTAATTAATGATTATTTTTCGTGGGAAAACCCCGCGAATAGGCAAATTCACCGCAAATAATGGGTAGATTTGGTCCAGAGAAAAATACGCGAATCTGTAGAACGCAAAATCATTGCATGAGCATATGAGTGCACACAGCATAAGATAAAGAAAATAGAATCAGAGAAAGTAATGCAACGAACAGAGTTTGAAACCTACACTATTATCTAAGTTGGGTCAAATAATGGCCACGTGCCAAATTTTGTCTAGATCAGTCAAGCAGTTACAACATAAGTTACAAAGGGAATGGGGAAGGGGGATGGGGGGAGGGGAAGGGGGTATGGATATGAAACCTACCCTATTATCTAAATTGGGTTCAAATGATGGCAGTGCCAAATTTTGTTTAGATCGGTCAAGCAACTCTGGTTTCTATAGTGCACAAAGTTACAAACATACTTACATAAAAAACATTCACTTTATATATATCTATATATATATAATATATATATATATATATATATTATATATATATATATATATTGACTACGTCTATAGAACGCCTCGCCTTCCCAGCAGAGTTTTAGTTATGTTTAATTATAAAAGTAGCAGCCATGCCGTCTCCTGAAGCTACTGTTGTTGGGAGAGTGGGGATGTCGTAGGAATGATATTTCCGGTCTGACGGAAGCTTAGGGTAAGAGAGGCAGGTCACAAGAGTAGCTAGGCTTCGAGATGGATTTTAGGGACTTCTACAATAAGACCTATTTTCCTTCCCAATTTGCTGGCGTTGTGTTTACCACCTTTCAGGCAATGCTCAAGGCGGTTTTTGGAAGCCCCGCGTGATTCGAAAGCAAGCAGTATCGCTCTCAGTCGGCCGCGAGACGTGATCTCGGACAGAGGTCAAATTGCCAGCCTCCCAAAATTAGGCCTACCCACGACGCACTGGTGGACCCGGACCCCAGACCTGAACAGAGGTCGGACCGCATTCTTCTACAAGGATACACAGAATATTGCATAAAGATTCCATGAGTCACGTGCCGTCTCTGCCCGCAAGTGTGCATTAACCCAAGTGAATGAAAATCAGCTTGAATTGAATGAGACTATAAGCCCCAACGTGGGGGCCCATATCATTTAACTTTTCTCCAGGCCAGCACGGGCCTTTCTGTAAATAAATAGTTTTAAAGTAACGAGCTGAGTTTTCTGGCGACCTTCCCTCTAAAGAAAGTTTACGGTAAGTTCAAGCAATTCCCTCTTGAAATCCCTAAATTACTTCCGTTTACGTATCTAGTCTCTCACAAGGCCCTATATACGTAACATTGTCGACCTTCGCCGAGGATATGAACCTAGCTTGCTTAAAAAAAAGCTTGTAAATCGCGTTATCCGTTGTAAAACGTAAACTGTAAATTATTTTACAAAGCGTAAATCAAGCACACTTGCAGGTAAAGAAGACACACTGACTCACGGTAAGGTATTCCATTCATTAATATGATTATTCTATAACCAATGTTAGCTTAAGGTACGTTTAAGTATTTTTATTGTAGAAGTGTGTTAAACAAATGTGAAGGTAGAAATATTCTTATTATTGTAACGGCCAGAGCGCCGAGCGAATTCTGTTTTGTAAATCGCATTGTTGTCGTAGGAGCACTAACACGTGTGCAGATAGATGCCAGAAAGGACCAGATCAAACTAGGAAGTGCTTTGCCAGGGTTTATTGCTGTGTTTGAAAGCCTAGCTAGTTAGGAGTGTTTTACTAATAGTTACGGCAAAAGAAGTGTACAATTCTTTTTGTCTGTGATATGTTAGGGTATTCATTTTTAACTTAGTTTTCATTCCAATGTTGGTAACCGCTTACCTCTCGGCTAATTCAGCTTCGCGCTCTCTCGCGCCTGCGCTTGTCTCAACCAGCCTTTCGTCTCATTCACAGCGGCAGCCATGTTTGTTTCCTCTTTCAACCTTATCTAAACAATTTAAGCAAAGTAACGTAAGTCTCGAAGTTTTAACGTAAATAATATCGATCTCGGTACTAGTATCTATCGTTCTGCCAGAGAAATTAACGTAATTCGCCTTTAATAAGAAACTAAAAGTTCGTGTTGTAAATTACCTTCGCATTTACAGAGAATCAGCTGATTCGCCATCAATGCTAGCACACCGTGGTGCTAACCCGCTCTTCTCGCCTCACGTGTTCCACCTCGCATCGCTCACTCGCGCGCTGAGCGAAAATTTCATTTCACTTAACGTAACCTCATTTACAATTGTTTGCTAACATCGTTTTCAAATCCTTACCGTAATTTTTCACTTGTCCTTACGTAAAGTTAACGTAAATCTTAAAAGTAGAGTCACTTGCAAGAATTGTTAACGTAAAACGCGTCTTTGTAAAATTCATATTGAAACGCAAATCATTTCATAAGCTCGGAGCCCTCATAACTCTGGGCAGGGAGGCTGGTTACACTGGACCAGCCCTTGACCAGTGGATAAAGACGCAGCAGGCTGCTGCGCGCCAGCAGGGAAAGGAAGAAAGAGAAGCAGAGAGGAAAGCGGAGAAGCATAAAGAGAAGAAAAGAGAGAAGCAGAGAGGATAGCCAGAGAAGCAGAGAGAAAGGAAAGAGAAGAAAAGAGAAAGCATGAGCTAGCTCTCCTAGATGACGCAATCTCTCTGCTAGCTTCTAAGCCCCAGACCATGAGCTGGACTCCCGGTAAGAGGTGGTTGCGGAGGTTCTGCACCACTTATTGTGTGCGTGGGCATGCTGTGGATTCCGACCAGTGCCCAAGTCGGTCTCTACCTTGGGAGGGAGGAGAGCTTCCAGGGTGAACTTCTCCAAGGCTACCATGTAGCCCTGCCTGATGAACAGTCTCCTACGGCCTATCGTGGGTACAAGTCATGGCCGACACCGAAGCCCAGGTCTCCCTTATTTCCAGAAAGGCATTGCCTAGGGGTGCCAAAATCCAGACGAACGAAGAAATTCAGTTTGAATGGATTGACGGTAACCTCTATTCTGTTCCTTCGGTCCTTCTGAATGTGGAAATGCCCTTTCTGGACCAGGAGACCAGGGAAACCACATTGTGTCGCCTGGGCGTAGTTGACCAATTTCATGATGTTTATCAGGTGATATTGGGCCGAGATCTACTAAAGCCGTATCTCCCCTGGACGCAGCTCCCACTACCAAGTGCACCGGACACCTGCAGCCTGCCAGATAACCACACCTCAATTTTAGGTTCAGAGGCTAGTGCCTCCGATGTCCCCGACATCCTGTCTATTTGCGAACCTGGCCCTGACCCAGTGTCAGAGCCCGAAGTTTCTTCCGCACCATCTCAGCCTCTTACCACTTTACCGCCTACCTCCTCCCCTTTGGAAGAGGTAAGCCCACACAGTTTGACCCCGGACTTGTTTCCGAGGGTGATCCAACAGAGGACGTTTTCACCTGTGCCAGAGCACCCTGCCAGCCTTGGTGACTCCACAGATTCGCAACCTGTGGGGCCATCTCGGTCTTATCATCCAGTGCCACGGAAGAGGTTCTGGAACACGTTCTGCCGAGACTGTGGCCGCAAGGGTCACATGTCTGCCAACTATGGAGGGTGCGCAAATTTTTAATATTCCTGCCATCGCAATGGCCGTCACCAATCCTTCTTCTCTAGGACCCCCAGCTAAGGGCCCTATAAACCGTTCGCACCCCTCCAAAGCCATTATCAGCCCAGCCACGTCAGAGCCTACGACGACTCTGGCGCTCAAATCTCCCTGATACGGGAAGACCGAATCCCCCGAGGGGCTAACGTTGATAGACGTCGATTGATCACCCATTGAAGGTATCAATCACATTTAAACTGATCCTTCCAAACCGTCCAATTATGAGTGGGTCACCAGACCTCACTTTTCCAGAATTTGTACCCTTGCAGTTGCAAGCTACATTCCAGGAGGTTACGACCTTCTCCTAGGGCAAGACATGAAGTCTCCCTCGCATTCCAAAAAGCCTAGGGGTCCTAACCCCACAACAAATCACTCCAAAGCAAGGAGTCATCGAAATTCTACTTCCTCTAGGAAGTACGTCCACCAACAGTCTCCCCGCTACCAAGGAGGGAGATTGATATTGCACAGTTCCGTTGCAAAACCTGCAACGTAATAGGGCACTCCACGAATTGGCCTAGGTGCCCTAGCAAACTACCAGCAGCGGACATGTCCATTTTCCACAAGGCCTAGCCTTCAACAAGAGACAGGAGCCTCTGTCTCCCATTTCCAAGGGCACGCTGAGAGGTATTGCACCTCCGGTAACCCGTCACAGGTCCAGGCGACCTCAACTCTCTGCCAGTGCCACTTGGCAGCACTGAGCAGTGCCAAGCTCCGTCCAGCCTGGACGTAGAGCCACCACCGAACTTGACCTCTGCGTCTGGCCCCGAGCTAGCGCCGGCGCCTAACCTTATCAAGGATCCTCCTACAGGAGATCCTCCAACAGGCATGGAGCTTACCACAGCCCATGGCCAATCACTAGTTCCTTCTTCTTCATCCTTACCTCTGTCGCCCGAGGATGAACCTCCGGCAGACCTTACCTTTGTACCTCCTCTGGAAAACCAGGAACTGCCCGACCAGGAGTCAGCCTGGAGTTTCCCCTCACGACGGTTGCCGCAGCAGCCGGAGTGAGGGCCTCCCCTGCAGTAGGTTCCACCTCTACGACGGTTGCTGCAGAGACCGAAGTAGGGTGTTCTCCTGAAATCCTTCAGGCTACCGCTGCCTCAGCTCCTGCCGGCGTTTCTGGCCTTTCCCCAGAGTCGGTGCCTCCGTCACTCCTAGGACTGGTATAGCCAGGTCCTGGAGGAATAAGAAGAAGAAGAAGAAGACGTAACCAATCATTAACAAACTAACCCAAGAGCCACATGCTCTCCTTGACACCTGTGCCTGAGGTACAGTGGTCACATTCATTTGCAGAATGATCCTGGCACCTACCCAGAGAAGGTATGCCAGCCTGATCTCTGCCCAGTAGCACTAACCCTCTAACCCCTAGCCATTGTAATACTAACCCTCACTTAAATATAATTACCTCATTGCATTTCCCTCCTGGTAAATTAACCACTCATCATCCCCTACGCATCATTTACCTCTCATTATGTATTTTAAACAGTTCCGTCGCTGAACTACTGCTGTGCGTACCACACTCTGGAATGAGTGCGTCTTCATTTAACTGTATTGAGTAGGTTAGCTAATGATTTAGTACCAGGGCATTAGGTTAGTAGCAAGTAGAATTTTCAAGTAACCTTATCTAGGTAAGAGTAGACTGTCGTCACAAGACAACCTGTATTTATTTATTAGGCTAGACTACATCACTATATTAAGTTAGTACACTTAGCATCTTTGCCTATAAGTTAGGTAGGCCATTGTAGTCAGCCGTATCGCTGCTCAAAAAACTTCAAGTTAGAGTAGGAGAACTGGGTTGTCGAGGCGATCAACTTATTTAAGCCAAGACCTTCACGCCCGAAAAGGGAGTGAATGCCTTCTTAACAGGGGGAGCTGCTACGTCTATAGAACGCCTCGCCTTCCCAGCAGAGTTTTAGTTATGTTTAATTATAAAAGTAGCAGCCATGCCGTCTCCTGAAGCTACTGTTGTTGGGAGAGTGGGGATGTCGTAGGAATGATATTTCCGGTCTGACGGAAGCTTAGGGTAAGAGAGGCAGGTCACAAGAGTAGCTAGGCTTCGAGATGGATTTTAGGGACTTCTACAATAAGACCTATTTTCCTTCCCAATTTGCTGGCGTTGTGTTTACCACCTTTCAGGCAATGCTCGAGGCGGTTTTTGGAAGCCCCGTGATTCGAAAGCAAGCAGTATCGCTCTCAGTCGGCCGCGAGACGTGATCTCGGAACAGAGGTCAAATTGCCAGCCTCCCAAAATTAGGCCCTACCCACGACGCACTGGTGGACCCGGGACCCCAGACCTGAACAGGCCTGGAGGTCGGAC
>NC_087221.1:13003174-13010674 GCF_015104395.2 Macrobrachium nipponense | reverse complement strand
CTCTCTCTCTCTCTCTATCTCTCTACTACAAAGATGTATGTTTTTTTGTATGATAAATAAATGATTTACTATCTTCAAATATTAATATTAATTTATACAGCAATAATATCAATTCATTAAAGAAAATACCATAGTGAATTAGTAAGATTTTAGCTTATATTTAAAAAAAAAAAATTATGGAAGAATGAAGGAAATCCCAGTCTTCATCAGTAACCGTTCTCGAGATCCATGGTACTAAAACTGTCGGAATATTAAAGTTCTGTGACAGCCAGGAGGGGGAAGAGCTGCAGTGTTGCAATCAGTGTCCTGGATTTCCCCCCCCACCCCCCCCCCCCACCCCCCTCCCCCCCTCTGCTAACCCTCTCTCTCTCTATCTCTCTCTCTCTCCGTCTCCCTATCTCTCTCTCTGCTCTCTCATTTACTGAGACTCGAAATTTTTTATGTACTTGTACTATTTGTTTTTAATACTTTCAAATAATAATAATAACTGTAATTACAAAATTCATATGTGATAGTATTTTAAAGAAATACAATACGTACTAATCTATCCATGTCACTTTTTAATTAAGGTTACTCTCTCTCTCTCTCTCTCTAGCTCTCTCTCTCTCTCTCTCTCATCTCTCTCTCTGGCTCTCTCTCTTTTGCTCCACACAAAGATGATAATGTCATAGTGGTAACTCCCTACCTCTTTCTTTCGCTGGAAAGCGTTATATGGTATTTTTTGAGAGAACAGAGAGAGATTAAACACTCTCTCCTCTCTCTTTCACCGCAGATGAAACGAATTTTTTATGGTACTAGTATGTAAAATGTTAATTTCAGTTATTTAATAATAATAATAATAATAATAACAATAATAATAATAAAACTTTAATTACAAAATTCATAATGGTCGTATTTTAAAGAGATGAAAATGACCTTTCCCATTTCACTTGTAAAGGATAATTCCTCTTTCTTACTAGATGAGAGAATTTTTGTGGTAGATGCACGTGTTTATTATATTTTCAAATAATAATAATAATAATAATAATAATAATAATAATAATAGAAGTAGTAATAATACGATAACTAATTTCAAAAGAAAATTCTTCCTTCGTCTTTTTTTTTTTTTCTGTATCAAATTTCCCCTATCTCATAACTCCGGTGACACTCGGAGCTTAACAATGGCCATACAATGGTCAACGAATTTAATGGTTTTATGTAATCTCTCTCTCTCTCTCTCTCTCTCTCTCTCGCTCTCTCTCTCTCTCTCTCTCTTGTATTTTAATGAAAATATACAGTAATTTGTAAATACACAGTGTTGCACTTGAAAAAAAAAGTAAATTAGTGATAATTTTAGAGATACGGCCCTAAGAAAAATTGCAAATTAGTGAAAATTTCCCTGTGGACATGTTTTCAAGAACGTCGTTCCAGCTTACGACGATTTTTCGGGTTACGACGCGTCTAAGAACGGAACCCCCGTCGTAACCCGGGGACTGCCTGTATGTGTATGTATATATATCTATTATATATATATATATATATATATATATATATATATATATATATATATAGGATAATTAACTAGGACCTGTGAAGAACAATCAATACTGTCTTTAACCTCATTTATTATAAGAGCCAGTGAGAACCTCAAAATACATTTTAGTAACTGAAAGAACATCGACTGATTAGACTACATATATCCGTGGTTAGTGCGTATGTTGGTATCCTTAAGTCGTGGTTGATTTACAGGGAGGTCATGATTTCAAAAAAAAAATGCGCAGAAGTTTCTTTAGCGCAATCGAGTTTTGTGTACGACATACAATGCTGTATGAAACTCTCAGCCACAACTTGGTGGGGGCCAGTATTGTTGGCACCTATACAGTGCCAGATGCACGGTTATCATTAAATTTAACCATAATTAAATTAAAAACTACTGAGGCTAGAGGGCTGCAATTTGGTATGCATGATGATCGGAGGGTAACTATCAACATACCAATTTGCGGCCCTCTAGCCTCAGTAGTTTTTATGCATCAGAGGGCGGACGGACAGACGAAAGGTCATCTCAATTGTTTTCTTTTCCAGAAAACTAAAAAGTCCCTAAAACAATGAAGGTCAGATTGCTCTCAATCCTCGATACAGTACAAAAATATTCTCCTTTCGAGCTAGCATGGAACATCAAAACATGCATTAAAATTTCCCTACCATTAAAGAAGGGATCAGAGCCCTGCATAAATGTTCATATTATAAAATGTGTACTCCTCTTAGATGTTATTAATTAAAACAGCTATAATTGACAACACTTTAAAATACATAACAGAATAAAAAAAGGAACATAATATCCTAAGTTAACTGCAAATCAAAACTAACAAATGAGCAATGATGAAGTTAAAGAGATTACGTAAAAAGCAAAAACCGCCAAATAAAATCTCTGAGCAGATAGATACAAAGAGAGGCGCCTCAGCGGGGTGGTTGGTATGGTATTAGCGTCCCATCTCGGTGGTTGCGGGTTCGATTCTCGGCCATTCCATTGAGGAGTGAGAGATGTGTATTTTTGGCAATAGAAGTTCACTCTCGACGTGGTTCGGAAGTCACGTAAAGCCGTTGGTTCCATTGCTGAATAACCACTGGTTCCATGCAACGTAAAAGCACCATACAAAAAAAAGATACAGAGAGATAGAAAGAGAGAAAAACCGTGATTATTCAAACCAAAAATAAAGATTATGTAGAGCAAAATACTGGAGAACCTACTTTCATGTAGTAAATGACAGCTGGGCGAGTTAAAAGAGGGTGAAGTGGTGTGGTAGGTGGTGTGAATTATTAAGCATTTTTCATTGAGACTTACCATGCTTGTAAAAGTTTGGCCGTTGACATAGGGCGATTCTTCAGACCACTTGGGTCATATCTAGGGGAGGGGCCAAGGTCACATTCCATTAGGGGGGGATGGGGGAGGGCCCCCTTCTCCAGTATTGGGGTAGCCTTCGTAATTCCACTTTTTTTTGTGTAGAGTGCTGATTTCAGGCTCAAATGTCTCAGAATAAGAGAGAATTTTTCTTTTTTATTCTTTTGCGCCCAATGACGTATACAAGTGGCTCCCAACCGTTTATGAATGTGAAAATTTCATATATCATTTTCCTTCGTCAAGCTTCTTTTCATATCAACTTTCATTATATATATATATATATATGTGTGTGTGTGTGTGAAAATATACACTTTAAAAGACAAGGGGTCCTTGATGTTATCCGGAATAAGGGAAATCCAATCCTCACTTGAAAGATTTGGTCAACCTTGATGGAGAGCTAAGTGAGAAAAGTCAAGCAATGTTTGAACTGGAAAAGATTGGACAAAAACAATACAGTGAATTTGTTCAAAAAGTAATTGGTGGGATGACCTACAGTGGGTCATCCCATAAAAAAAGGGCAATAATCTCATCTTTAAATGAAATCATATCAGAAAGCTCAGTCAAAGAAGCTGCAGTTCTTTAGGTCTAGTGCATCCTTCTTCAGCAAAATGTAGTATATTGCCTCAGACAAACGAGGAGGAGCCCTTGAAACCTTTTTTTAGCATGAAGCACATAGTTTCTGTACTACATAGTTACTTGTAATGGCACTAGATTAAGTCTCCATCAATTAATAACAAAGTCCTGTAAAAGTAACCAACAGCACCAGCGTTTCCAGAAAAGGAATTGGAGGTGACCAAGATCGGTGAAGGAGGGAGACTCCATGATGGACTGCGACATGAAAATCCGGACAGACATCGCAAACTGCATCTGCCGCCACAGATTTTTCACCTTCAACTGGAAGGAGAGGCTGCACAAGGGCGAGGAAACACCTCAGCACCAGGAGGAAACCTGAACTTTCAGAAGTTATTCTTGCTGGACGTTAGTCTCATGAGTATACAGTGATAATATTGACAGTTGTTTTTACTAGATTACCTCAGATATATTAACCTAGATTTTGCGTATTGATAGATCTCGGCTATGTCCACTTCTTGCGGTTCATTTCTCTATACTATATATGTGTATTACATATAAAGACTTAAATATGTTATGCATAAAATTCCGCAACTAAATACGTGTAATAAGACATTAGTTGCAGTTCCAACAATATCCTTTGGGATATATCACAATATGAACAAGAATTTACAGGTCATGCCAGATATTACACCTTCAACAACATAAAAACAAGTAAACAATGTGCCTTAAGGCTCGGTCACATATTGGCGATTCGAGGACAGGCATGTCATAATGGGTGGTTCTGACGAGCATCGCCATCCATTCGTGTGCGTGGCCGGACAGCACGTTTTAAACGGTTTAAAACATCCGCCATCACTTGGTGCTCATCGCCAAACTTGGCAATGTGGTAACGATTCGTGGTAATTGTTGGCGATTTGGTTGTAATTACAGCGTGATGACGTAATTAGCAAAAATTTTGGCAGTCACACATTGTGCGTCCTTGAATCGCAAATGTATGGCCGAGCCAGCAGTTTCCTCGGCTTAATTGGGTTTTCTGTACAGCGTATGATGCAGTATGAAGCTCTCACCCACAGTTCATGAAACTTTCAGCCACTACCCAGTGGTGGTCTGTGTTGTTGGCACATATAGCCTAACAGTTCCAGATGCATGAACATGGCTAACTTTAACCTTAAATAAATTATAAACTACTGCGGTTAGAGGGCTGCAATTTGGTATGTCGATGATTAGAGGGTAGATGATGAACATAACAATTTACAGCCCTCTAGCCTTAGTCGTTTTTAAGATCTGAGGGCGGACAAACAAATAGCCATCTCAACAGTTTTCTTATACAGAAAACTCAAATGGAAATTATTTAATGGGAGAAGCCAAAAGTATAAAAGTATGATAAACAGAGCCTTATCCCAAACTACCACATACCTAAATGTATCTGGAGATGGAACAAAACATTCACCAGAAGTAATGTAAAGATAATGACCAAATAGATATCAAGCAAGGTGTTCAGGCATCTTTACATTTTGAATACTTTAGTGTTAAAAGGCTGAGTAATATGAACAACCTCCGCCAATGTAAGAAAAAAGAAACAAGAGAAGGAAGGGCAGCAGTGTAGATCAGTGAAGAATTAAAATCGGGGAAGAACTCCCTGAGACATGGGATAAAGTGGCAACATTCCGGTCCAATAGGACAGAAAGATAGGGAACATTTTTTAACTTTGGTTGGAAAGGAAACAACAGGACACTTCTAGCTTGGTGAGGGATTTTTTTTTTCTTTTTTTTTTTTTTTTTTTTTGCTTCAAACTACGCACATTAGTACAGTAATTAAAATTAGATTCACAATATGTAAAGCACGAGGAAGGGAGCTAGATATTCGTAGGACATTTGCACATGCTTTTTCCTGCAGGTTGTCAAACGACCAGGAGTGGTCACCCCTCGAGTCAGTATAAAGGATTTTAACAGAGAGGATATGTTTTAACACCTATGGTGATGACCTCAGACTTGGTCCTTCACAATTCACAATCCACACAGGCATCAGCCAATATAAATGACAAGAGCTTAAGATCAACTGTAGAAAGCAATGGCACATTCACTATAGCAGTAGTTCATTCATACATAGTCAAGAGAGAATGACTTAAAGATATACCTTCTGGAACCATTTACAGTGACATAGTTGGAAATATATTGAGGAAACTGGTGGTGGAGAGTTAAATAGATACATCCACGAAATGAGATGTTTCACGGGACAAGAGTAACACAACTCTCAAAGGGAATTTTGCAGTTGTGCCAAAAATTCTATATCTCAACCGAAAACTTGATGAAGAATGTGCTAGTATAGCAGACGAATGTAGTTTTCTTTTTTGACTAGCTGACCAACACAGCACTGCCTGGAAAACTATGAATGACAACAGATAAACTCTCTTTCTTTCTTTCTCACAATCATTCCTGTTTAGATAGTTATTTGAGTTACATTGGCTCTTCATTTTTAACATATATTTCACCACTTATCACCCCTATTCCTATTGGGGATGAATTTTTACTTTAAGGGCATCGGGAGTGTCTCTATTCATCCCAGCAAACTTAAAAAATATGGATTAGACTTTATTATCTATCATTTTTAACATTTTATCTTTCACTCCTTCTCATCACCCCACTTCCCATCAGGGAACTTAAAGGGCATTGAGAGTGTCATTATCCATCTCAGCAATCTCGAAAACAATGGATCAAACATAAATAGTTGTCGTTTTCGATTACTTTTACACGTCACCTCATTCCTACCCATTTTCAAGCGCCCCTTCCTATCCGGGCTGAACTTCGATTTGAAGGCATCTGGAGTGTTACTATTAATCTCAGCAACTTCAAAAATAATGGATTAGACACTAATATCTGTCGTTTCCAGCTATTTTTATTTTCATCCCTTTCCCACCCCCTCTCACATACCGTCCCTTTTGGTGCAAGTGATGTCTTACCCCAACAGTCTTCTTTCCCCGATGGTAAGTAATATGTATAACAAAGTTGGTTGAAATTGTTAAATGCATGTAGAAGTGTATGTGGCACAAGAACACTCAGCCACATACAGCCATTTATATATATATATATATATATATATATATATATATATATATATATATATATATATATATATATATATAAAGGTTTTTGCCACAAAGGAAAAATGAAAAGCTAGATAGCCAAGCACTTTCGGTCTAGCACAACCCTTTACTCAGGCACAACTGATCATACAGAGGGAAAACATAGTAAAAGTAGGCTTAATATCCAAACTGACATTACAAGATTAGCAATAAGGTCGATTTCACTCTACAGAAACGAGGAAACGCCTGAGGGCAAGATTAGCGATTTTTAGGCAGCCACTCCTTGGAGGAGCACACACGTGATCAACAGATGATTCATCCAGAAAACAATACATTTTGAAAATACAAGGAGGCATATACAACTTATTACCATGAAATTTGGTACCCACCTCATATAATTGATTTATGTTACCAAAATGTACTTAGCTTACCTTACTTTCGGTGATTTGAATCCATAAAATCAATATTTAAATCGTTTAATGTAATGTTCTCTTTTACAATACCATTAAAGATATGCTAATTAAGAATAGACCCCTAACAAATAACAACATCATTTACAAAATTCCTTGTAAGTATTGCCCATCTTTTTATGTTGGTCAGTCAAGTAAAAATTTATGTGTACTTTTTAAGCAGACTTCAAATGCACTGTTTATCCATCTGAGTGAAAAATCTAATTGTATAAATTGGGGCAATACCTCTGTAATTACTAGATCTAATGATTATATTTCTTGCTCAATATATTTATATCCTTTTCTTGTCTTTTCACTCATTTTTTGGGAACATTTTTGTAAAATTCATGGTAATAAGTTGTATATGCCTCCTTGTTTTTTCAGAATGTATAGTTTTCATTGTGTTTCTGGATGAATCATCTGTTGACCACGTGTGTGCTTATCCAAGGTGTGGCTGCCTAAAAATCGCTAATCTTGCCCTCAGGCGTTTTCCTCATATTTGAAGAAGTGAAATCGAT
>NC_087221.1:12930427-13002674 GCF_015104395.2 Macrobrachium nipponense | reverse complement strand
CTTAATGGCCATGGCCTCAGGTGCCAGAATATCTGAACTCTCGGCTCTCTCTAGAAATCCAGACCATATCGAATTCCTCCCGTCGGGTGAAGTATTACTATCCCCAGATCGGAGGTTCTTGGCTAAGAACGAGGACCCACAAAACAGATGGGCTCCATGGAAAATCATTCCTCTGACACAAGACACATCATTGTGTCTTGTTGTTACCTTTAAATCCTTCTTAGCCAGGACTTCTGAAAAATCTTCAGGCCCCCTTTTCATTAGAGAGAAAGGTGGTACGATTTCTCTTAAAGGTATTAGACAACAAATACTCTACTTTATTAAACAGGCCAACCCGGATTCAGTCCCACACGTCCATGATATCCAAGCAGTGGCTACCTCCATTAACTACTTTCACAACATGAATTTCGAAGACCTGAAAAAATATACGGGTTGGAAATCTCCAGCAGTATTTAAACGCCACTATCTCAAAAACTTAAGAGGCCCTTAAATTCCCAACAATTGCTGCAGGGAGCATAGTCTCCCCTGAATGATGAATCTTATCAACTCCTTCTCTTAGCCTTTGGTCATTTCTTTTCCCTTAATACTCTCTCCTTCCTACCTGCCTTGCTTGTATTCCCTGCCAAACCTCTCTCCTCCGGGTCGGGATGGTTCGTTTGCCATCCCGCCACCGGAACATGTAGTATACAGTGTTGAGACCATATTAGTTTTTCGGACCTGTCTGTACATACCCTTGTATATTGCTTCAGATACCATGCTTTTAGATTGTCTTATTATATTATCTTATTATTACTAGTTCTAAGCCATAGTTTAAGTTCTAGTGTAATTAGTTAAGTTCTAGTGTAATTAGTAAACAAGTAAATTTCCTGCCTTATTACAGTGCATTAAAAATTTATTCTTCAAATGAACCTTAGGTTTCATTATCCCCTTTTATATACTTGTTTGGTATCTGTTAAGCTTGGATGGGAATTCTCTGATACCTTTTCACCGGCAGACACAGGTTGAACCCAGAAAAGGGATTTTGACGAAGGAAAAATCTATTTCTGGTGGAAGACCTGTGTCGCCCGGTGAACCCATCCCTTCTTCTTTCCCCACCCTTAACCAGTCCAAGCTAGAGTGACTATTCCAGGAATGCAGATGGCGCATGGGTCGAGTAGTAGTAGCAAGAGCGAGAGGGAGGTGGGAGGAGTAACATTTGTAATGGCTCTAGCCTTTGTGACGGCTCTTGCCGTGGGAGGGATTTTGGAAAGGAATCCTCTAATTGGCAGAAGACCTGTGAGTAGTGGCTTCCACTCGCCTTGTACTTTATACCCGACACCCTCTGGGTGCTCGCGCCGAGGGTAGTAACCTCAGCATACCATGCTAGCTTTTTTCTCTGGTATATTTAGAATCTATTTATATACTTAGAAAAGTGAGCTACAGGAACTTTTCACCGGGCGACTCAGGTCTTCCCCCAAGAAATAGAGTTTTCCTTCGTCAAAATCCCTTTTCACGTCACAACTCAGGCCATGAAGCTCTCCAACTCTTTTCGAGGAAGCCAAAGCCAACAGGAAAACCGTCTAAAGAGTCAGGTTTCTTTCTGACAATTGATGCAGAGGCTCGGATGGAGCTCGAGTGAGACTACTCAGGACCAGAGTAAGATCCCAACTTGGTAGTTTGAGTGGTCTTGGTGGACAGGGTTGTTTGAAAGTCCTAAAAATCAAGATTTCCCAGGATGAAGATATGTCCACGCCCTTCAGGTGCATAACCGACCCAAGGCAACCCTGTAGCCTCTGACAGCTGGGACAGAAAGACCTTTCCCATTCCTGAACATAAGTTCCAAGTGGAGAGAACACCAATCACAGTAGACAGCCCACTTACCCTAGTAAACTGCTGATGAAGATCTCTTAAGATAGCTAAACATCTGGCCCGCAGCTTTGTGAGAAAAGCCTCTCGCTCGCAGGAGATACTTGATAGTCTCCAGCCATGTAGAGATAGGGACTCTACCGACTGGTGAAACCTTTCCACATGAGGCTAGCAAAGGAGGTGGTGCCATGGGGGAGTTTTTCTTGGAACCTCTAACAGAAGGGAGAAGATCCAGGAACTACTCTGCCTGAGGCCACAGAGGTGCCACTGAGGTCATCCTGAGATTTTGATTGCTCATTACCCTGTTCAGGACCTGACTGATCACCTGATGGATCAAGCAGAATGGAGGGAAGGCGCACACCTCGAGGTTGTCCCAGGGATGCTGTAGTGTTCTATGCCAGAGCAAGAGGATCCGGGACCACTGAAAAGTAGACCTCCAGCTTCCTGTTGAAGCGAGTGGCAAAGAAGTCTAACATGGGTCTTCCCCCAAGGTGGAACAGCCTGTCTGCTACATCCTGATGCAGAGACTACTCCGTACTTAGGACTTGACTCCAACGACTTAGCTTGTCGGCCACCACATTCCTCTTGCCTGGAATGTACTACCTGGCCACAAGCTCCAGCAAGCTGTTGATTGCCCACTGGTCCATCTCGACTGTCAACGAGTGGAGTTGGCGAGACACCAGCGCCCCCCCCCCCCCTTTATTCACAAAGCCACCAATGTGGTGTTGTCTGACATCATAACAACAGAGTGACCCTCTCTCGGAACTTCCGCAGACCTAGAAAAGCTGCTTTCAACTCCAAAACATTGATATGAAGTAGCTTGTCCTCTGCACTCCAAACCCCTGAAGCCAGGAGATCCTTGAGATGAGCACCCCAACCATCGACAGAAACATCCAAGAACAGGAGGAAATCTGGGGGTGGTGAAAGTAGGAGGACTCCTACTGTAAGATTCTGGTCGTCCAAACACCAACAAAGGTCTCAGCCTCCACTGCAGAGATCGAAGGTGGAGGCGACCATGAGGGACCAGCTTCTCAAGAGATGACAAGATCCCGATAACAACCTGCCACTGTTGAGCTGGTTGTTCGGCCTGTGACAAGAAGGAACGTGCCACTGACCTGAACTTCTGCAACCTTTGGTCTGACAGGAAAACCCTCGACACTGCCTTATCTATAGACATACCCAGATAAAGGATCCTCTGGCTGGGAAGCATATTGAACTTTTCCAGGTTTACCACAATACCGAAGCTCTGACAAAACTGAACCTCATCTTCCTGATGAAGTGGTTCAGTGTGGAAAGATCTATCACCGGTCTCCAATCACCCGTAGCCTTTGGGACAAGGAAAATCTGACTGTAAAACCCCAGGGAAGGTGTATAAGGACAATGTACTTCTACTGCGCCCTTGCCCAGCATCTTCAGTACTTCCTCCCGAAGAGCTACCATAAGTACATCGGAGAGCCTTGATGATAAGTTAGATGGAGGAAGGGCCTGTCTGAGAAAGGGGGAGGAAAGTTGAAAGGTAGTAGATACCCCACCCGAAGGACATCTACTACCCACTTCTCTGCTCGATGGAACTGCCATTTGGCCCAATGGCCTGCCAGGCATCCCCCTACCCGTGGCAACGGGAAGGGAGAGGCGCCCTCTCTATCGACAACCCACTCTGCCCCTTCCTCTACTGGCCTTCCTGGCTTGTAGGGGCAAGATTAAAAGGGGCATTGCTGTTGCTTAGATTTTGATGGAGTGGTTGACTGAGAAGCCCTTACCAATGTTGAACGCTTGGCTAACCTCCTTGGATTATTATTAGATCACAAAAGTAGTTTAACCAGACCACTGAGTTGTCCTTCAGCTCTCATAGGGCTGGCCCAAAGGATTAGACTAAAATACCAGGTCTTGGCTTGAGGCGGACCTCCTCAGAGGAGACTGCCTACTTTGCCTTGGAGGAGGAGGAGGAGGAGGAGGAGGTAGAGGAGGACGAGGAGGAGGAGGAGGACGACTCCATTACTGCCTGCTGAATCAGTATATCTTTGGTATCAGCACACCGCCGGTCTGTCACATCTTCTAAATGTGTTCTCGGAGAAGCTGTGACTCCATGAGGTCCCCATTATGATGAGTTAACAAGGACTCAGAATCCACTGACCCCGCCACCTTTGACAAGGCCGCATCCCTCCTAACCAGGTGAATGTTGGCCCACAAACTAGCACTGAGGTGGCCCAGGTAAGAGATGGCCTTAGCACCAGACTGCAGCAACGTAATAAAAGGAGAGTGAGCTAACGGAACATCCATCAATGCGACACGACACTATCATGGCCACACAGTAGACCATAAGTCAAGCTACGATACAGTCTGGAATACAGAAGAAGCAGAAGACTCCAAAGCAAAGGCCTCTTGAGAAGATAACAAAGGGCCCTCAGCCCTTACCTGATCCAGAGTCAAGCCAGGCTTTAGACAGATCACGTCCAAATTAAGGTGATGAGGCATCAGTTGAATCGACATTCATAGAATAATATTTCCTTTGCTGCATGAGAGGAATAGAAAGAAGCGTAGAATACCTATTAGAGTGAAAAGAGCCATTCCAATCCAAGACCAAAGCATTAATGACCATTAATGTGCTGCAAAATTGACCGAGTATGCACATACTTGCTAGGAGACATACCTATACTCTTCTGGAGTGTGGCACTGTATACCCACACTGCACGTCCTACATACATATCCCAATCATTGTTGCATTTACTCATCATTTGCAAAATCTGTCATTGTTCTAACAGTCCTTTCAGCAAAACCATTTGCACTGAGCATATACAGAGTAGAATACACATACACAATACCCCATTCTTTCAACATTTTTTCAAACTCCCATCCCACAAACTCAAGTCCATTATCGCTCAACAATTTCGCACACACACACACATTGGCAACATCACTTGCCCCACCATTTGTGCAACAGTTCCACTCCTCTTATCTTTGATAGGGACCACATAGGCAAATTTACTCAAGTGATCCACCATCAAAATCATTCCCACATCCTCTCACAGTCTTTGGTAACGAAACACAATTAATCACAAATATTTCAAACGGCTCTTTCATCTGCAATCACAACACAGGCGGACTCACATACACACTTGTAATACAAGTCTCTGATATTTCCTTCATTTTGGATGCACTGGGAGGTGGAAGTATGCATCCCCCATGTCTATGGAGACCATCCAATTTCCATGGCACATAGCCGATAGAATGGAGTAATTTGTTTCCATGTGAAATTTTGTCTTTTGAAAGAAAACATTCAGAGGCGCTCACATCTAAACCTGGTCTCCAACCTCCTGTCAACTTTGGCCCCACAATCAGCCAATTGTAAAACCTCTCTGAGGTCTTGTCCTTGACTAACTCTATTGCTCTCTTCTCAAGCAGGGAATGAACTTCTTTTGCGAGAGTAGGCAGTCAAGATAATAGGCTTCTTGACTAAAGGGAGCTTTTCTAAACACGGAATTGAATGCCTGAATCTTATTACTTTGGTTAGCCATGGTTCTACCCCTTTCTTGCTCCATACTTCCCAAAATTGCTGGAGTCTTGCTCCTACTGGTGCATGAAGTAGATCGCTTTCACTTTTTGGGGGCTGATTTCGCTCTGTGGTTTGATCTCGGTCTATTGCCATGAAAAGGAAAGGGCTGCAAAGGGGAAGCTACCTTCATACTCGATGGAGTAGCTTCTTTTGGCTGTCTCGTGGAAAGGGGCAACAAATCTTGTGTGGACTTCTTCTCAAGCCCTGACGCTATGTCATTAATCAAAGACGGAGGAAAGAGGGAGTCCTTTACTAAAGAATATAGAAGAGCAGACTTCTGAACCATGGTGACTCATTTATTGGTAAAGGAACATCAAAGTTCCCTCTTTTTCAACACTTCCATTGCATAAAGGGAGGCTATTACCCTTGAAGTGCCCCTTACTCCCTTGTCTGCACAAAACATGATATGTCTGAAGGGAAGTCTGGGTAATCTTGAATCTTCTTTGCCAAGGCTCCTACAGACCAATCCAAAAAGCTAATAATCTCTAAAATCTTGAAGGTATTCTTTAAAAAAAAAATTATCAAATTCTGCTAAGGAGAACATTACCTTGGCAGCAGAAAATGCTGACCTTCAGGCCAAATCTATAAGGCTAGAGAAGTCCCCTTGAGAGAAGGTAGACTCCCAAGGAAGGGGCTTCTCTGGACACTTAGTATGCATACCTTCTTGGAGGGGGCACCCGGAACTGAAACGGGGACTTCTCGATCTGTAGTCAAATGCTCTACCACTGACCTTCACCCCCTTTAGAAGGTGCGAAGGCAGATAGCTAAAGCAAACCTTCCCTTTCTCTCTCTTGTCTGCAAGCCACAAGTCCACTTCCTTAAGGGCTTTGTTCAAAGAGGTTGACAAAACCATCTTTAGCAGCTTTGTTGTTTCCTGTACAACAAACTGAAATGTGGTAGTTGGAGAAGCAAGAGCTGCTGGAGAGAAGGTAGGATATGTACGCAACAAAAACTTCAGTAACGCTGCATAAGCTGAAAAATGATATTGTTAGTATAACAATAAAGTTTTGTACATACTTACCTGGCAGATATATACTTAGCTTAGGTCTCTGACGTCACGACAGAAAATTCAAAACTCGCGGCACACGCTACAGGTAGGTCAGGTGATCTACCTTACCCGCCGCTGGGAGGCGGGTGTAAGAACCAGTCCCCCTTTCCTGTCAGGTTATTTTCTTCCACCTGTCTCCTGAGGGGAGGCTGGGCGGGACCATCAATCGTATATATCTGCCAGGTAAGTATGTACAAAACTTTATTGTATACTAACAATATCATTTTTGTACATGAACTTCCCTGCCAGATATATACTTAGCTGATTGACACCCTTGGTGGAGGGAAAGAGACACATACTTACTTAGAAAGTGGGGACAACACATGTTAAAGGAATACATAATATAAACCTCTGGTTCTTACCTGATTTAGGAAGAAGACTTGATAGTTACTGTCTATTAGTCTGCGTTGCCTAAAGAGTCTCAGCGAGGGCGCGTGACCTATGGCTGAAGAACTCTTTGGGTCTACCAATGGGAACTGAGTCCACTTACTTGGCGAATCCAAGCAGGATCTGGTCAATGGGGGATCAACCCGCTTACATGCCAGAGCCTATCACTAACCAATTGCAAGGAGCCTTAAGCACAACCGATCACCTAACCAAATACTAACATTAGTATACGAAAGAAGGAGCTGCTCCTGCAAACCTCCTTCGTACAACCAAAAAAACTCAAACTTAAAACTAACAGGGAAAAAGGATTAAAAAGGATGTGTTTCAGCTCCCTGCCCCAGCACTGAATCCGCCGATACGTAAGGGCCTAGTCCAAAACACTTATCATACGTAATCGATACGTCCCTTAGGTAGTGGATTAGAGAAGACTGATTCATCACCTCCAAAAAGTGGCCTTCATAAGGTTTTGTAATGACAAATTCTTCTTGAAAGCCAAAGACGTCGCGATGGCCCGTACTTCGTGCGCCTTGTGACTTTCAGAAGGTTAAACTGTTGCTGATTGCAAGAAGTGTGTGCTTCTCTAATAATATTCCTGATAAAGAATGAGAGTGCATTTTTAGATAAGGGTGCCTACTGGGGTCCCTTACAGAGCACCAGAGATTGCTCTCATTAGCGGCAAGTCTTTTCTTCCTCTGAAGATAATCTTTCAGGCTTCTCACCGGGCAAAGAGATCTCTCCTCTTCTGTCCCGACTAAGGAGGATAAGCTTTTGATTTCGAAGCTCCTGGGCCACGGCGAAGAAGGGTTTTCATTCTTGGCTAGGAAAGCCGGAAGAAAAGAGCAAACCGCGGAGCCTCCTTGGAAACCTACCTCACCTTCTAGAGCCTGCAGCTCGCTGACCCTCTTTGCTGACGCTAACGCACAGAGGAAAAGAGTCTTCATCGAAAGGTCTCTGAACGAAGCAGCATGGGGAGGTTCGAACCTTGAGGACCTCAGGAAGAGCAGCACGACATCAAGATTCCAGCTAGGCACTAAGGAGGAGGTTCTTTTAAACCGTTTCAAACGATCTGATTAAATCATGGAGGTCCTTGTCCTCAGATATGTTTAATCCTCTATGACGAAAAACTGAGGAAAGCATGCTCCTGTACCCCTTGATGGTGGAGACAACCAACCCGCATTTTTCCCTCAGGAAGATAAGGAAATCTGCAATCTGCGTCACAGAGGTACTGGAGGAGGAAACTTTATGAGTCCTGCACCAGCGTCGAAAAACATCCCACTTCGACTGGTAGACTCTAGATGTGGAAGGTCTACGTGCATTGGCAATAGCCCTTGCAGACTTTGCCGAAAAGCCCTTAGCTCTGACGAGACTCTTGATAGTCTGAATCCAGTCAGACTGAGAGCGGGGAGGTTTTTGTGAAACCTGTCGAAGTGGGGCTGTTTGAGCAGATCGACTCCTTAGAGGTAGGGATCTTGGGACATCCACCAGCCATTCCAGTACCTCTGTGAACCAGTCGTGGGCGGGTCCAGAACGGAGCTATCAACGTCATCCTTGTTCCCTCTGACGCTGCGAATTTCCTTAATGTTTCCCCCTATAATCTTGAAAGGCGGGAACGTAATGGGGCGTAAAGATCCAGATTCCTCCAATCCATGAGGAATGCATCTATTGCCACTGCTCTTGGGTCTGCAATAGGGGAGCAGTATAGATCTATCCGCGCATTCCTGGAGGTCGCAAATAGATCGAGATGGGGCCTGCCCCACGTCCTCCACAGCTCCTGGCATACGTCCGCGTGCAGAGTCCACTCTGAGGGAAGGACTTGATTCCTTCTGCTTAGCAGATCCGCTCTGAACATTTCTTTCTCCCTGGTAAGCGAACCTGGTGAGAAGCCTTATGTTCCTTTCCTCTGACCACAAGAGGAGCGATCTCGCTGTCTCGTACAGGGAGAAAGAGTGAGTCCCCCCCTGTTTTCGAATGTAAGCCAGGGCTGTAGTGTTGTCGGAGTTGATCTGAACATATTTCCCTTCCCTTTTACGAGGGGTTCGAAGGTCTTGAGAGCTAACCAAATCGCTGTTAGCTCCTTCTTGTTGATGTGCCAGGACACCTGATCCCCCATCCAGGTGCCTGACACTTCTCTCTACCCTGAGAGTAGCTCCCCAACTTTGTCCGAAGCGTCTGCATACAATACTAGGTTGGGGTTCCGAACCTGCAAGGAAAGGCCTTCCTTGAACAATAGAGGGTCTAGCCACCAACGTAGATCCTCCTTTATCTCTTGCGAAATCTTGAACGCAAAGTCCAGACCTTGATATTTCCGATCCCAGTTCCTCGTCAGGAAGAAACTGTAGGGGTCTGAGGTGCAACCTTCCTAGAGAAACGAATTGCTCCAGAGAGGAGAGTGTCCCCAACAGACTCATCCACTCCCTCGCTGTGCATACATCTTTCTCTAGAAAGCTTGCTACCTTCTCCAAAACCAAACCTCGGGTTATCCTCTCTGGGGGACGGATACGCCCGAAAAACCAGAAGAAGCATCAGAATCCCAGATAGATACGCTCTTGACTGGGGATTAGCTGTGACTTCTCGAAATTCACTAGCAAACCCAGAGAAGCTGCTAGATCCAACGTCACTCGTAAGTCCTCCAGACATTTCTCCTTGGATTTGGCCCTGATAAGCCAATCGTCCAAGTAGAGGGAAATCCTCACTCCCTCGAGATGAAGCCACTGGGCAACGTTCTTCATCAGTCCTGTGAATACTTGGGGGGGCCGTGGAAAGGCCGAAGCATAGGGCCCTGAACTGAAAAACGTTCCCTCCCCACATGAATCTGAGATATTTGCGAGAAGAAGGATGGATCGGACATGGAAGTAAGCGTCCTGAAGGTCCAGTGACACATCCAGTCCACCCCGGACGAAGAGCTGCTAAGACTGATGACGTCGTCTCCATAGCGAACTTCCTTCTTCACAAAGACATTCAGGGCGCTTACGTCCAGAACCGGTCTCCATCCTCCTGAGTTCTTGGGAACTAGGAACAAACGGTTGTAGAACCCCGCTGAAAGAGGGTCCTGAACCATCTCTAGTATTGCCTCTTTCTCTAACATCAGCTCTACCGCTAGAGCGAGGGCTTGATTCATCAGTGGGTCTTTGTATTTGGCCACCAGTGCCCTTGGAGTGGTGGTCAAGGGTGGTCTCGAAATAAAGGGAATGAGGTATCCCCTCTTGATGATCGCGAGGGACCAGTTGTCCGCCCCCTTTCGTGCCCAGACATCTGCAAAGTTCAGAAGTCTGGCACCCACAGTTGTCTGGAGGACACCCGAACTATTTCTTGGCCCTAATAGACCGGGAGAAGTCCTTCCTCTTCTAGGTGGTCTCGAACCTCTGGAGGAAGAAGAGCGAGACGAAGGTCCTCCTCGAAAGGGTTCTTGCCTACTTTGAGCCTCTTTCTTCGTCTTCTGCTGAAACGAAGGTTTCGGAATTCTAGCCGAGCGAGCATAGCATATCCTGCGTCGCTTTGCTGATAACGAGCTGGAGAGATCGTTAATAGTCTTCTTGGGGAAGAGTTTGCGGGGAAAGTTTGCGAATACAGCATGGAAGCTCTCTGTGCGTGAGAAACCGCCTTGGTAAGAAAAGAGCAGAAAACGGCCCTCTTCTTTACCACTCCTGCACCAAAAAGAGAAGCAATTTCCCCGGAACCGTCTCTCATTGCCTTGTCCATGCAAGACAGAACTGCGTGGAGGTCTTCAGGCGAAAGAGTGTCTTGCTCTTGAGTCCTCTTAGCCAAACACTCCCAGGGTCCAGTCAAGAAAGTTAAAAACTTCTAAGACTCGGAACTTCCCTTCAGAAGGTGATCCAACTCGCTCATACCCCACGTCGTCTTCGCAGAATTCAGCGCCGAGCGACGTGCGGATCGACCAACGAAGAGAAGTCCGAGTCTGCAGAAGAGGGAAGAGTTAGACCCAAGGGCTCTCCTGACTCGTACCAGAACCCCATCTTACCCGTCAGCTTGGACGGGGGAAAAGAAAACTGTCTTGCCCTTCTCTTCTTTTGAAAGCAACCAGTCGTCAAAGTCTTCATAGCCTTCTTCATAGACACTGTAGGCTTCATCTTAACGACCGAGAAGACTTCTTAGCCGTATTGGTCGTTGAAAATAAGGACGGAGGAGACGGAGGAGCAACGGCCGAAGAGACTCCCCAAAATTTTGCAAGAGGAGGTCTGTAAGTCTCTTATACGAAGAAACCGAAGCATCCTTGGGCAAAATCTTCCTCCGAATCAGCAACAAATTCTTCCGAAGAATGACGTCTAGAAGCTCTACTGCCCGGAGGAGAGCTAATCCTTGGAGAGCGCCTGTTCGGAGAGCGCCTACTAGGCGAGCGCCTACTGGAAGAAAAACCACCGGGAGAGCGCTTACACGGGGAGCGCCTACCAGGAGAGCGCCTACCAGGAGAGCGCCTACTTTGAGAGCGCCTCCCAGGAGAGAGCCTACTAGGAGAGCGCCTAGTTGGAGAGCGCCTACTTTGAGAGCGCCTCCCAGGAGAGAGAGCCTACTTGGTGAGCGCCTGCTAGGAGAGCGCCTACTTGGGGAGCGCTACTAGGAGAGCGCCTACAAGTGGAGGCCCGTCTGTCGGAAAACAGATTCTAACTCCACAGAAGAGCGTCTGGATAAGGGAGAGCGCCTATCAGGCTCTCTGCGCCTGCTAGGCTCTTGGCGCCTGCCATCCTCAATACGCCTGCCAGGCTCTTGACGCCTGCCACGGGGAGAGAAAACATCCACAGATGAATCCCTGTCAGAAGCGCGGCGCTTACAAGGCTCTGAGCGCCTATCCAATCGGGAGTGCTCTAAACGGAGGGAAAAATTCCGTTGGCGTTGCCGCCTACCAGGCTTTTTCAGGCGCCCTATCCATCGTAGAGTGCTCTAACGGAGGAGAAAAACTTCCGTTTGCCGCCTACCGCAGTTCTTTGGCGCCTACTAGCTGCTGGCGCCCTCTAGGCTCTTGGCGCCTACTAGGCTCTTGCTGCCTACTAGGGCTCCGAGCGTCCGTCAAAAGGAGAGTGGCCACCAGGCGAAGAACTCTTCCTTCGCTCCTGACGAAAACTAGGCTCTTGACGTCTGTCAAGCTCTTGACGCCTAACTGAAGAGGAGCGGAAATCCTGAGGAGAGAGCCTGCCTGGCTCCTTACACCTTACATGCTCACAACTCTTGCTGGGAAGAGAGGAGAGCCTACTCGGAGAAAGATCCCGAGCTCCAGCCCTGCACTTCTGAACTCCTACTAACGGCTCAAAGCTCTTCTAGCCAAAGATTTAGCCGAAGGAACATTCTTAGACTTCTTCACCGGAAGTGAGGCGTCCTTCCGACGATGAGAAGTCCCGGCAATAGACTCTGCTAAAGCCGCAATCTGCGCCTGCAGACCCGCCAGGATACGCGCAGGAGATCTCTTAAACTCCTCCTACAGGGGACGAAGTCCTGAGAGCGAACAGGAGAAGCGTAACAGGACGTAAATCTTGGTTCTCTTGCGTTCCACTTCAGGCTCTTCCGCGAAGGATTTCGGGGCTGGAAGGAAGGGCGCAAGGATCCTTCCAGGGCCTCTTGAGAGGGCGAGACGACTCCGATGCGCTCATCTACGCTGAGGAGAAGGCGACGAAGATGACGAGAAGCACTGGCGCAATAACTCCTTCTTGGTTCGATCCAAGGCAGCCTGGGAACGAGCAACAGGAACTGCCCAGGGGACGCCTGACCGGTGGGGGTTCTCCTAACCTTCCTGCGGCTTTCGACTTTCCTCCTCCACTGGGTCTGGGAGTCTGGAAGAGGTCTAGGCCTGGAAAGCGTTAGTGAGCCGGTCAGATCGCACCCTCCACTGCACTAGGGGCACTGCACTGATCACTTGCACTATCATCACTCTTACCTTGTCGAGAGCGAGCGAGGCTCTCCTTACTCCTGATCGAGGCTCTCCCAGAAGCAACTTCCGAAAACGAATCTTCGGGTTCAAGCTGGGCGCAGGGGCTGAAACTGGAGAACGGAACTACTTCTACTACAGGATTCTCAGCGTCAACTTCACTCACCCTCGATCTAGAACTCTTTGAAGAAGCCTTGCGCACCCTATCTTCTCTAACTTTCTCACATAAGAAGAGAGAGCCTTCCAACCATCCTCATCCAAATTCTCACACTCTTTGCAAGGGTTAATAAAAGAGCATTCATTCCCTCTACACGACTCACATACCGAGTGAGGATCTAATGCAGCTTTAGGAAGCCTAACTTTACATTCCTTCTCTGAACAAACCCTAAATAAACTAGGTTTCTTAACTTCAGAATCATCCATGATTATAGACATGTAAGAGAAATCCAAAAGAAAAATCCAAAAAACAGTCCAAAAAGCAGGTATGCCAAGCCAACAACCAAAGGGTACTTCACCAAAATCCAAATCGTCGGCAACGAGAACGAATTTCAACTATCGTAAGGACTGAACAACAGGTGTTGTCCAGCCGGCGACAGAAAATAATCTGACAGGAAAGGGGGACTGGTTCTACACCCGCCTCCCAGCGGCGGGTAAGGTAGATCACTGACCTACCTGTAGCGTGTGCCGCGAGTTTTGAATTTTCTGTCGTGACGTCAGAGACCTAAGCTAAGTATATATCTGGCAGGGAAGTTCATGTACAAAATGACAAAAGCCTCTTCTGGTGCACTGACTTCTCTCTCTTCTACTGACGACGCCGGAGAACGAAGAGGATCGCTAGTGGGTTTCAGCACATAAGGCTTCTATAAGTATCCTAAAATGTCATTCAACTTGTGTTGGACAGGATCTCTAAACTGTCCTGGTCTCATCAGATCTTACTGGGGCATTGAATTCACTACAAAATCCTCTTCTCACGCTGTACTCGCTGAAGAAGCAAAAGATCGATCAGGATCCTTCACTGTCTGTCCCTTGGGAACTGGCTGTTCCACTAATACCGAGCGAACATCATTCACCGGGTGTTCCACTGAGCGATCGACTACTTCCAAACTCTTGGAAGATGCTGGCCGCTTTGGTGCAGACTGGCGCTTGTGAGCCATTGAATGTTCAGGTTCTGGCACCAGGGAAAGCTGCACTTCTAGGAGCAGGATTGCTTATGGCTCTTAACTTCTTTCAAGGAGTGCTGGCACCACCGAAGCATCAGCTGCAGACCTCTTCAGTGGTCTGGCAGAATCATTATACATACTGCCATCAGCGCCTCTTTTCTGAGCTGGAAGCCTCAGAGCTCAAGGAGAGATGGTGCACTTCCGCAAAGATGCCTTTTCAGTGGCTGTCTGCTGTCTTCACCTAGGATTTAGGACAGGTGAGACTGAGGGGCCAACTGCCTGAGGGCAGTGCCTATTGAACTCACTGGTGATTCTGCAGGGGAGTATGCCAAGGACCTTTGCCTACGAATCAACAGGACAGACAGCCAGCTCCTCCACTTGCAATTCACTTATAACACTTTTGCACTCGATGAGAGCTTTCCCTGAATGACCTAATTGAGTCACTGTATTAAATAATATTTCAAAGTTACTGTTAAATTTACTTTCCAATGCGGCAATGGTGTTGGGGTTAAGAACCTGGGAGTTAGGATTAGGATTAGGAGGAATAGCAAAAGGACTGGGAATGGGAGAAACACCAGGGACAGACACAATCAGAACATCAACAGATCTATCTAATTCCTGACTAGCAGTCAATCTGTCTTGTCTAATACTAGCCTTCTTCATCTATCCCTAACCAATTTAGATAGATAAGAAGCTAAACTCTTCCACTGTTTTGCATTCTATCCTTCACACTCCAAGCAAGTACTGTCCACAGCAGTTTTGCCCCTTACAATTAACACAAATTGTATGAGTGTCATATTTCGCTGTCATCAACCTTGTCCTGCAACCCTTGTTGCAATAATTATTGCTTGATACACTAGTGTCAGATTCCTTGGTTACAAGTCAGGTCAAATTCAGTAATTGAGACTAATTATCTAAATTAACTGAATAATTATTAGATAAAAACACAATTCTTTACAAGTCAAATCAAAACAAATGCTAAACGGCTCAAAAAAAGAGTACTTCACCAATTTCCAGAAAAAACAATAAAGAATTCAAATTCCAAACCAGCTGCTGACCCACAACCTTGTCATGAGCCAGCAGAAACAAACTGGAGCCCCTAACTCAGTTGTTCCTCTTTTTCCAGAAAGTGGACGGGACTAGTTACCTATCGCCAAAACAAAGAAGAATCACTACCGTGAATTCCAAATTTTAGCTGCCGGGCTAGAAACTGTTAGCTATGTAATTACTTGGTAAGTTACTTGTATAAAACTCAAATTTTTCCGGTATACACAGCACCATAAAAATTACAATCCAATTACCTTACTGAGATAACCTTACCAGAATAAATTACTAGTTAAAGGAAAATCTTTAGTCAAGAGATGAACAAGAAACTTGCCTATAGTTTTCATAACGAGCCAGTTTGACATAAGGATCATTGAGTTGTCGAGTTAACCAGTCTTGAGAACTTTTACTCCTGCCTTTTAAAGATTTCGGCACAATCTTTCTAAATGTGGAAGAAGTATGAAGTGAGGCATAGATTAAGGACTTCAAGCTGCTTCTGTGATCATCTTCCAGTCACCTATTAAAAAGCAAAAGGAAAGTACATAATTATGAACTTATGTAACTGATAGCATACAAATATGTATAAATAATAAAATATTAGTCTAGTACATTGATCTCACACAATTCAAGCTGCGCAAATTCACAGACATGCTTACTTTTCCACATTCTCAACATTTGTGAATCCTTGAGAAACCATGCACGAGTGCTTATGTTTAATTTTTTTATGTAATTTATAAGTTTTCAAGCTTTTACGTATAAATTAAATAACATTAAATAGTAGTTAAAATTAATTCTTCTCTCTCTCTCTCTCTTGCTTGGCGAGACGTACCTGTGCACAGTCTGATTAATCAACCGATATCACGCATTTAACATACAACTAGAAAACTAAATATATCTATAAGTGTTTGTGATTTGTCGGTAATTCGGTAATAAGATTAGTGTGAGAATAGTAGGATAAAGCATCTACGTACTAAGTTAGTTATCGAGTGCATTATTGTAAATTTGATCAGGATGGCAGTAAGCTCCAACTGTGGCAAACAATGGCAAAATCTTGCGAGCATTGCAGATATGCAATATGATGAGTTAGCAGGAAGGGAGCTGGCATTTCTCATCTATGTGATCAATAACAGCCCCAACCAAAAAGATACAAAAGTATTCATAGACATATTGGAAGGATATGATCCTTCAAACTGGAACAAATCAGCAGAAAATATCATGACATCAATCAACACATTCCGACAAAGAAAATGAATAAGGTGAACATTGTGAATATACTAATTGATGCAATAGGAAAAAAATGCCTAAAGCATGCAAATTGTGTAAGGTGTGGTATAGCATAGTAAATCCACAAAACCTGATCAGGAAATGTTATGCACGCAACATACCCACACATCCCCAATGCACACAAGTTCAGCAAAATACAAGCTCAACATGTCTCTCATGGATAGATAATGTTATTAAATTGAGACTTAATGTGCAAATAGTAGAGGATGAAGAAGATGAGGAAGAGGATGAAGAGGAAAACGGAAAAGAAGAAAATAAAACTGAAATGACAGACAAAAATAATGAAAACAAAGAGTATAGATGCAGAGATACTCATAGATACTACATATGAGGCAATAAAGCAGCATACATACAAAGAAATAAATTACAACATGACAACACAAAATAAAATCCCGAAGAGGCTTTACCCAGATCTGCATACTGATGGGAAAGAGCAAGAAAAAAAGAAAAGAAAGACAGTCTGCACCCTTTTTTAAAAAGGGAATTGCAGATTCTGTGAAAGATGTTACTATAAACATTCAAAGGTATATCACAATTATAAGATCTATGGTAAATGTGCATACCTAGATGGCTATGAGGATGAATGCAGAGATCTACATTGAAATATATGCAAAAACTTAAAAGAAGGAAAAGGATGTACATAAGTTCAACAAAAAATGTAAATATATGCATCCTGTAGCCATGAATCAAAATCAATTATAAATAATAAAATCCAAAATAGAAAAGAAACAAATAAAGAAATGAACAAAGAACATGAGGTGAAGGAAAAAAACAAGCCATCACCACGCTATGGAATGTAAGCAACAAAAATGCAAGCATCAGCTCCAAGATACAGTGCAAGAAACAAGAACTGTATATATGATGCTAGGGGATGGTGCAGATATGGAGAAAATTGCAGATTCATACACAAAATGAATAATTTTGATGAAGGAAGATCAAATACAGTAGTGCCTCAGGATACGAAATTAATCCGTTCCGAAGCGGCCTTCGTAACCTGATTTTTTCGTATCTCAAACCACGTTTTACATGTAAATTGCCTAATTCGTTCCAAGCCCTACAAAAACACCACTAAATTTTATAATAAAGCTAAATTGACCAATAAACAATGAAATAAAAACAATTTGGACCATTCAATGACTAACATAACCATGACTGTGTACCTGTAATAAAGGTTATTAGTGTACAGGGTACAAGAAAATATGATATTGTTATGATACAATAAAGTTTGTTCATACTTACCTGGCAGATATATATATAGCTGTATTCTTCCGAAGTCCGACAGAATTAAAAAACTTACGACACACGTAGTGGGAGTCAGGTGGTTAGTACCCATTCCCGCCGCTGGGAGGCGGGTATCAGGAACCATTGCCATTTTCTATTCAGATTTTTATTCCCACTGTCCCCTGAGGGGAGGTGGGTGGGTACTTGATTATATATATCTGCCAGGTAAGTATGAACAAACTTTATTGTATCATAACAATATAATTTTGTTCATGAAACTTACCTGTCAGATATATATATAGCTGAATCCCACCGTTGGAGGTGGGAAGGGACAGAATAGAAGGATTTTGGGAAACTAATTGCATGCAGATGATTTACATCTTGGTTCCACCTGTTAGCATAGCTGACTTTTTGATTACTGTCACCCAAGTCTGCTTCTGCTTTACTAGAGTTGCTGGCCAGCTGGTGTGCTCTAGAATCGATCTGTCACCAGGGGCGTGACCACAATGTGACTAGACCATATTGACCATACCATGAGGGCTAAGAAGTAAAATAAATATATATCACCACCTGACCAACCTAGCCAAAGTTAAGGTGTTTTAACTAAGGCTTAAGAGTTAAGAAGTCCACCATTGGCGGCGACTCAACAACTAAAATTAAGAGCTCTTCCTAACCATTTTCTACAGGATAGGATGAGTGGTACTTCTTGCCCCCAAGATTGTGTCTGCGGACACGTATGGCCCTAGCGAGCAGCAGATCTCATATGCCGTCTTCACATCCCGCAGGGAGTGTGAAGCGAACACAGAGTTGCTTTGCTAAAACGCGGTACTCAGGATGTTACTGAGTGCCATGCTCTGTTGAAATGCTTCCGAGGCCGCGCCCTCACCTCGTGAGCATTCAGATCAAAAGATTTCAAATCTTTGTGCAAACACAACGAAAGAGCCTCTTTGAAAGAACTCCTTAACAATAAAGCCAGGGTGTTCTTTGATATGGGCAAGTCTGGTCTTTTTCGGAACACTGCAGATTGTCCGAAGGACTTTGACTTTCTTTAGTTTTATGTAGATAAAACTTGAGAGACCCGACTAAAGCCAAAACGTCTGACGATGGCTTAAAACCTCACTAACCCTCTTTGTCGTAGCTAGAATGGTTAGAAAATTAGCCTTTCTGGTCACGTGCATTAAGTTTACGAAAGAAAGGAGTTCGATGTTCGAAATGCTTTGACATCAAGAACTTCAGACTACGTCTAAGTTCCATACCGAAAGCTTCGATCTGGACAGTTTCGAGATTCCATAGACCTCAAAGATCGTGAAGGGCTTTGTTGTTTGACAGATACAAATCTCTGAGCCCAAAGGCCGTCAACAACATATTTGCGTATTCTTTAATAGTTGTGACTGCCAGCTTATCCCATTCTTCAGACGGAAAGGGAAGACGAATATGTAATTTACAGAGGTCGAGGTGGAGGAAAAGCCATTCTTCCTGCACTATCTCCAGAAACGGCCCACTCCGATTGGTACCCCACAAGAAAGGCAGCATTCTTTGCCTTGGCAATGACACTTGCCATTAGTCTTGAAAATCCTCTTTTTCCGGTCAACTTCTCGACAGTCTGAACGTAGTCAGACTCAGAGCGGAGAGGTTTAGAGGTACCTTTCGAAGTGAGGCTGTTAGAGTAGACTGACTCTCTCGGAAAAGGTCCTTGGAAAGTGTTTCTAGGACGGAGCGTGACCTCTGTGAATCCAGCATCTTGAAGGCCAACATGGGGCGATCAGCGTCATTCTCGCTCCCAGTGACGTCATAAATCATCTTATTACATTTCCTAAGAGTTTGAAAAAGGGGAAAAGAGACTATAAATATCCATCCCCGTTCAATACCATAGGATGGCGTGTAATGCTACCGCTCCCGGATCGAGAATAAGGGAGCAGAGTAAATGAAGCCTCTTCGTCCTCAACATAGCAAAGAGATGTATGAAAGGACGTCCCTAAAGTCTCCACAACTCTCAACATACTTCTAATCAAAGATTCCACTAGGAAGTCAGTAGTTACTGCCGTCGATCGAGAAGATTCGTACGGACGTTGTGCAATCCTGTAACGAACCTCTTGAGGATCGTTACGTTCTATGCCTGTTGTCATAATAGGCTCTTTCTCGTTAACTCGAACAGGGACTGAGAGATGATACTTCTTGAGATATGAGAGAGCTGTGGAATTGTCCGAGTTGATCTGGACCACTGGTTCCAAAAACTCGTTCTTCGAGGGACTGGAGGGACGACCAAATTGCTTCCAATTCTTTCAGATTATGTGCCAGGACATCTGAAACCCTCTCCAGATGCCTGGCACCTTCTCGCTATCACCTCAGGTGATAATTGAAGCACTGAGAGATGTTCAGAATCATTTCTAGATCTTGGATAATATTTCAGTTTTCCGGTAGGAAGAAACTGTAGAGGTCTGAATTGCAGTCTATTCAGGGAAACAAACTTCTTCAGGAAGGAAATGGTCCCCAGCAGGCTCATCCATTCCCTCACCGAGCATGCTTACTTCCCTAATAAGGCTGCGCTTTGCCTAAGCAGGAGAGCATATAATAGTGCAATGTCGCGGTAGACTCGTAAAGAGTCCTATTACAGTGCGGTAACGAGCACCGAAAGAAGTAAGAGATATCTCTGTTGAACATAGTTTTGCAAAACGAAGGCAATGTTTATTCATGCATGTTAGAATTCCCCTCAATCTTAGGCTAAAGTCCGTGATTGTAGGGCAGAGATACAGTTAGTCAGTCAATCCCGCAGGAGAGAGAGACGTAACCGCCCGCGCAGAGATACGGTTAGTCGGTCAATCCCGCAGGAGAGAGAAACGTAACCGACCGCGCATGACAGCAAACTAGCTGGTAGTGGCTCGGTTGGAGTACAGTGACAGCAGCTTACGTTCGTCGTCTCTTACTCTTATGCCTGGGTTGCCAGCTACTCTATTCTACGAAGGAATAGGTCTGTTATTATTTGAGCAGAAAGAGACTCTCAAGCTGGTATATTTAAGCGAAACAGAAATCGCTAAATACAGAGCTGCGTTTGTGTTGTCATAACACTACCATAAAAAGGTAAAAGATAAATCGGAAACTCCTGGAAGGTTGCAGGGAGTACCGATTAAATGCACTTAAAATAATAGTCCTCTCGGTTGCCATCCATAGAGGTAACTACAGTATGCGTATATGACTTGAACCAAACAGTAGTAATATAACGCAAAGGCAAAAAATGATATTGTTATGATACAATAAAGTTTGTTCATACTTACCTGGCAGATATATATACAGGCAGTCCCCGGGTTACGACGGGTCCGGCTTACGACGTTCCGAGGTTACGACGCTTTTTCTTAAATTTTCATTGAAAAATGTTATTGTCATGATACAATAAAGTTTTATGCATACTTACCTGGCAGATATATACTTAGCTATAGACTCCGTCGTCCCCGATAGAAATTCGAATTTCGCGGCACACTCTACAGGTAGGTCAGGTGATCTACCGCCCCGCTGCTGGTGGCGGGAATAGGAATCATTCCCGTTTTCTAAAGACAGATTTTCTCTTCCACCTGTCTCCTTAAGGGTGGGGAGGTCGGGTGGGCCATACACCGTATATATCTGCCAGGTAAGTATGCGTAAAACTTTATTGTATCATGACAATAACATTTTTATGCATTCAACTTACCTGTCAGATATATACTTAGCTGATTGGCACCTTTGGCGGAGGGTAAGAGACAGCTAATCTACTGAAATAGACAGAAACAACATATGTTGTAGGTAATAAAATTAAAAACCTTGATTCCTACTGTGTTAGCGAAAGACTTCATGGCTACTGCTAGGAGCCTGTATCGCTTCAAGAGCCTCAGCGAGGTAGTGACCTCATGCTAAGAGTTCTTGATGGTCTGTTACCGGGGTCTTACCCACTTACGCTTCAGAACCTTAGGATCTTTGTCAATGGGGTCCTATCCACTTACATGACAAAACACCTTGCCTATTGGCATGATCATAGAGCACGGACACTAATCCCGATCACCTGATCCTCATTGGGGTTAGTACTACGATTGAAAGGAGTCATCCCCGAACATCCTTTCAAGCAACCCACAATCAACAACAATATTAAAACTAATTATTAAAAATATTAAAAACAAATTTAAGGATCAGCGTCTGCTCCATTTCCAGCAAAGTATCTGCTGATACATAAGGTCCAAGAGCGAAACATTTATCGTATGTTATTCTAACATCCTTTAAATAGTGGGATGCAAATACTGAATTGCACCTCCAATAAGTTGCTGCTAAAATGTTTCTCATGGACATATTCTTCGTAAAAGAAAGGAAGTTGCCACAGCCCGGACTTCGTGAGCTTTCACTCTCAGCAGCTTTAAAGAGTTCTCTTGGCAATTCCTATGAGCTTCGGTAATTACATTTCTGACAAAGAATGCCAGTGCGTTCTTTGACATCGGTCTCTTGGGGTTTCTTACCGAACACCAAAGACCTTGTCGACATCCCTGAAGCTGTGTCTTCTTTTCTAAATAAAATTTTAAGGTCCTGACTGGGCAAAGGGGAGGGCCGATCCAACTCTCTTCCTACCAGGGAAGAGAGTCCCTTGACTTCGAAACTTCTAGGCCAAGGTTTAGAAGGGTTCTCATTCTTCGCTAGGAAAAGATCCTGGAAAGAAATGACAGCCGAGTCTTTTCTAAATCCTACCCGAGAGTCCAAAGCATGCAATTCACTGATCCTCTTAGCAGTTGCTAGAGCCAACAGGAATATGCATTTGCTAGTAAGATCTCTGAATGAGATTTTATCTATAGGTTCGAACCTTGTTCCGACATCAAGAACTTTAGGACAACGTCCAGGTTCCAACTCGGGGGAATCGTTGATCTCAATTTCTTAGTATCGAAAGACCTGATGAGATCATGAAGATCCTTATTATTCTCGAGATTCAGCCCTCTGTTTCTAAAAACAGCTGAGAGCATGCTCCTATATCCCTTGATAGTTGATACGGCCAATTTGGATTCTTCTCTTAAGAGAGGAGAAAATCCGCGATTTCGGTTACAGAGGTATGGAAGAGGACAGCTTCTTCGACCTACACCATCTACGGAAAACTTCCCACTTCGATTGGTAGACCCGCAGGGTAGAGGCTCTGCGGGCTCTAGCAATTGAAGTTGCCACTTTCTTTGAAACCAAAAGCCTCTCGCTCTGACCAGTCTTTCGATAGTCGAAAGGCAGTCAGGGAGAGACTTTGGATGTTTTTGTGGAACCTCTCGAAGTGGGGTGTGTCTGAGCAGATCTGTCCTGTCTGGTAGAGATCTGGGGAAGTCCACCGTCCATTCCAGTACCTCTGTGAACCAGATTCGGGTAAGGCCAAAAGGGAGCAATTAGAGTCATTCTCATTCCTTCCGATGCCACAAATTTTCTTACTACTTCCCCCAGCAATTTGAATGGGGGAAAGGCGTATGCATCTATGCCTGACCAATCCATGAGGAAGGCATCGATCGCTGTGGCTCTGGGATCTTCTTCTAGCGAGCAGAAGTTGTCTATTTTCCTGGAGAGGAACGTGGCAAACAGGTCGATCTGGGGTCTCCCCCAGAGTGACCATATTTGTCTGCAGACTTCTGGAGTGGAGCATCCACTCTGTCGGGAGAACCTGGTTCTTTCTGCTCAACCTGTCTGCCCTTAGGTTTTTTACTCCTTGGACAAACCTTGTACGCAGAATAATGCCCCGTTCCTCTGTCCAGGTTAATAGAGCTCTCGCTATTTCGTTCAGAGAGAAAGAGTGAGTGCCCCCTTGATTCTGGATGTAAGCCAGAGCTGTGGTGTTGTCGGAATTGACTTGAACTACCGCCTCTCTGACTTCCGCTTCAAAGTATTCCAGGGCTAGATGAATTGCCAGGAGTTCCTTCGCATTGATGTGCAGAGTAGTTTGTTGTCTGGTCCAAACACCTGCTACTTCCTTTGGACCAGTGTTGCTCCCCAACCTGTTTCCGAGGCATCGGAAAACAACACTCGGTGAGGGTTCCCGAATCAAAAGGGACACCCCTTCGTTCCTTGTTAATGGGGTTAAACCACCACATTAGGTCTGATTTTATCCCCTGTTGGATGGGAAAAACGTCTGACAAGTCTCCTGTCTTTTGACTCCACATCCTCTTTAGATAAAATTGCAGAGGTCTGAGATTTAATCTTCCCAGGGAAATGAACTGCTCTAACGAGGAAAGGGTGCCCAGCAGACTGAGCCATTCCCTCGCGAGGTCCGTTCTTTCCCTAAGAAGTTCGAGTTCGATCTTTTCTAAGCCTCGAGTAATTCTGTCTTGAGATGGAAACGCCCGAAAACCCCGAGAATCCATCTGTATCCCCAGATAGACTATGTTCTGTCTGGGGATCAATTGTGATTTCTCGAGGTTCACGAGCAGTCCCAGAGATTTTGTCAAGTTCAAAGTCTTCTCCAAGTCCTTCAAGCACTGAATTTCCGATTTTTGCTCTTATTAGCCAATCGTCCAGATAAAGGGATATATTTATCCCCTCTAGATGTAGCCATCTCGCAACGTTCATCATTAGCCTCGTGAACACTTGAGGGCCGTTGAAAGGCCGAAGCATAGGGCTCTGAATTGGTATACTTTCCCCTGCATCATGAATCGGAGATATTTCTTCTTCGATGATGGATGCAGGGGGACATGAAAGTATGCATCTTGTAGATCTAAGGAGACCATCCAATCTCCTGGACGAAGAGCCGCAAGAACCGATTTTTTGATGTTTTCCATAGAGAACTTTGTGTTCTCCACAAATCGGTTCAATGTGCTCACATCCAGGACCGGTCTCCACCCTCCCGAGGATTTCGGAACCAGAAAAAGAACGGTTGTAGAATCCTCGGGAATGAGGATCCCAAAGAACCACTTCGATGGCCTCCTTTTGCAACATCTGTTCTACCAGTTGCAATAATGCTTCTTTCTTGGCAGGGTCCCTGTATTGGGCTGACAGTTCCCTCGGTTCGGTAGTCAAGGGAGGTCTGTCTCGAAAGGGGATCATATATCCCTTTGTTACCCACGGAATGGGACCAAATTTCTGCCTGTCTCCGAGCCCATTCTTCGGAAAATTTCCGAAGTCTGGCTCCTACCGGTGCTTGAAGGACTGTTGTCTCATTTAGCTCTCTTGATAGGTCTGAAGGAAGCCTACCTCTCTTCTGCACTCCTCTCTTCTTAAAAGAGGGTCTGGCCGAGGTACTTCCTCGAAAGGGCTGTGAGGAGCCCGAGTCTCTCTCTTAATAGGACCCGAAGTCCTCGATTTCTTTGCAGATTGGGCCAAGAGATCTTGTGTGGCCTTTTCTGTCAAAGAATGAGAAATATCTTTTACAAGATTTGAAGGAAACAATTGGTCTGGACAGAGGAGCATACAGAAGAGATGACCTCTGAGTAGGAGTAACTGCTTTCGTCAGAAAAGAGCTAAATAAGACTCTCTTCTTCAGAATACCAGTTCCAAACAGAGAGGCCACCTCTCCTGATCCATCCTGAACCGCCTTGTCCATACAGGAAAGAACACTATGAAGGACTTCTGGGACTAAGAGATTCCTCCTCTTGTGTCTTCTTGGCCAACACCCCAAGGGACCAGTCTAAGAAGTTAAAAACTTCTAAGACATTAAACAATCCCTTGAGGAGATGGTCCATCTCAGAAGTCCCCATGTGATCTTTGCTGATGACAAGGCTTGTCTCCTAGACGAATCTACCAGATTCGAAAAAATCTGCTTCGGCAGTGGACGGGAGAGCTAGACCCCGTGGTTTGCCCGTCTCGTACCAAATTCCCTTCTTCCCTGATAGTCCTGGAAGGAGGGCAGGTAAAGACTGTCTTCCCCGCCTTCTCCTTGGATTCCAACCAATTTCCTACGAATCGGAGAGCCTTGTTCATGGAAATGGTTGGCTTCATTTAATAAAAGATGATTGTTTCGGGACCTTCGTGCTTGTAAACAAGGACCTTGGAGAAGGAGGAGCAGTAGGGCTTAAAGAGTCCCCAAACTCTTGAAGTAAGAGGGCTGGCCAGCGTCTTGTAATCTGACAAACCCGGAGCCGAGTGATCTTCAGAGTCCGAAATCTCTTCCAAATCCAATTCCGAAGAGGATTGTTTATTTCCAGTAGGAGACTGGCCTCTTGCAACATCCACCCCACTCTCGCAAGAACGACGACCGCCTGTGCGATAAACTTGCGTCCCTACGAGAGATAGGTGATCCTGCAAAACGACCTTATCCTTCTCCTGGCAAGAGCGATGGCCGCTTGTGCGACACCTTTCTCTCCTGTCAGACGAAGGATGTCCTCTCTTATCACTTTCTCCGGAACCACCTATGTCCGACAAGGAATACGGCCGCTGTGCGACAACTAGAGTCCTTGTCAGGTAAAGGTTTATCCTTCCGAAAGCTAAACAAATCCTCTTGGCTTAATTGTCTTTTGGAAGAAGTCCGTCTCTTATTTGTCACTTGTGGCTCATTGCGCCGGTTTGGCGCTCGTGATTCCTTGCGCCAAGCTGGCGCTTCTGGCGCATTTCGGCGGGTGGCGCTTCCGGCGCATCCGGCGCTTCTGGCATTTCGGCAGGGTGGCGCTTCTGGCGCATCTCGCAGGCTGGCTCTTCTGGCTGCCATCTAGGCGCTTCTGGCTCTTCTGACTCGTATGGAGTCTCAAAAATTCATGGCGCATCTGGCGCATTGCGCCAGCTTGGCGTTTTTGGCGGATTCTTCATACTCCTCCGAGTAGAAGCCGAAACTTCCGTTTCTTCTTTCTTTCCCTTCGTCTTCTTTATAGGAAGGAAAGAGTCCTTTCTCCTGGGAGTTTCCTTAGTAAAAATCCTACTAAGGCCGAAAGTTGCTCCTGCACATTTAGGATAATTTTTGCAGCCGCACTCTCTTTTTCCTTCCCTGATTCAGGTGAGGGATGTCTAGAAGCGGAAGGAAACTCCGATTTCCGTTTAGGAACCAATCTCCTTTTCTTCTTCTCACAAGGTGATAGATCGGAGAAAAGCTCAGGGCTTGAATCCAAGTTGGAGCCTTCCAACTTCTCTTTAAGGGGCGTGACAGTTCATCAGAACTCCATCCCCTTACATTCGGTGAAGAATCTGACGAAGAAAAAACACTTCTTTAGGATGCTTTTTCGATAGCGATCCTTGGCAGTTCGGGTCGTCACAGAATCTGCCGAGGGGACGCCTGATCGGTTGGGGATTCTCCGTAACCTCCGTAAGGCTTTCGACACTCCTTCTCCTCTGGGCCTGTGAGCTTGGAAGAGGTCTAGGCCTGGGAGCGAGACAGAGCCGATCAGACGCACCCTCCACTGCACTAGGGACACTTAATTCACTATCACTGTGCTTACCTTTCAACGTCAGCATTTGACATTCCATCCTTTGTAGCGCAGCTTTAAGATCTGCAATTTCCGTTGCCGGATTTGCAGTCTTAGTACTAGAGGAAGAAGATAGAGGTTTAGGGTTAGGTGTTAATTATAGGCTCGTTAGAGCGAGACCCTACTTACGCTTCTGGAGGAAGCCTTCCTAGCCCTATCCATATCTAATTTCCTTAAATATGAATTTAAATTCTTCCATTCTTCCTCATTCATATTTACACATTCATCACAGGTGTTAGAAATTGAACATTCATTCCTTCTACACCCCTTACAAACTGTGTGAGGGTCTACCGAAGCTTTCGGTAGCCTCACCATGCATCCCTCATTTACACACTGTCTTCTAACCGTAAAGCTAGAATCCGACATCATGAGAAATATCCAAAAACCAAGTCCAAAAAACAGTCCACGAAAGAGTATGCCAAACCAAAGATCCAATTAGTTCACCAAAATAACCGGCTTAGAAGATCAATAGCGATGAAAAAATACGAAAATCAAATCAGGAGTAACAACAACAATGTTGCTGTCACGGCCGATAGAGAAAATCTGTCTTAGAAAACGGAATGATTCCTATTCCCGCCACCAGCGGCGGGGCGGTAGATCACCTGACCTACCTGTAGAGTGCCGCGAAATTCGAAATTTCATATCGGGGACGACGGAGTCTACAGCTAAGTATATATCTGACAGGTAAGTTGAATGCATAAAAATCCGCCCTGGGTTACGACGCTTGTTCCGAGGTTACGACTCTGACGCTTCCGACGCTCCGAGTTTACGACGCTTTTAAAAAACACATATTATGATAAGATAAGAATCCTTTATAGTTTAGCACAGTTTCTCTCTCTCTTTGTATTTTCCAATGAAAATAATCACTATAATTCTCTCTCTCTCTCTATACTACAAAGATGTATGTTTTTTTAGTATGATAAATAAATGATTTACTATTTTCAAATATTAATATTAATTTATACAGCAATAATATCAATTCATTAAAGAAAAATACATAGTGAATTAGTAAGATTTTAGCTTATATTTTAAAAAAATTAATCGAAGAATGAAGGATATCCAGTCTTTCTCTGTAACCTTTTTCGAGATGTCAGGTACTAAAACTGTCAGATATATACATTCTGTTTCTTGGTGACAGCCAGGAGGGGAAGAGCTGGGGCTGAGAGCTGCATGTTGCAATCACGTGGTCCTGACATTCCCCCCCCCCCCCCCCACCCCCCCCCCCCCCCTCTCTCTCTCTCATTTACGGAGACTCGAGATTTTTTATGTACTTGTACAATTTTGTTTTTTAATACTTTCAAATAATAATAATAATAATAATAAAAGTTTAATAATAACTGTAATTACAAAATTCATATATGATAGTATTTTAAAGAAATACAATACGTACTAATCTATCCATGTCACTTTTAATTAAGGTTAACTCTCTCTCTCTCTCTCTCTCTCTTTTGCCACACAAGATAATAATGAGTCATAGTGGTAACTCACTCCCTCTCTTTCGCTAGAAGCGTTATAAAACAGAGAGAGATAAACACTCTCTCTCTCTTTTCACCGAGATGAAAGAATTTTTATGGTACTAGTATGTAAAATGTTTATTGATAATTTCAGTTATTTAATAATAATAATAATAATAAAACTTTAATTACAAAATTCATCATGGTCGTATAAAGAGATGAAATGACCTTTCCATTTCACTTGTAAGGATAATTCCTCTTTCTTACTGAGATGAGAGAATTTTTATGGTATATGCACGTGTTTAGTTATATTTTGTCAAATAATAATCAATAATAAGAATAATAGAAGTTAGCTAATAATACGATAACTAATTTCAAAAGAAAATTCTTCCTTTGTCTTTTTCTGTATCAATTTCCCCACCTCAACTCGAGTGACACTCAAGCTTAACAATGCCATACAATGGTCAACGAATTTAATGGTTTTATGTAACTCTCTCTCTCTCTCTCTCTTACTGAGATGAGATAATTTTCATGGACGTGTATGTAATAAGTTTATCATTAATATTTTCCAATAATAATACTATAAGTACAAAATTCATATCTGAGTATTTTAAATACAATTAAATACTGTAAGGACAACTCTCTCTCTCTCTCTCCACAAGATACTTGTCATACATTTGGTGTTTCTATTTCTTCCTTTTATCTCTCTCGCTCTCAGCAAAAGAATTGATAGACAGACAAACATAATTGCACAGTCCTCTCTTTCTCTCTTCTCTGGAGAAATATATGTATTTATGGGAGGGGGAAAAAGTTGCCTACAGATGTTCATTTCAATCTATTGAAACCTAAGGAGTTATTTTTTCTCTCTCTCTCTCTCTCGTATTTTAATGAAAATATACAGTAATTTGTGAATACACAGTGTTGCACATGAAAAAAGTAAATTAGTGGTAATTTTAGAGATACGGCCCTAAGAAAAATTGCAAATTAGTAGTTAAATTTTCCCTGTGGACATGTTTTCAAGAACGTCGTTCCGGCTTACGACGATTTTCGGAACCCCTGTTGTAACCCGGGGACTGCCTGTATAGCTGAATTTGGAGATACAGCTATATATATATCTGACAGGCAAGTTTCATGAACAAAACGTAGAGTATTGTAGTCCCTTGGACAGCTAATTCTCTACTACATTCTTTCCTCGACGAGGGAGAGAGAGAATGGAAATCGACTGCGTTCGTTCTCTTCGGCAAGAGAACGAGATAGAATTAGCCAAAGGGGATCTTAAAGTGAGAACCAAGAACCGAAGTGGACAGCTCAAGCTTCTTATGTTATTGGACATAAGCATTCATGGACGTAATCTACAAGTCTTTTTCTTGTATGAGTCTGCGATTGATGAATGAGAGCTCTTCCTAATCTTGTCAATAAGAGCTTATCCGCTTACGCAATATAAAGGTTATTGAGATCCTTTGGTCCAATGAGAACTAACCCATTTACGGACAAAGTTTATTTTGTCAATAAGGGGATACGCCACTTACTTGACAAACGATAAGTATCTTGTCAATGGGGGAAAGTCACTGAATTGACAAAACGTAATCCTGGAAGTCGAGCATATAATTTTCCCGATTCCCGTATCAATCGAGTAAGGGGCAAGATTCCTGTTAAGAGACTGGGCTTATGGCAGGTAGGACCCCGATGTTCACCTTCGGCAGCGTAGTCCCGAACACAGAAGAGGCGTATTATGACACCCAGGTCCAGGGCCCCGAAATACTAATCTAGGAGCTAACAAAATCTATCATCTGAAAAGTCCTTCCAGATGGACTAAAAAGCTGGCAAAATTATCCTGGGAAGAGGAAGGAACTCTCCAACCAGCTTCCTCTCCCGTATCACATCGAATGCCTGCTAACTCTTAAATTTATTGGCAGTATGTCAAAGGAAGTCCTGTCTTGCGCTTTCCTGAAGTTCATCAAGTCATGGATTCTATTAAAGTTGTCAGGAAAAAAGTCTTACAGAAGGCGAATTCATTTCCGGTAAAAGAAGCTTCTGTAGAGCATTCTAAGGAGCCGAAGGCGCGTCCCGTGGAGCGTCCTGAAGAGCGTCCTCTTGATGAGTGTCCTTGCAAGAATCCTACTGAACGTCTTGACGTGTAGGGCGCCTTGGCAAGTGCTCTGTCGAGCGTCATGACGTGCAGGACGTCGAGCTTCTACATACCACATACCTGCCTTACCGCAAAGTCTTGACGGCGGTAGAGCAAAAGAGATCTTCCCTTGAGCTTTCCTTAACTCCATCCAATCCTGGACTTTGCGAAAAGCACTATTAATTGACAGAGACCTCTTGATTTCACGAAACCCGTGGTCTTGCTGGGTTTCGAAGACGAAGTTGCTTGTTCACTTTAAGCTTCCTCCGAAGCACTGCTTACTTCACATTCTTTTGCAGGTGAGGTAGAAGGGATTACCGAAGGTAGATGTAAAAGACCTTTAGGCCCAAATCTTAAACAAGAGCATGTTGCGAAGACGAAGGCAAAGCAGTAGCGAGAGTCTTTTCAAAAAACTCCGAAGCATGAACAGGTACAGAAGTAGAAGTTTGCTTAATCAAAGAAACACGGTGCGCCTCTTGAAGGCGAGGAGAGTTTGAAGAGTTCAACAGAAACGTTCAGCCAGGCGTCACGCCTGGCGTGCGCTGGCACGCTCCTGGCATCCACTGGCGCGCGCCTGACGTCAACCCGCGCGCGCGCGCCTGGCTTCCATCCGAGCGTCCAGTTCAAGCCGAGCGTCAACAGAAGCGTGCAGAAAAGCGTCACGCTCCTGACAGGCGTCAAAACAAGTGAGAGAAACTGCCTTCAGGGAAGAGTGAGAGACATCTCGGAGAGAAATCCGACTGCACGAAGCAGTCTCAGGAGAAGGGCTGATCGTGTGAGAATACCAGGGGCGAGGGGACGCCTCCTTACTTCTCACAGTAACAAAGCTCGGACGTCCGCGCTCAAAAGCTTCCTGCTACGATGACTTCTTTTTCCTATTTCTCGGTGGAAAGACGTACACATGTTCAGGCGACGTTCGCCTTCTTACTTCTCACTGCAACGCATGACGAGAGAGAGAGAGGACATGAAGCGTCCTCTTCTATAAAGCTTCTATTTAGAGGGCGCGAGTCCTTTCCGAAAAACTCCAACCCCTCCTGCGCGGGGAGGACGCTTCGGAGGACGAGAAGCAATCCTTCAGGATTCGTGCACGTGCACGCACTTTGGCAGCCTGGGAGTGTCTTCAGGTCTGCCGAAGGGACGCCAGATCGGTGGGGAGTCCCCGTAACCCTCCTTCGGCTTTCGACTTGCCCACTCCCTGTGTTCCTGGGAGTCCGACAGAGGTCCAGGCCTAGAGGCAAAATGGGGCACTGCACTTCACAACAATGATTGGAGAGCGAGCACTTTAGATTCCAAGATACAGATGGAATCTATAATAACATAAAGGGCATTACCTCTCGCAGACATAAGCTCAAAGCCCGTAGGCCATACTACAGGGTTAGGCAAAATAAAGTCTACAGGAAGGTTAGCAGGTTCACTACCCTGACTTTTGTTTACTGATGCAGTCTATGAGGAAGACCACCTGATTCAATCACGCTCTAATTTGCGTACATACGAATCATACGTCTTCCTTACGGAATCAGACAAAGTCTCACACTCCTTACATGACATATCTCAACCAAAGAAGAGACATACCCCTCGTGCATACCAAGTGCGGATCTACCGAAGCTTTCGGTAGCCACACCCTATCTTTGCAGACAACACCCTCTGAAACTAGCCTAACTAGATTCAGATGTCTTATGCAAAAATGAATCAAATTCAAATCAATTTATGATAGCGTATGCCTAGCCACAAATCCAAGTAAATTAATCAAAAGACAATTAGGATACTTAGCGGCAATGAAGTTTCAAAATCCTAAGACGGAGGTACTGAAAACAGGTTTACAGTACCGGCGACAGAAAAAAATATGAATAGAAAATGGGAATGGTTCCTGATACCCGCCTCCCAGTGGCGGGAATGGGTACTAACCACCTGACTCCCACTACGTGTGTCGTAAGTTTTTTAATTCTGTCGGACTTCGGAAGAATACAGCTATATATATATATATCTGACAGGTAAGTTTCATGAACAAATACATATTTCAAAAGGAGAGTAGGGGTCTTAAGCTCTTGCTCTCACCATCAACAACTCATGACTGATGCCCATCTCTGTTGTCAGGACGTGTTAAAGTACTTTTTCAGAGGGTGACTTCAACCATGGTGGAAACTGGATCCGCTAGTCCAGTCGGTTGTTCGCCCATATAGGTAGCCTATAATATAATACCTATAGGGAAACAACCGAGTGGACTAGCTAGGTATAGATACACTAGCCTAGCTATATATATATATACTAGGCTATATAGGGGAAACAACCGACTGGACTAGCGGATCCAGTTTCCACCGCATGTGAAGCCATCCTCCGAAAAAGTACTTTAACACGTCCTGACACCGGAGATGGGCATCAGTCAAGAGTTGTTGGTGGTGAGAGCAGGAGCTCGAGATCTCTACTCTCCTTTCAAAGCTTATAGATATACCGAGTAGTCTGCATATTCGTTGGGCAGGCCTCGTAACCCCTTCTGTCCGGGCCGCCAATCCCTCCGCCAAGGTAAGTAGTTCCATCCGAAACAGCTGACCGACAAAACAGCTGACGACCTCGTGTGCCCCGATGCGCGACCCCGAGCCCGACCCAAGAAGCCATGCGACCTTCCCAGTCGCTTCTTGCTGTCCTTCCCGACATGGCTTCGTCCTCGTGCCCTCCCGCGACCTCGCGCTATCCCACTCACGAACAGTTTGCTGCGGTCAATCCAGTCCCCCCTTACCGTTTTCATTTACTTTTAACCAAAAACTCGTGTGTTCTCCCCCCACCAAAAACCCCGGATTCCCAATTCCAATAGGGTCCCCCATTACCGTTTTTTAGGTTTTCGGGTTTTCCAACACTACGTTTTCAAAACTAGCGCCAAAACAAACGGCCGCCAACTTGTTTGTATTCGTCCGCCGATGCTCTAGCAGAAAGTACTCGTGCCCGACGAATCTGCAGGCGCTCCGATATACCATATATAGCTATTATATATATATATATATATATATATATATATATATATATATATATATATATATATATATATATATATATATATATATATATATATATATATATATATATATATATATCTAATAAAAGGAGCCCATAAAAACACCAAAAATGTAGAGAGAAAAAGTACTATATTTCAGAGACTGCTGTCTTCTCTCTTCAGGTATATGAATGAGAAAAGTTTACAGAAAAGGTGGTATTTATACCAAGAGATTCGTCCACAAGTAAGCCAATTTAGGTCACCCCCGCTGATAATCTTCCTTTAATCTTCTTAAGCGTTGGTTGAATGAACACTGCGTCGACGATATCTGATATCCAATTCCCTTTTGAGATGTTCATTACCTGCTTCTCTTTTATTAAGGCCGATTCCATCATTTGACTCTTGTACGGCAGTTGCTTGCTATAAATTACACACGTGACATATTCCAGTTTATTCTATGGTTATGTTTCATTTATATGGTTGAAAATAGCCGAGTTCTGTTGTCCATACCTAACTGACCGTTTGTGTTGTTATTATCTCTGGGAAGTGATTTACCTGTAAATCCGATTGTAGATTGGTCACAGTCCTGGCATGGGATCTCATATACCCCAGAGTCTTTGGGAGATGTCTTTTGTTGGACGTTAATTATCAGGGATTTGGGCTAAGGTATTTTGGGGTCGGTTAAATGACCAAAGGGTTGGGATTTTCCCCAAGGGTGTGAGTTTTGTTTTTAAAGTTACCCTCTTAATCGTCTCCAGGTGGGGAATTTTTATTTTATTGTTGGGTGTGTCTCTGGTCTTGTCTTTAGGGGGTCGGTAGAAAATTACGTTTGGGCTTTTTGAATTGCTTTCTCAATTATATGGTCAGGATACTTTAAAGATGAAAGTTGCTTGCGAATTAGTTCAAATTCTTTTTCCAGGAAATCTGGGGAACTTAAATTCGTTTAATTCTCTTAAGAATAGGTTGCTAGCTACACCTATCTTGATAGTATTGTATGATAGCTAAAGTAGTGAATATATGAAATTAAAGTGAGAACGTTGGTTTTCTGTATATGGTAAATTTGTATTCTGTCGTGTCTCTGATTATTAAAACATCAAGAAAAGTAATTTTGTTGTCTGTTTCCCATTCAACTTTAAATTTGATGCTGGGCACTAATGCGTTTAATTTTGAGAGGAATTCATTAAAATTACCCCACTTATTATCCTCTCAAAATTAAACGCATTAGTGCCCAGCATCAAATTTAAAGTTGAATGGGAAACAGACAACAAAATTCCTTTTCTTGATGTTTTAATAATCAGAGACACGACAGAATACAAATTTACCATATACAGAAAACAACGTTCTCACTTTCATATATTCACTACTTTAGCTATCATGACAATACTATCAAGATAGGTGTAGCTAGCAACCTATTCTTAAGAGCCTTACGAATTTGTTCCCCAGATTTCCTGGAAAAAAGAATTTGAACTAATTTGCAAGCAACTTTCATCTTTAAAGTATCCTGACCATATAATTAGAAAGCAATTCAAAAGCAAACGTAATTTTTTCTACCGACCCCCTAAAGACAAGACCAGAGACACACCCAACAATAAAATAAAAATTCCCCACCTGGAGACGATTAAGAGAGTAACTCACACCCTTGGGAAATCCAACCCTTTTGGCATTTACTACCCAAATACCTTAGCCAAATCCATGATTAAACATCCAACAAAGACATCTCCCAAAGACTCTGGGGTATATGAGATCCCATGCCAGGACTGTGACCAATCTTACATCGGATTTACAGGTAAATCACTTCCCCAGAGATTAATACAACACAAACGGTCGTTAGGTATGGACAACAGAACTCGGCTATTTTCAACCATATAATGAAACATAACCATAGAATAAACTGGAATATGTCACGTGTAATTTATAGCAGCAACTGCCGGTACAAGAGTCAAATGATGGAATCGGCCTTAATAAAAGAGAAGCAGGTAATGAACATCTCAAAAGGGAATTGGATATCAGATATCGTCGACGCAGTGTTCATTCAACCAACGCTTAAGAAGATTAAAGGAAGATTATCAGCGGGGGTGACCTAAATTGGCTTACTTGTGGACGAATCTCTTGGTATAAATACCACTTTTCTGTAAACTTTTCTCATTCATATACCTGAAGAGAGAGACAGCAGTCTCTGAAATATAGTACTTTTTCTCTCTACATTTTGGTGTTTTTATGGGCTCCTTTTATTAGATGGAATTCTGTTGTTACAGAACATTTTTACAGTCTATTATATATTATATATATATATATATATATATATATAAGCCTATATATATATATAGGCTATATATACACCTGAACAACACACAGCAGTAGATCTAGCCTAGGGTACTTATCCGCGGCGGCCTAGACTATGGCAGTTGTAGTTTTTCTATGCAGTTTTACCTACTGAACAAGAATTTTAAGTAATATTTATTCAGAAAATTGTAATTAACCCCCCAGGAGCCAGTAATAAACACGGCGAAATACATTGGACCGCCCCCAATCCCTAGTGGATGTCGTATCCGCGGTTAAGTTCCTTGCAGTTCGTGCGGACTGCTTCTGTAGAAATACCCACACAGCCTATAGGATACTTCCTATAGTATTTGACAAATTGTGTTCCCAGTAAACATCCTGGTTTCCCACTGTTGAACACCTCGATCGCAGTTGTACAAAGGCCTGGCTAAAATCGAGGGGTTTGTGGCAACAAAATGGAGAGAAATATAAAACATGGGCTAGATAAACAGTCGGAAGAATGTCTTCCACACGTATCTAGAAAGAAATGGAAATATCATTGACTAATAGCTTTCAATTAATAGTAGGATGCTTTTTTCCCACCACATACCTATCGTTCATAGTAGAAGTAGTAGTAGGTGGATGGATTATGCCTTTGAAACGGCTCCCTTGCTTGTTTTTATTCCACCTTTGTGTGTGCGAGTTTCGTCTCTCCTACGAATACGAGTATATTAGCTACTGATTCCTCTTTATTTTCTTGATAAGGTTGCTACACAAAACTATATTCTATTTCTACTCTCATTGTATGCTGGACAGTAAAGTAATAAATTTTCTAAATTTTCATTTTTTCCTCACAGCACAAGCATTTTGTGTCTTCTTTTATCCTATTTCCATCATTTAATTCTAGTGTACCTAGTCTGGCCCTATTGATCAGCATTGTCTTTTTCTGTGTTGTCATACCAGATTTCCTCTCTTTTGTTTTCTTTATATTTTCTGTAGATTCTTAATGTTGACTTTTCATTAATTTCTTTCTGCCATGTTTTTCTGTCTGAGTTGTTTATTATTATTTCTCTTAACTGTTTGTCTTTAACTGCTTCAATTTTACTTAAGTATATGTTTAGTTATTTCATATGTGAGGACCAGAGAGTAAGAGGATATGTAGTATCCTACCTGAACAGGGAGAGTATGGGCCTGGGCCAGAAGGATTTATAAGGCCACGGAACGCTTTATAGAATGGTTAAAGGAATAATGTGGTTTGATGATGAGATACAATAAAAATATAGAAAAAGCGTTGTCCTTACAAATACTCCCCAACCCCAAGACAATGATCATGGAATAATGATTGGATGAAAAATATCTTGGAGGCAGGAGGCGACCCCATGTCCTTGTGACACTTGTTGTTGGGCGTCAAATGTCGAGTCCTTCGGTGTTGCTGGCTGACAGGGATGCCTCCCTTGGTGGTTGCCTCGGGGGTTCTACTTCTCGACTGAGGGCGACCAAGACTGCAGAGGGAGCTGCAATGTGTGCGGTGGCAGTGTGAGATGAGCCATGGGGATCACCAGGTGCAGCGGCGGCGGCATAGGTTGGGCTGAGGAAGTCCCCAGTGCAGCGGTGGCGTCTGGCAGGCAGAGCAGAACACAGGTGAGGCAGCGGCGTTGGCAGGTCGAGAAAGCCCACAGGTAGCGGCGTTGGCAGGCTGAGGAGGCCCACAGGTGCAGCAGCAGAGTCGGTGGGCCAAGGAGGACTACAGGTGACGGCGTCAGAAGGGTGAACAGGTCCACAGGTGAGGCAGTGATGTTGGGCAGGCCGAGTGAGCCCCAGCAGCGACAGAAGCATGGGGGGGGGGGGGGTTGAGAATGCCCACAGGCAGCGACGTCAGGTGGGTAAAGCAGGACCCTGGGTGCAGCAGCAGCAGCATTTGTAGGATGCCTGGGGACTCAAAGGTGCAGCAATGGCACCAGGGGAAGAACAAAGGAGGCTGCAATGTCGGATGGATGTTTCTGGACCCCGCCTGATTTTGTGTTGCCTGAACAGCACCCAACTACCCTTCAGTATGCTGTTTAAACACTGTCAATTTTTTTTTGAAGGTTGGTACTTTGAAAGAATAGTTTGAACAGAATTAATTCTGTCAGGCCCTGGTGCTTTATTTGCCTTTATTTTCTTGAGTTGAGTTTTTACATCTTCTGTTATATCGATTTCTTTTATGGGTTAATGTAGGATGGTTGAATATGTGTAAGGTCTGTTGCCAAGAGGGCAGCATGATTGGCGCCAATGTTGCCCACATGTCTGCAACTCACTTGCAGTCACACCTCTGTATGGATTGGACGTGTAATAAAGCGCTGGAGTGATACATGAGTTTCTTTCTGTTTCCTACATGGTGCAGTGAGTAGGATACATAAAAGATAATCATGTCTACACCAGGGAGACCGTCTTTCACAGCAAGGAGGACATGATGATTTTCCAGGGGTGCCCACAGTACTTCCGTCGGAGTGGCGCCAAGATCACCAGCTCTTCAACATGTAGTTGCTGAAGGTCGAGATGCATTGCAAGCCCTTAACAACTGTTTAGCTACAATGGCGAGTGACCTACATTTACAGGGTGGCCCCAGGACCCCGGTCCCACCACTACCAGAGAGGTGTGCTTTGGAAATGTCATCAGCCTCCTACAGGTCTTGGAAACGGTCCACAACACATTGGCTTAGGCTACATAAGCTCCAACCAGCAGATGCAGTTCAACGCATTAGGCTTCATTACACTCCAGAGTTGATGCCAGGTATAATGATGTACAGTGGACTAACAATTTTCTCCAGAAGGGGCTTTGGATGCTATAATGGCCATGGTTCTGCATGCATCGAACCAGGCTGTGCACTGGGCTGAGTTTTTTTGTGTATATGCAAGGGCGTGAGGAGTCCATTAGTGAATATTTTACAAAGTAACCAACCAGAACTACAACCATACAATAATCTAACAACCCTATAAAAATCACTGTGCAGACAAACACCAACAGCTCGAAACAACATGACAACCATACAACAACTCGACCCCAGCACCACAAACTGCCAACACCATCCCAAACCCCAATTCACAGACACCAAAATGAAAAAAACTGGTTACTTCCGAATCTGACTGACTGTCTCTTCCAACTTACTGACTCCCCACGACTCCCGTAACGGACGCTCGCCACTGATGTTCTTGGTGATCGCTACTATAGACAATACCCATACGCTTACGCCTGCCATCAAACCACTCCTATTTATCCCTCCACAAATTTTGCTCTCTCTCTCTCTCTCTCAGTCATGCAACCCTCAAAGACATTGTCAGATTTAAACTACCATTATCACTCCTCCATATTACCTCCCCTATTGCATTTGACAATGTCTCCTTACACTTGCAACACCCACACTAAATTGCTTTCCACAACACCCAAGGATGCTCATATGCAGGCCCCCTGGATCTTGTTTGAGGACCCTCATACACTCTCTTAGTTACATCGCCATTTACTTCTTCCAAACCACTTTAATTCAAACTCCCATTATCTCCCTTACTACTATCCTCCCAAACCTCATTCACTATTTCATCGACATCTAGCTCTGGTCCCAATATCTCCCCTATTCCTGTTACCAAACCACTCAGTTCATCCATACTTATGTCAAACTCTTGCAAAGATTTATCCATCCTATAAACTACCTCCTTACTACTTGGTTTCCTTCTTACTGAGGTATCACTTATCCCTGTTAACTCAAACCCATATACGCTACAAGTATCAAGTCATCCGTATTACACGCTTTATCAACTGTTTGCACCCTACCACTAACACCCTTATCATGCTGTTCACGCTTCTTCCTTCCATTCCCTTTCTCTACATTCCTTCCGCTTTCTTCCATACTCAACCAACGCTAACTGTCGATCTCCCAGACCCATTTGTTCACTGACACTTGGCTCATACTTACTCACTTTCAATCACTCACTCATCCACACGGTAGAGGACCCACCCAACTGAATCCCTTCCCACCTAGTTTCCTGAATTCCCAGCCTGACTCATTCTCTTTCGCCTACACACACTCACCACATGACCTTCCATTCCACATTCAGCACACTTCGCACGTTGTTCTTTACAGTTACACATCCTAGCATAATGCCCATTCTTTCCACAGTTGCCGCAAACCATGTTTATACCGGTACCCTGACATCCACTCGCTATGTGCCCTACCTGTCCACACCTGTAACATGTAATATCCCTATCTTTCTTACACTCACTCACTAAATGGCCCGTTTGCCCACACTCGAAGCACGCTCCTAATGCCCACTGACACTCATTCTTCTTGTGTCCTGGCTTACCACATCTGTAACACTGCTGCTCTCCTTCACAACTAACTGACTCTACTCGTCCAACGCTTGCACTCCGATCTCTCTTAGGGTTAACTACACTTACGTTATTTGCTCTAACGCTCCTATCAACCACTCACTCTGCCATATGCCTTGGCCCTTCTAAAACTGCCTCCCTAAAGCTCTTAAACCTCTGACTGAGGGTATACCAGTCCTAGCACTGACACTTCTACTCTCTTTCATACACCTATCTAGCTTGTAATCCCCAACTATCTCCTAAATATCATTCCACGTTAACCTCTCATTCTTCCATCTCATTTTCTCCTTACATTTCAGATTTATAAACTCTCACAGTCGCTAACAACTTCTCGACTAACTCTTTTCACTCATTTATCCCTTTGTTTGTTTGTTTTGTTTGTTTTTATGGTGTTTTTACATTGCATGGGACTAGTGGTTATCCAGCAACGGGACCAATGGCTTTACATGACTTCCAAACCACGTCGAGAGTGAACTTCTATCACCAGAAATACACATCTCTCACTCCTCAATGAAATGGCCGAGAATCGAACCCGCGACCACCGAGGTGGGAAGTAAACACCATACCAACCACGCCACTGAGGCGCTTTTTATCCCTTTGTCCCCAGATTTTTCCTAGCTAATGTTTCCAACCTGCACACATACATTGACAATGACTCACCGACATTAATTCTTGCCTCTTCAAAATCATGTTTTCACCTATAGCTAACACTACTCTTCATCCTCTTTGCCTGTTCCACAATCCTGGCTTTCACACTCTCACACAGCACATTCCCTACACTCATCATTACCCCATACATACTCAATAAAAATCCTGTCAAAAAGCTACCGAACTCTCTTGTCCGAACTCTCTTGTTATCCCCATACTTAGCCACACAATACTTCTCATACTCCTTAAAAAAAGTCCCCTCTATCCCTACTACCATGTTCCTCTTATCGTGCACATTGAGGTACCTCTCTCATATACACAGCCTTTCGTACTTCCTGCTCACTCTCACTCCCACTCTTGCTACTTTCATCCCGATCCCTCTTAACCTCTTCTGAATACAACGAATCAACTTCCATAAAAACATCTATGCTCTTGATTATGCTCATCTTACCCTTCTTTTTTTTTCCTACCTGTTTCCACTCACCACTATCTAAATCACTCTCAGCCCTTTCCCCAACATATTCAGTCCTACTCTCATCCTGTCTGTCATCCTTACTAGCCTTCTTTCCCTTAGTCTTCTTCTTTTCCTCAGACCCCTTCTTGTTCTTGTCCTTAGGTTTATCCTTATCCTGTCTTTTCCCCTTGTTTCCCTTACTTATCACAATCAAATCACCTTTATCACTCATATTCTCATCCATTCGCTCCTCCACTTCCTTTACTGCTCCTGGCCCGTCACAAGACCCAGTAGACCTACCTCCGTCAGCTCCCTCTCCAAAAAACCCTTTCATCATTTCCTTCATCATCTCTTGCACATTACTTATCATCAATCTCAACTTTTCATCTATCTTCTCAACCATCCGCTGCCCAGCCTCTTTCACTTCCTCTTTCATTCCCTCTTCCGCACTCCTCATCATTCCTCCAAACTCTTCTAACTTCCTCTTATACTTCTCACACTCAAGCCTTAGCCTCTCATTCTCCCTCCACTTCCATTGCTTTCCCAACTTTCCTCGCCAACCTCAGCTCTTCCTTCAACCTCTCTACCTCACTCAGTCTTTCTATCCTAAATTTTCTCACCACTCATACACACTAGCCTAGACCAATCGTCCTGCAGTTGCCACACCAGCAGTCCCTGTTCGGGTGCCAAAAATTACTGTGGCAGAATCAAAGCTAAGCAACAAAGAAAGCAAGCACCCCACAGCTACTTTAATTGCACCGGCTGGCAAAGTTTCCCACAGCCACACTTTCCCCTTTACATTACTTTTTACACGTAGGACATTTGGCTTACCAAAATACAGAACACACAAAACCCAAACACATGAACTCACCTCAGACTCCAGATACTCAGGGCTAGGCACTGTGCTGTCCACTGGATATAAGCTAGGCTAATCAAGACACAACCACCGCCAAGAAGCACAACACGAAACAACCAACCAAGAACTACAACCATACAACAACCTAACATCCTGACAAATCACTGCGCAGACAAACACCAACAGCTCGAAACAACATGACAACCATACAACAACTTGACCCCAGCACCACAAATCGCCAACCCCAACTCACAGACACCAAAATGCACAACCAGTACAACCAACCTCTTCAACATCACCACAACCAGACAGCCACATGCACAACAACTTTACAATATCAAAATCAATCAAATCACACCAAATAGCTAACACTGGTTACTTCCGAATCTGACTGACCATTTCTTCCAACTTCCTGACTCTTCACGACACCCATAACACATGCTCGCCACTGTTATATTCGGTGATCACTACTACAGACAATACCCATATGCTCAAGCCCGCCATCAAACCACTCCCATTTATCCCTCCACCAATTTTGCTCTCTCTCTCTCTCTCTCTCTCTCTCTCTCTCTCTCTCTCTCTCATGCAACTCTCGAAGACGTTGTCAAATTTAAACTACCATTATCACTCTTCTGCTGGTGTGGCTTCCCAGTTAGTCAGTCAGTCTTGGATCAGTGTCTGGACTAGACAGTTTTGGGCAGCAGTCTTGGATTTCTTGATGGTCGGTTGTATTGTGTAATATTGTGTTTTTTTTATTATTATTTTTTACTGGGTGTTTTGATTGATATTGACAATGTAGAGTTGTTGTGACTGTTTTGTTGAATTTGTTATGCTTGTGTGTTGGAAGGTTGTTAAGCTTGTGAGTTCTGTTGTGTTGTAGATGAGTTGTTGAAGTTGTGAGTTGTTGAGTGTTATTGTTGGTGAGTTGTGGGTCCTTGATGTTGTAGGTGGTTGTATAGGCATGCTGTGTTGTTGTTTTTTTTATATTGTTAGTAATTATTTGTGCAGTGGTCTTTTGTTGGGTTTGTGTTGAATTGTTGTATGGTTGTAGTCCTTGTTGGTTTGTTTGTGTGTTGTGCTATTACAATAGCCGTATCCACCAGACAGCACAGCTCCTCGCCCTGAGCTTTCAAGTGTGTGGTAAGTACAAGTGTGGTTTTGGAGTATTTTTTTTTTTGGTTTTGGCCCGTGTCCCACCACAACAGCACAAACATTTTGTATCTTTCGCTTTTAACCTGTTGCTATTGTTTGACTATAGTGTGCCTATGTCATTATAACAGGTTTCTTTTCTTATGTTTTCTTTATATTTTCTGTAAATTCTTAATGTTGTCTTTTAATTATTTTCATTTTGCCATGTTTTTCTGTCCCAGTTGTTTATTATTTCCTTCAGCTGTTTACCTATAACTACTTCAATTAGGTTATGTTTAATTCTTTCATATATTCTTTTATTTGCATTATCTACGGGGTTTTCTGTTTCAGATAGAATAGTTTATTCTTCATATCTCTTGAGTGGCAGGAAGCTGTCCCTATTTCAGATCTTAACGCACAATTTGCTGCGTAACTTGGTGCTTTCAGAATTGTTCTATATACTTGACTGTCTACTTTTTGCAATCATTGCTATTACTTTGCCTTCGGCTGTCAGTGAGTTCAGATGTGTGTTTCATCACTCTGCCCTACTGTCACTAGCTTTTTTCACCTACTGTGTATTTGGCGAGACTGCTCCTTTTTCTTTTGTATCATTCAGTGTATTGTGTATGTTCACTGTTGTTACTGATAAAACCTCCCTCATTGGGGTTGGAGGTAAGAGATGCAATAATTGGACATCGTCTGTGGATGTCACTTGCATGCTCTCTGCACATCTTGCAGGGGGCAGGATTGCAGCCCGTACCTAACTTGTAGTGAATGTGTTTCATGGTCCTCTATGCAACGGGTGAGGTTTGCCGGGAGGAAACTTTACCCAAGGAAGGGCACCAGGGCACCATTGGAGGGTTTGACGCCCCAGCTACTCCCGCCACGATCCGTTGTGCCCATAGGAGAATGCTTTATGTTGCTCATGCAGTCAAACTGGAGCCTGCCTTTGAATTGGGTTGGATCTCTAGAGTGGAAGGAGCCGCTCAGGGTAAGTCAGGCCTTGAGCATAACTGCTGCTGATTACAGCATGCGCATGATTTACTTGACGAATAGAACACTTTCATATCTAATCAAGTGGGAGAGATCGTTTTTGCTCAACAGAAGAGTGGCATCAAGCTAAGATATGTCGCCACCAAACAAAATCCAGCTGACATCCTGACCCGAGGTTCTAAGTTGCATGACCTGAAAACAAACAGCTTATGGCATGAAGGACCAGCCTTCCAGCTCTGAGAGAGGACACTGGAGGAGAATCTCCCATCCATCAACAAAATGTGATTGTAGCCACCCTGAGAGAGCTCAGGGAAGAAGGAACCCTAACTTTACCAGCAGAACTCTGGAATCGAAGGGGGAGTGATGTTCATCTTGTTTTGTTTAAAGGAGTTATAATTATTGTGCTTATCCTTGTTATATTTAACATGAAAGAGATGGTTGCATGCACGCAAAGTTAAGGTAGTCAATGTGTAATACAAAGAGTGAATTAATGTTGTTGCCTTCAAAAGGTAAATTAGTCTTCCTGTATCTAACCCACCTCCATGTCACTCATATGCATTGAGAATGTGAAGTTAATATTTTAATGACTCTCTTCCAACAGGATTGTTGGTGCCCTGGGTTGAGGGCTACAGGCAAGAGAGTAGTAGGGAGATGCCGAACATATGTCATGGCCTTTAAGCCTCCTCACCAACAGCCACCACCTCCACCCCTCCCGACTGACTGAGCACTCATGATATGTCCCTCTGATGAAGATGGCGTGGATCGCACCAGCCCCATCATGGTCGAAGAAGTGGTAGGATAACTCTTAATCCTCAATTGTCTCACCAGCCATGCAATCCGCTTGGATCTTGGCAACAGGCTGGACGCTGCAAGCAGTTTCTTGAGAGAGAGCTACTTGACATCACAACAACAAGTGAGAAGAAGAAGAGACCTAGAATGGCGACAGTGATGAAACAGTAGGTAATGTGAGAAAGAGGTAGACATTAGTGAAGAAGTGAGTCGACAAACTAAAAGATTCAATGTAAGTGATCATGAAATAGATAGTGATAGAGATGAGATGAATGAGACAGTAAGTGAAGCAGGAATCCATCCGAAAAGGAAAGCTGCTATTGAACAGAGAAAGAAAATGTCGGAGTGGGTAAAAGATGATTTAGTATAATGTATATTGTTAACCATTGAGAGGTGAACTAAGAAAGATGCATGCTGGAAGGAGATTTGAAGGAGTTAGGGCTGTTAATATTTTCTATATTAACGTCTTCTGTTGTTGCGTCTTACGAAGACCTAATAGAGCTATCCGCAGATGACTTCAACTGTACAAACTGTTTATTGTCATTGTAGACTGTGTTCATTATGTAACTCATTTACTGCATGGGAAGAGCTCCCTCCTTAAAACTCCCGACAGACTGTTGGGCAACTGATTGCTATTGGTAAGCAACCAAATGACTGTGGAACACTTGACATTGTAGATCATAATGATTGCTATATGTACGTAATCATTTTGTTGCTACTCTTACTTTAACTGGTTGGTTTCGTAGCATTTATTCCATCCTTTTATGGTTGCTACCTAAACCATTTACACAATGAATCATTTGTGTTATCCTGATTTCTACCATTGATGATGGTATCAATAGTGATATGCTCTGTGATGAGCACTGGGCCGATTGCAAGTTCCTTGGGAGGAATTTTGAATGCATTTTTTGTCATGCCTTGTTACTTTAACATTAACTGAATCATGTTCTGTGTGTTATTGCTTTTGATATTAATGCCATGCTATTGATATAATATTCATGTGCTGGAACTGCCTTTTTCATATGATCATTGCTGTTGCCATGATGTGGCCTGTGTTGCTATTGCATTGCTATTTTTGAAGTTGCTATGTCGCACTCTGTAAATTGCTTGAATTTGCTTGAACTATGTTTTGCCCATTTTGTGTTGCCATTTTTGCATTGATTGAATTACATTTTGTAAATTGCCTTGATGTTGGTTGCTTTTGATGTTGATATTTTGTACCTTTGCCATTTGTTGAGTGATCACTCAGTACTGTAACTGCGTGCCATCAAGAGCTAGACACGTATCATAGCACTGCGTACGCCTCTAGGCCTCGACATCTCCACAAAACCATGCTCGCTTGCCCTGCCAATTGCCTTGTTGCCTGCCTTTGCCTTGCCCCTTTTTCTTGGAAGGTGGAGGATGTGAAAAAATTTGCACTTTTCATGAACGTAATCCTGCCGTGCCACATATGTCTACCTGCCCTTGTTGGTTGGCAAGGTTCCACATATTCGCTTTGGAGGCAAGAACGAGAATGGTTCTTGTACGTATTGTTCATTTATTGCTTTGTTGCGTTTGAACCCTGAGAAGCACACACTCACCCATTATTATTGTTCATTTATTGCTTTGTTCTGTTTGAACCCTGAGAAGCACACACTCACCCATCATAACATGTTAAATTTAACTTAGTCTGGGAAAATGAGGCTTTATTAGGGATTTTAATTTCACTGTGATTCACTAGTCCATGGGGCTATAAAAAGAGCCCGCGCCTCTGTAGCATCCTCCTTTACATCTAGAGATCCAACCCAGTAAAGTACCTTGAGGGGGGTGTCCCGTTTGACTGTACATGTTTTGCTTGATTGTGGGTGTTGCCTATGACCAATGTTTCATGTAAGTAATCTGCCTTAATCTTGGCCATTGTCGGCCGTGTGCTGGTGATTTCAGTGGATGTGAAGGATATGAGTAATGGCGATAATGCGTTAGAGTAATGTTCTTGATTTTTGGTAATTTTTCATTGTTTTCTGAGTTTCTGTGGTAAGGTAACCACAATGTCACTTCGCGTTGCAAAAGTCATTGATTCTTTTGACACTGTTTAGTATGTGTAATTTTGTTGTTAGGATTAGAATATTTTAGTAATAAAATCGTAAAATTCGTGATCGTGCCTAATTTAGCTGGCCTTGCAACAGGCTGGAAGCTGGCCCTTCTGGTGAATCTATCAGCTATACCAACTGGCAGAACCTGTTTAGTACGTCGACGAATAATTCGTGACACCATTGATACGGAGGCCTTGGGTTGTTCAGAGGGAACTGGTTTTCCATCAGAGCAAACAGTGGCCCCCTCCACTGATCTAGTCATCCCTTCTTCAGGTTTGATGGAAGAGCAGCCCTCAGACCAATTAACAGCATGGCGTTCTCTGGGCCTAGCAGGAATCCCGTTACTGCAGGTTTTGCTAATGCACCTGAGGGCTCTAGTCACTACCCATGTAGTGGAGGCCTCCACCGTCACCACTATGGTGTTAGTGAAGGTGCCACACCTCTTATACTGCCACAACCTAACTACCACAACACCCTTGGTAGTAACTCACACTGCATCATCAATACCGGTACCACCAACTATGGTGTCTTCCCCTCTGGGCATCTCACCTCCAAACATCATCACTGTGTCCGATGTCCTGGAGGGCCCTGTTGCTCATGCTGAGACACTGGTAATGGTGGAGCATCGACTGCCTCTGCTGGTTGCTTTGGTGCCAGTCGCCCAGGCAAACCCAGTTCAGAAGTCGCAACCCCCATCGTGGATGAGGGAGTTTGAAATCTTCCTGAAGAAGGTAACAGAGAAGAAGTCCCATAGAAGGCCATCATTGCTGTCGTTGTCTTCTTAGTTGTTGTCGTCAGCTGTTGCCTCGCCTTCTCCTCCTTCCGGAGCCTCTCAACCTAGGAAGAAGAAGGGTGCCTATCCTCCTCGAAAGAAATCTCAACATGAGCCTTCTCGGGATCTGCCTCCCTCTCCAGAGGAAGCAGAGGGCTTTCTCATTGGCTCTTCCTCACCTGCAGATGGAGGTACCAGCCCGAAGGCCCACATTAGGCTTTCGGTTTCGGGAGCCAAAGGAGCAGATACCTTGGTAACCATTCCCTCCACTGGTCTGAAGAAGCATGCTTCGAAGGCTGGTGCTGTGTTGAGGCTTCTGTCCGACCAAGACACCTTGAACATGCAAACATCTTCAGAAGTTCACACACACACACATCCCTTATTACTGATGGAGGTTCTCCTTCCTGTACCAGTAATGGCGCAGGATGAGAGAAAGAGACACTCAGAGGCCTCAACTCTCCCTGTCAGTACCTCCACAGGTGCTCAGCCTGAGGCCCGAACCACTAATGCATTGCTTAGTCAGACACCTGAAGAGACAAAGGTGAGGGCCCCTGTTCAGACTACTTCTGCAAGGGCTGTGACCATGAAGGAATCTGGGGCTTGTCAAGAGAGAATCGAATGCTTTTGTCGGCAGGTCGCTTCCTAAACCTCTCCCAATTTCCCATTGTGTAAGCGTGTGAGAGCCAGCGAGGTGGGGTCAAGAGAACCGAGTACTCGGCCAGCCAGACGAGAACTTCTTCCCTAATCTTGGGATAGCACCTCCCCCCAAGGCTGCTATCCCCAACCTGTATCGATGATGATTACATTCAGCTTACTTTTCCTGACCACCCAGTGAAGAGGAGAGGTGAGAGTGCCAGGCCTCCCTCACCTATTCCCTCAACCTCCTCAGGCTAACACTGGGAGGCATGACTCAAACAGGGAGGACTCCATTAATCCTATAGTAGACAGGAGTCTTGCTTCTCAAGCTTATACTACTGGCTTGGACTTTAGACATTCCTGATGCAGTTCTATTGGCTTTGGATATTCTCAACAAAACTGTGTCAGCTTTGGATATTCTTAATAGCATTTGATCAATTTTGAGTGTTCCTATGTTTGTTTATATGGTGTTTTTACATTGCATGGAACCAGTGGTTATTCAGCAACAGGACCAACGGCTTTATGTGACTTCCCGAACCACGTCGAGACTGAATTTCTATCACCAGAAATACACATCTCTAACACCTCAATGGAATGGCCGAGAATCGAACTCTCGGCCACCGAGGTGGCAGGTCAAGACCATACCGATCACGCCACTGAAGCGCTTGTCCCTATTGAAATGCAATTCTGCCTGTTTTGGACTTTTTTTTTTATCCATTAGTTTTGTGCATAAATAATGCATCTTAATCTAGCTTTGAACATTCTTAATAAAGTACTGTTAGCCATATATATTTATAAAACAATTCTGTCTTCTTTGGACGTTCTTACTGTAAATCTGTATGTTTCTGGATACTAGAAGGAATTCTATCAGATCTGGACATTCTTAACGAAATTCTTACATATTTGGACATTCTTCTCTAATCTGACAGCTTTTGACACTTGATTAAATTCTTTTACCTTTGGATAATCCTTATGAAATTATTTCAACTTTGAACACTCAGTGTAATCATGTCAGCTGCTTTTTCTTTCAGAATCGGTGATAATTTCAAGCAAAAAATCATGACTGAAAAGGCCAAGATGGACACCACGAAAATTTCCATGTCTATACCACTCATATGTAGAAAAGAAAGCTACAATAAAAACAATTGTTGTGAAGGATAGACACAAATGAAAACTGCCACGAATTGATTTGAAGATATATATATATATATATATATATATATATATATATATAATATATATAATATATATATATAATATATATATATATATATATATATATTATATATATATATATATGTATATATATATATATATATATATATATATTATATATATACACACACACACACACACACATATATATATATATATATATATATATATATATCTATATATATATATATATATATATATATATATATATATATTATGCATATATATATATATATATATATATATATATTATATATATATATATATATATCATACATATCGTATTTATATGTGTGTGTGTAAGGATCTTTATTATTTTTATGTTTTTTTTATTTTATTGTTATAGTAACGTTTTGTTGCTTCTTCTTATTTGAATTAGTTTTATATTTGCTTGCTGTTGTTGTTAGAGATTAAGCTGGCCTTATGCCAGCATGGGCTCTTGCTCGTAGAGCAGCCAGTAGCATATTATTTGAATTAGTTTTATATTTGTGTTGTCGTTTCTTGCTTTGTATATACAGAAAATATACAAGTAAAGTAGTGTGACTACGAATCGAAGTATGAGCCTTTCTGGAATCTTCTTAAACCGCAGTTTTCTTACATCATTAATACACTAGTCAAAATGATACAGAAAATGTGCAAGTAAAGTAGTGTGGCCACGAATCGAAGTATGAGCCTTTCTGGAATCTTCTTAACCCGCAACTGGCGAAGCTCTCGACCTCACTCCAGTAAGGCTCTCGGCTATTTTCTATCTTCTCTCTCTTCAAGCTTGCTTTCTCAGAGGTTCTTCAAAGGAAAGTGTCCAGCGGCTCCAGCCACCAGTAGGCGGACAACTGCTTCTATTCCGCTTTGTACTCGTATTAATTGGTTGAAGTTTATATCTAACGACGTCTCTTGGTTATGATTAATTGATATAATCCCTCCTTCGTGGGTGGGACTACTGACGTCACCGGAAGTCCTCAAGTTCCGGCGAGAGTTGAAAGGTCAGGTCACAGGTGAGATGGGTAGGTAGTTTTTAATGGTTGTGCTAAGATTATTCCGGCACCAGTGTTTTGACTACAAATTCACGACACTTCCTATCGTTACTCTCTCTCTCTCTCTCTCTCTCTCTCTCTCTCTCTCTCTCTCTGCCTCGTTTCTCTATTATGCATTAGCGCCTCGGTGGCGTGGTTGGTATGGTGTTTGCGGCCCCACCTCGGTGTCGCAGGTTCGATTCTCGGCCATTCCATTGAGGAGTGAGAGATGTGTATTTCTGGTGATAGAAGTTCACTCTCGACGTGGCTCGGAAGTCACGTAAAGCCGTTGGTCCCGTTGCTGAATAACCACTGGTTCCATGCAATGTAAAACACCATACAAACAAAGCAAATCTATTATTCATTCTCTTTCTGTCTATCATTTGTCTATTAATGGTTCGTTCTCATTTCCTTTTCTCCCTTTTATATTTACGCTATTCCTAACTGATATTCTCCTAGCTATCATTACATTATACATATACGTACATGTATATACATATGTAATCACACATCACCGCAAATGAAAAAATAATGGACTGGGTGTAAGACCTACACCCAATCACTTACTTTTTTACCTTTGGTGATGTGTGATAAACATATCAGTGCTAATATGATAATAATCACACACACTGTATTCAGTATCTTTTTTGCCATTTTTGTTGCATATATATATATATATGCAACAAAAATGGCAAAAAAGATACTGAATACAGTGTGTGTGATTATTATCATATTAGCACTGATATGTTTATCACACATCACCAAAGGTAAAAAAGTAAGTGATTGGGTGTAGGTCTTACACCCAGTCCATTATTTTATCATTTGCGGTGATGTGTGATTACATATGTATATACATGTACGTATATGTATAATGTAATGATAGCTAGGAGAATATCAGTTAGGAATAGCGTAAATATATAATATATATATATATATATATATATATATATATATATATATATATATATATATATAGTATATATATATATATATATATATATATATATATATATATATATATATGCAACAAAAATGGCAAAAAAGATACTGAATATATGCAATGAGTAAATGCAAAACGAATAATAAAAAGACAAATGAAATTGTGCTTCCTTCTAGTACCAGGTATCCCAATAATCTCCTTTGGGAACCATAAATTAACAGTTCATAAAGACCTTCAAAGATCTTCTTTTCAGGCCTACAGCTGTTTTCCATACATTCTCCCATCAAAGACTCAGTGTAAAATAAGCAATATAAACGCGAGGACTTTGAGGATTCTCTACTGATGTTTAATTTTTAAATATTCTATTTCTTGATTTTCAGTTTTTTTAATTACGAGGTCTCTTATTTCTTTACTTATTTTTACTCAGGGGTGAAACAAAATTCTTCGACTTTTAATAATTTTTGCAATTTCTGCGTTTGAATATGACGGACGCTGAGTGGCCTAATATAGCAGATAGGAGATGTGGCACCGTATAATTATGTCACGCTTCTCGTCAATATGATGGCAGAATGATTAAAAGACAGTAGCTATTAGAGACTGTGCATATTACTTACGAATTGGTTACTTGAAGAACCGTGTTATTTACCCTAATCATCATATTGCTTCCTTTTTCTCATTATGTCTTTCATTAAAATAAGTTTGGGGCAGCTAATATATGGGGCTATTCCAGCTTCAACAGCAACGCTACGGTAGCCAGAGTATATGCACAGCCCAAGGTTTGAGAGAACTGACTCGACGACGACTGAACTGCCGAGCGAGAGGCAATACCGAGGTAGCTTAAAAAGCACAAGTAATGATATAAATACTCCAGTCGTTCAAACCATGAATAATCCAAGAGAGGCTACAAACAGAAACCAACAAGGAACATTTAAGTTACACTCTTTTGGTACCAGAACAAGATTGCTTTCACTGTTATTATGATTATACACACACACACACACACACACACACATATATATATATATATATATATATATATATATATATATATATATATATATATATATATATATATATAACGAAATAGGAATCAAGATCAGCAGCTGCCGCACGAAAAAGGATTCAGTTTCATCGTGATTACCTTTGCCAGTCATGATCACAAATTCACACAGGTGATTTCTCCAAAACAACTTTACTGAATGTGAATTTAATGATACCCTAACACTTCATACGCCAGTGATCTGTTGACTGGGGCATAAATAATTTTCGGAGATGGTCAAGTTGATGATGGCTTAGATAATCTGGGGCTGGGTTTCTACTGGCTGCATATCGGCCTACACCAAAGGATGGGTGGCCTGCCGAAGAGGAAGGCGAGAGAGAGGGCGATGTTGCAGAGGCAGGGTAGGTCAGCAGAATGCTTTGGGAGGTAGAGAAAGGGGTTTCGGGTGGGTTAGGAGAAGTGAAGGAAGGCGGAGCTGTGGCGGCGGATTGTTGGGGGAGAAGGGGTTCAGGGAACACCCCTTAGCAACATCGGCTCAACGCCCGAGTTCATGCGGCGCTGTTGAAGACTTTGCAAAACACGCCATCTCCTCGTCCTTCTTGGTGGTGGCCAGACTGCTGTTTGCTGCTGCTACTACTTACTGCTGGGGCCTTCCCCCGCCCCTCCTCCTTTACACCCACCCCGTCGCCTTGATCAATGCAGCCTCGAGGAGGCAGGCATGGAGGGAGGGGGCTAGGGAGAGGGTGAAGGATACAGGATCTTAAACCCTTTTTGCAATCTCTCTCTCTATCTCTCTCTCTATTCAAATGCGCGCACACACGAGAGCTGTTCAATCATCACAGAACAAAACGGTTGGTTAATATGACTTATATTATGTCAGTGTTATTATGACTTTATCCTTCAGACAGTTTTTATTTACTCTAAGCGTATTGTACACGCAAAGACGCTCGTAGGCTACACCAGATCCACACACAGACGCGCATATATATATATATATATATATATATATATATAGATATATATATATATATATATATAATATATATATATATATATGTTTGTGTGTGTGTGTGTGTGTGTGTGTGTGTGTGTGTGTATGTGTGTTTGTGTGTGAGCAATTAGAAGCATATTTGAGTTATGAATAGGCATACATATAAATATGTGTGTGTGTGTATATATATATATATATATATATATATATATATATATATATATATATATATATAATACTATATATATGTGTGTGTGTGTGTAAAGAAAGCACGATGATGGAAGCATAAAATCACTGATATGTTTGAGAAATATAGTTCGTTCTCATTCACAGAGCAGAGCGCTTTCATGAATGAAAGTCACGTGCCCTTGAAAACAGTGGAAACGTGAACCCGGAATTTGCAAAAGCCTTGTGCAGAAATCGCAGAGAAAGAGAGAAGGAGAGCGATAGACGAGTCAAGCAAAATCTCCCCCAACCAACCCTTTCTCCCCATTCTCTCACTCTCCCTTTCCTCCTCCCCCTCCTTATGCTATTGCTAAAGTCCCTTGGAGGGCGGTCCTTCGCCATGCAACATTTTCCGTTGCAAGGGGCGGCCAATAGAGTAGATTCCCGCTCGAGCGGGTCTCTCCTATTGGCCCTCTGTATCGTGTGACCTGCCTTCTTTTTGTTAGCGTCAGGTGAGGAAGAAATGTGAGTGTGTGTGTGTGTGTGTGAGAGAGAGAGAGAGAATTTTATTTGGAAGTTTAAAGTTGCTTTGATGATATATGTGATCAGTGACAGTAGATTTGCTACTTTAGTGGACGATATAAAACATTACGAATACTTAAAAATATACTTGCAGGTGCAGATCTTACATATAGATCAACATATACGTGTTGAATCTATATATAATTACATATATTATATATATATTATTATTATATATATATAATATTCTATATAGGAAAACAGGTGGGTGAGATTATTTTACCTAGAGTACCTACGTATTTTCTTTATTATTGCGTAACCAGGTGCGAAAGTATATTCATATTATATACTGTTAAAAGCAAAACATGAAACGGTTTATATATTATAATATAAATATTAATATCTATAATATATATATATATATATATTATATATATATCTATATATATATATATATATATATATTATAGGTACAGGGGTGAGATTATTTTATCTAGAGTACCTACGTATTTATTATATACTGTAAAAGCAAATGAACGGTTTATATATATATATATATATATATATATATAATATATATATATATATATATATCATATATATATATATATAGATATATATATATATATATATATATATATATATAATATATATATATAAACAAAGTGCATGGGTATAAACGGAGTACGTAAAGGACTCGTCATATAGTAGCATTACATTACTAGCGAACACTTTGGGTACAGTGCATCCGTTCCGTATTTCTACAAAGAAAAAACCTTACTATTTCAAATAATTTCGGTATACTTTTTTTTCTGCAGATTTCGTATCTTCCTCCTTATGACTGTTCAGGAAGACTCTTAGGAAATTTGGTGAACTCTTACTGAACTTATATTTGGAATCAACGTACATGAAGGCTAGAATAATGAATGGTTGCCGTGATTCTGATATACGAGCAAAGAGATGCGAGGACGAAATATCAAGAAAAGGAACGAAACTGTGTGGAACTTTCGCTGGTGAGGAAGCTCTTATACCACCTCTGCAGGTGTACCACTAGTAGGAAGACCTTCGGCAGGGGCTGGGTTGGCTGTGATCTCAGGGGACTCCCCAGGTCCTACACTCAATCCCAGACGCCAAGGCCCATCGATTTCTCGCCGTACCAAGGACGTTGCCTCTCTGCTGGCTTGTCTTCCCTTGTTTATTTATTTATTTCTTCACTAATGATTCATTCTTTAATCCCGTATTATTTTCATTCATTTTTTATTTGCAGAGAAAAAATGCATATTAGTTGCCTTTGGGTACAATCGTAAAAGACATATACACTAGTCATGATCGGGAAGTAAATTGATAAAAACGGTACAAATGAAGGGTGTCACGAAAGGATGGGGGTGGGAGAATGTGCACAGAAACAATTGCATCCTGCTGCTCATGTCAGCTTTTGCATGCGAAACTACTCAAGTTTGGTGGAGACCCTTCGATCGAGCGAAGAGTAGGTCTACTACAATCTTGAATTTATGAAATCCGGAAAAGAAGGAAGGTCCCGGCGTGATGACGTAAGGGTCCGCTTAGAGTACGAAGGGTACGAAGGGGATAGGCCGAGTACGAATATGCTATTTTACCTGAATACCCTGTTAAGTTCACTGACACCCATGTTATCCATCCGTTTATGCACGTGCTTGGGTTTGTGTGATAGTTTTTATAAAGAAAATAACATATTCAGCTAGATACGGATAAATTGTTTCATTTCCACCCCGTAGAAACTGTTCCCTAATAGTCATTTCTATTCATAGATATTCTGAGAAAATTGTAAAATTGTCCAATCGCTGAATGATCGGCATTCCCAGGTACATGCTGTAATCACAGATTACGGCGCTCGCAAGGCACCTCCTGGCCCCATCACCCCCTGGTGAAATGCAGTTGGATCCTAGGGTCCTAGAGATAACGAGTGCTCTACCCGGAGTTTATATGTTGCTGTTGAAGGTGGACCAATGTTGTCAATGTGCAGATATTGATGCAGCTGGCAGGAGTAGGAGAGAGGATGTTGCAGTTTTCATACAATGCACCTGCCTCACTAGAAGGGGCGTTGCCAACGCACGTAGGATTTTAGTGACTGATTTTACGGAAATGCTATTATTGTCCCCCCCCTCCCCCGCTTTTATCTTTTATGTTTGCCTGGGCATGATACGTTTATTAATGCGTCTGAAAATACCAGATGCATGTACTGCGGACAACGGTAATTAGATACGATTATTGTCTTCATACAAAACGACTGATTGATATTTGTAAAAATCTTCCAAAAGCAACTTATACTAAATATAAACATTCTACAAAAAAATCTTTTTAAACTCATTTTGTATTAAATACGAAACAGAAACACTTTATATAACGCTTTTTCTGCTAAATCTGAAAACATTGTTTGTAAAAAAGCACTTTCTACAAAGTACAAAGGCATTAAAAGCTATCATGGAAATAATTTTGTACTAAATATAAACGAATATTATAGGAAATATCTTGCAGACAGGCATTTTGTACGGAATCAAAATGAATAATAAGAAAATTATCTTGTAAGCAGCAATTTTGGCTGACCATGAACACAAATATTTGAATGCTGTAGCTATGCTAAGGCTGGCCATATGCCAGCATGGAGGGAACATATTTGTATATGTTTGCACATTAGTCTGTTTTCGGTACCCATAACAGTCTTGCCTTAAGTCCTACAACTTATTTCGCCCACCTGTAAAGGATATGGATGGAGAAACGAAACCTAGTGTATGCTAGTTTATTCAGCTAATATGGTGACTTATTCAGCTTATCTAAATTACTCAAATTTACATGCGGCTTCAAAGTTACTTCAAGCTAATTCATATCTTCTAACCTGTTGTCTCGAGTTTTCGTTACATGGTCAAATCACTTTTACACACTGATTCAAGTTTTCTGAGATATCAAACTTTTCTATGATGTATTTGCATTTCTTCATTCACCACCATCTCTGCCCTTGTTCCTGCAAGCATGCTTCAGAGATGAATAGAGCTTCTGCACAGCGTCTGCTGCCACGTTTAACCATCATTTGGATCATGTTAGTTTTCTTGAATTTTCTTCCAGTTCTCCGATTATCATACTAAAATCACTTGCGTCATTATTCCTACTATGATTTATCTAATATCTGTATGCATGCAAGAATTTATTTAAACTTCATCGTAACAAGGATATTTCTTTTCTTTCAGCTACTAAACTGTCTTCTCTCTGTCCATGGCAGACGTTACGTTTTCTTACACAGTACTTCGAAAATTTATTATCTATTCTCACCTGTCATCACTTTACTGCATAAATAAATGTGCAGTGTTGTCATCACGAAATTTTATGTCATACGCAATAGTTCCTTGCTTGAAACACACTACTGTTCTCCTGTATTACCTCCCGTCACCAGTTAAACTCCCTTGAATACAAACCAGTGGCCCAACAGTTAACACATTATTGACATCTACCTCTTCAGTCATGAAAATCACAATTTCATTGTTTCTTTCTCGCATCAGTGCTTTTCTGGCACTCAGCCAGTCGTGGACTGCGAATATGAGGAGACGTTGGTATAGCGCGATTTTGGACTGAACTTGTAATACAGTTCATTGCCGGAATTTCATAAAAGGCAGAAAGAATATTTTGATATAAGGTTGTTGAAGAGTGGATAATTGAACTATAGGCACAATAAACTATACATAGTACATACTCAAGTGAAATCCAGATGAAACTGACGCGGCACTTATTTTACATATATTACAACAAGTATCGAGAACGCATGTTATTACAATACACCCAAGGATCGAGAGGTATAAGGTTTATATTTACCTATAGGTACAAGGAGAGAGGACGGCATTTGATGGCATATTCAAGTGGTATGAGGAAGTGTTTCAGTGGAATGAGGATTACCTCCCGTTTTTATGGATGATGACAGACTACGTATAGTATAATTCATGCTTAGATCAGCATACGAATGGTGCATTTTTTTTTAAAATACATTTTTGGTCTCACTAACAGATTTATCTCGTCAGCATTAGATCTGCTCTGTTTCTTGGGGCGAGGTACAACCAGGATACCGTTTTATGGATTTTTTTTTATTAGTGTCCAATCATGTTTACTTCAACGTATTGACAATAGATATTTTCCTTCACCCGAAAGCTATGTGGGACCTCGTATTTATTTTGGGTGAAAATTATTTTCTTAAATTCATGAACTGGTTACCCTGCTTTATTATTTCCTACGCTATTTCTTCCGATGTTTTGGTCAGCTACCATTTTATTTATCAAGTTTTTTTTAAAGATTCAATGAAACCACGTACTTTTCAATTCCATTTGTTTTCTGGAAAATCCAGAGCTCAGTATTGCTAGAATGAGCAATTTTCATTTTCCTGTGACTTAATTAACATGTGTTGAAGAGGGAATGTACAGGCAGGTCCTGTGTACAGGATTAATATCCAGGAATAAATTCACGTTCATTAGCGCAGGAATTCGTCAACGCACGATCAGTTTCAGCAGCGACGAGATGTTTCTCAGAAAATTTAGAAGTTTCACCAAGCAGCTGAAGTTAAACATTCTCAGGTGGGTATCGATCACCAGGCGTTCTCTATTGATTTATTGAAACCCACTGACGTTTTACACAAGATCTCTTTGCAAAAGATAAGTTACAATTTATGTTCTAGAATTGAAAGTTGTTAATACGGTACAAATTTCAAGTTGGATTTTCAGTGTGAAATCCAAAAGTTTATAGGTAAGAAAACTGCAGTTTTAACAAACCACTAATAATTGAATAATTTGAATAGAAACTAAGGCCAGTAACTAAGGAAGGATACACGGACCTATTATCTCTTGAAGCGCAGACAACCCCAAACCTTGCACTGCTGTTTTCAGCTAGATCATTTAATAACTGACACTTTTTCTTATATTCAGCTACTTTATAGTTTCAGTCGTGTCGTAGATAGATTGCATGATGGGCTAAGGAATGTTCTTAATTCTAGATCAGTGATAGATATGAAGTGTTTTTATAATCATAAATCTATATATCTTCACGATTCCTTATAAACTTATTTTAAATTTTAGATAGCCATGTTTCGACCGTCACTATGGGTGCGAAACTGAATAAAATTGACAACGATACTACATACAAATCGCATGCAGGTACCATTATTTTGATTTCGCGTGAAACAAAATATTAGACCAGAGATTTGGTCGAATTGTGTGAACTTTGCGTATTTGAGCTTTTGTAGCATTTGCATTGCATGATCATACCAGTCCAGCTAGCTTGCTGTAGCGCTCTGAGATAATGACAAGGAAATTCTATAAAGTCAGATAGTGAAATAGAGAGCCAAATATAACGACGTATTCTCTGGCTATTTTCCTGAAATGGTTCGAAAATAATCTTAAATCCCTCGACCTGATTTTGTCTGTGTTCTTAAATGGGGGTTGGTTGGTCGGTAACCTTTGAGCCACGGAACCATGTCAACAATCTTTATTTTCTTTTCACTTAATGTCGAAATTAATAACAAAGATGCTTGTTTTGGTTTGGTTGGTTGACTTAGATCAAGACAGCTTGATGCCAATGAGGGTCATTGCCATAAGTCGGTAAGAGGATAAGAGGCCTGATGTGGCTCTCTGGACTTTTTTTCCAAGCAAAAGAGAAGTATGAAAGTTGAATACCTTTAATAATGTGCTGGGTGCGGGAGGAGTGGTGCAGAAGACATTTAAACTTGAGTCAGTCGCAGCTCTTCATAGTTATGCATTTTGAATATAAAGCTCTAAACATTCAATGAGCATTAAGAATAAGACGAAAAGCATTTAGATGTTTTCTCTTACACCTTCTATTTTGGGAGAGCACAGACAGTTAACAGTTAGCTCTAAGCAAGAGCTTGATAAAAATGTCACTAAAGTAATATCTGGATAAAAGGGGAAGTCAGCACACTAATACCTCGCTAAGAGGAACAGTCAGCGCAGTAATCCCTGGATGAATAGGACAGTCACCACAGTAATAACTGGATACATGAGACAGTCACTGCAGTAATACTTGGATAAAAGGGACAATCGGCACAATAATACATGGACAGATGGAGCAGTCAGTTTAAGGAAGTGCAGGAAAAATTTTCTAAGTCCGTCAGTTTTCCCAGGCAGCACAGTGTTGGTCAGCTAGAGTATATACGTACATATTCATTTGTTTTTCTTTAATTTTAACAGATTGCAGTTTAATGCTGGAATCAACAGAGTGATTCAGTACAGCACAAAAACTGGCTTCAAGAGAACCGTGCATGATCTTCTGAAAGATGACACTGCAGCAACAGCAGGCAATTCAAATGCTAATATTGCAACAACTAGTTTAGAAACCACAGGAGGCACTGGCAGTAGAATCGTTGCAGAAAGTAATGCGTTTTTAGGCAGAAGTCGATTGTTTGCAAACCCAAGAGAAACATCTTTAAGAAAACAATGACGTTAAAATCAGAGTCATGGTAGGGGATATTTTAAAAACCCTTTTTAATGCAACACAATTAGGGGCTTTACTGAACAGAAAGAAATCTAAGCATTGGACAGACGATGATATATCATCTGCTTTTACGTTAAAAAGTATGTCTTAAGTGCTATAATTATTTTAAGGGACAACAAAGGATTTCAACTGCCTTCAGTAACTACTTTCAATGAGCGAGCTAGTTTTCCTTGTATGCCATGTATACTGACATAAGTTTTGTCATTAATGAAAAGAAGAGCTGAAAATATACTGTAAACGAGAGGCTACCAGTAATATCTTGACGAAGTGAGCATCACAAGCACTGGAGTTACTATAAAGGAACAGATTATAAAAACCTCATGGAAAAGTTCAAGTTATCATTCTGGAGGGGTCGGATAAGTAAATGGAGGAAGCCAAACTTTTATGATTTTGAGAAATCATGCGACCATGAGTTGATAATAAGAATTATTATGGAAGTAGATAATGCAGTTAATTGCAATTGTTCTTGATCTAGGCCCGAATAATCTTAAATTATGGAACGCTTTTGGGATAGACTAAGTGAAATCAAAGAAAGTTTCAGTAAAAAAAAATTTATGTCCTACATATGATAAAACTGATAATAAATAATGTTTAACTTATGGGTTTAGCTTTGAAGATGGAGCACTGATATCTGCTTTTTGTACAAGGGAAATGTGAAATATGACACGCACAGAGTCTGGTCTAGATCACAAGATTAGCGAAATTCGTATAAACTTATACACTTGAGAAACACTGGGTAAAATATGCCAAGCAGTTGATGTCAAATATCTGTGCTAAGTCTATTGCATATTTAGGAGAGAGGGGCCTGTTAGGAAGCAGTAACTGGAAGGTTACTGCAGAATTGATCTCAATGATAAATGACTGGTTTGCTCTCATGAATTCATCATGCATGATTGTAGATGTAAAATCAAGGACTGCTTATGCAACTGACTTTCATAAACAGAAAACTCTTCTATATCAAGTCATCAGTGCAATGACAAAAATGAGAGTATACAACGCAAAATCAAGCATACATTATAATTTCCTAAAAGGCGAGATCTTATCGTGTCACTCACTCTATATATATATATATATATATATATATATATATATATATATATTTATTATATATATATATATATATATATATATAATATATATATATACATAAATATATATATATATATATACTATATATATATATATATACTATATATATATATATATATATAAATATATATTTATATATATATATATATACATATGAATGTTACTTTAAAATTATGATATACAATACATATTAACACAAAATGTATCAGGACCCACTAGAACATTTTTTGGGTCAGACTGAGTGGACGGCATGATCACCTGGGTCCTGTTAACTATAAATATAGGATTAGAAAGCTGCTTCTTGGTACGAATGGTGCACTAATTAGTGATAAAAAACAAATGTAAACAGAAAGCATGAAAATAACGATTGCTTATCAGCTGAGTCGGTGTCGACGAATGCTTCAAGCAAAGCCAAATCCTATAATTATTTAAAAATGTAGATTTGGATCTAGAGTTTGAGAACAAGAATGCAGAAAACACTCCAGAGGATGGCCAGTTTGTCAGTAGATCCAAATAATTCAGAATCAATATCTGATGTTAATAGAGGAAGAATCGGCGGTATTTAAGTGAATACATAAAAGATTTTCAGTGCAGTATTCTCATTTAGGTCAAAAGACGACTGGCATTCAGTGATCATAGTTCTGGATTATTAAGATTAACAAGGGTTAACTCTACATGCTGTCTGATAATGTGTTCTCATGAGCACGCTTTATGAGAGATGTCTTGAATTAAAGCCATTTGTGGCGAAAGGCTTTGGTGGGAAGTTTGTGGGGTGGGGGGGAGGGACTGACACATTTTACAAAAATGCTTGCTTGTGAAATGAAATCAACACGTGTTGATGTTCCCAATGATGTAACTTAATTTTTTTTAGATTGTATATTTTAACCCTAGATAGGGGTGACGGGTTGTGCGCAACCTGAGGCATGTTTCAAAAAACATGTTTTTTTCCCATAAATCATCGCCTGTGGCAAATCTGGGTGTGATCAATCTGCAAGCAGTCACTCTTCTACAAGCCACGGTCATGTTCAGACCTGCCTACGTCTGCCTCAAGTGCTTGCCCCTTTTCTGAGAATCGCTCGGGTCGAGGTTGACCCGCATACAACTTTAAAGGGTAGTTGATCGAAAAGCAAAGTTATTACGTAATCATTTTTCAATGAACGGTGTGCATAGTCATGTGTCTTTGTTGTGTTGAAAGCCTGGATGGATGGTGTGCCTATGTCGTGTGTGACCTTGGGAGTGGCTGAGATGCCATATGGTCCATTTCCCTTGAGTGCCAATTTCTTTTTTTCTTTTTCTTTTTTTGCAAAAAAGCAAAGTTATTAGGTAACCCTCACATATTGAACAGTGTTCGTGCTAGTAGAGTTTTGTAATATTGGAATATGTCGGAGGATGATGTATCTATCATATGAATGCCTTTGGCATTGGCTGACATGCTGTATATGGCCATATGATCCATTTTCCCTCGAGTGCCAATTTTTTTTTTTTTTTTGCAAAAAGCAAGCATTACATACTCAATTCATGTAGGACAGTGTGCATAATAGCTAATTAGTATAGTTTTGTATTATTGGAATATGTGGAAGGATGGTGTGTGTGTGTGTATCACATGTGTGACCTTGGGAGTGGCTGAGAAGCCACATATTGCCATATGGTCCATTTTCCTTCAAGTGTTAATTTCTGTTTTTTTTTTTTTTTTTTTTTTTTTTTTTTGCAAAAAGCAAAGTTATTAGGTAGACCTCACATATTGAACAGTGTTCATGCTTGTAGAATTTTGTTTTATTATTGAATATGTGGGAGGACGGGTGCATAAAACCTCACTCTATCATTCAGAATTCTATATTGAAACTACTAAACGACTGTTAGAGATGGAGATTGTGTCTAAGCAGAAAAATATCGAAAGGTTAAACAAGTTGATAACTGAGCAGAAAACCTTCGTAAGTAGTTGTCTCACTATTTTAGACAAGGTAATTTTTGTACGTCTTTTCAATGATACCATTTTGAATTTCATCAACGATGTAAATGAAAGACATAATAGAAAACTAAGGAGCTTAGGAATAATCACCCCTCAATTCTGTAGAAATAACAATACGCGTACAGTTTTTAACTTTTCAAAAAGGTTATTGTCAAAGAGGGAAGAGTTCTTACTTTCTCTAGGTTTAGAATTTTGTTTACCGAATTGCAGGCCGTACTACAGCAGGTTCTTTCTACCCATAGAATCTCTCTTTCGCCGTCTTAAATCCCTCCCTTTCAATGCTAATTTGGACAATCTTAGATCGCAGTCATCATCTTTAGCTCATTGTGCATATCATAAGCTAAACACGAGATGGACTCCTTTCTCCAACAAATATGATTTTGACACTTTAAAAAACTTGGCCAATGATGACAGTACTATTATTATTACAAGACCAGACAAAGGTAGGGTTGTGTAATTTTGGATAAGGATGCTTACATTGAGAAAATGGGTATTATCTTAAACGATCATACAAAAATTTGAGAAAATGTGTGTTCCAGATTTATATAATATCATTAAACCAGAGGACAAAATTGTAAGGTTTCTAAGGTTGCTAAAACTAAAAAAGATAATTGATGACGATATATAACAGAAACTATTCCCTACAGGGTCTTCGTATGGAGTTTTGTATGGGTTGTCCAAAATACATAAAGAAGGTGTTCCATTAAGGACCATTCTTTCTTCAGTGAACACCCCGAGTTATAAACTAACCAAATTTCTTGAGCCTCTCACTAAAAATGAATTTTCTTTAAGCAACTCTCATAAATTCAAGGAGGACATTCTTAAACAAGATTCAGATTTATTTATGGTCAGTCCGGACGTTGAGTCCTTTTTACTAATGTCCCTGTAGGGGAGACGATAGACATTATTTTAAATAAGTTATTTATAGAGCCGGACTCTACTTACCATAATTTTAGTCGTGAGTTTTTTTTAGAACTAGCTGTGCAGGACACCACTTTCATATTTAATGGCTTTTTATACAGACAAGTTGAATGAGTAGCAATGGGATCCCCACTGGGCCCGACACTTGCTTCTTGCCTCAGTTTTATCGTAGATACGTGGATGACACTTTCGCCTTATTCCGAAACAAGTTTAATGCAGAACAATTCTTAGAATTTGTCAATGCCTTACAACCTAATATCAGATTTACACTCGATGAAGAAGAAAATAACAAGCTTCCCTTTCTGGATGATCTAGTGTCCAGGAACGAGGAAGGCTTTAACACGGGTGATTTTAGAAAAAAAACTTTTACTGGGTTAGGTATCAACTTTTATAGTTCTTGCTTTTATAATTTTAAACTCAATACTATCTCAACTCTCCTACACAGGGCCTTCACCCATATCTCTAATTGGTTTACTTTTAATGATGAAATTAACTTTCTTTCCCAATACCTTAAAAACAACTGCTTCCCAGACAAAGTTTTGTTTAAAATGCTTAAGAAAATGCTTGATTCCCGATTCACAGATGTGCCAACGGTTTTGACAGTACCAATATTAAAAATGATTGCTAGCTTCCCTTTTCTTCATGACGACCTCTTCAGAAAAAAGTTCCTGGTAATTATTCAAAAAGAATTCCTGGCACTGAGCCTAAAAATAGTTCCAAAAAAATCCATTAACTGTCGGATCCCTGTTCAAAACGAAAGACCTCCTTAAAGTCCTCTTCTAAAATCTAATGCTGTATATAAATTTACGTGCCGGAGATGTGATCACGGGACTTATGTGGGTTGTACGAAAAGAGAGAATAGATTCTCACAGGGGCTAAGTTTTAGAACGGGCAGCAGATTAACAAACCCCGAACAGTCAAATATCAGGAACCACTCTAAATCATGTAAAACATACATTAATGATAAGGATTTTACTATTATAGGCCAAATACAAAATGAAAACAACCTAACAACCTTAGAATCCATTATGATAAAAAAGATAGTTCCGTCCTTAAATACGCAATCCTCCTCTGTTCTGTTGTTCATCCCCTGGAGTGCTTGTTTATACTTTCAAAAAATTCTCCTTTGCGAGGATAAGGTACAGGATAGCCTTACTGTTTTAGTGTTATTTACTAATTCTTCATTTTTTATTTTTTATTTTTACATACATATCATAATTTTGGTGTGTTTTTTTCTGTAATTTTTAAAATAATTTTAATGTAAATTTACTGTACATAATTTTAGCGCTTGGTGTTTTTCTGTTTTAAGATATTCAAAATATTTTAATGTTCAACATGGTGAAGTTCATTGAATTTTTAAATATTGCGTAATTTTTATGAATTATGCCGTGCTAGTTTTAATGTTGTGTGTTTATCTTTAATTATAGCCTTGAGGATGCGACTATGAGTCGTGAAACGTCGGCAAACAAATGTACCTGAGTACGATACCTTTCCCTATGGTTCCTTTAATATGTACCTAGAGCTCGCAGCTCTGTCTTCTAAGGATATATATATATATATATATATATATATATATATATATATATATATATATATATATATATATATATATATATATAATTATAGTTATCTCCTATTTCCGGAGCTACAGCTCGAAGAACAATCCAGGCGGGTCAGGGAAAGGCACTATTTATATGCATTTTATTAAAATATATGCCGACGTTTCACAACTCCACATAGTTGCATTTTCTAGGCTGCAAACAAGCGAACATGGCAATCAGTAAATTAATAAAATCCGAATTACATATTATAATTAAATTAAAACATTCAAAATATAATTGCTAAAACATTTACCGAAAGAACAAGCAAGTAGCTGGTGACAACCTATCCAGAAGGAAGTTAAAAACAAACTAATGCATTCGTGTAGAGCTACAACGAGAGAGAGAGAGAGAGAGAGAGAGAGAGAGAGAGAGAGAGAGAGAGAGAGAGAGAACAAACATATAGACAGAGAAAAGCAGCTCGACAAGAAATAAACAATTGTGTGGATGACGTTTGGGAGTTTAATGGTGGCACGGTCAATTTGATAATAATGGATTCCAGTAATGTTAAGTCGTTTTCTTTTTGTACCTGTCCTACTATCGAAAAATCTTTATTGTCTATAAAAGTTTTACATATTTTTATATGGTTTCTAATATTAGATTGTTCAGGGCCAGACAATCTGCTCCAAGTTCTGAAGCGGACCCCTCTGTGAGCTGCAATGAGCACTCGCAACAGCCTCTTCGTACATCCGACATTGATCCCCTGACTACATCTGGGGCACTTGTACTTATATATAACGTTGGATGTAAACAAAGGACTGAGCTTGTCTTTGAACTTGAAGAGAAAGCCAGCTGTTCTGGGATTCTTCGGAATGAGTTTCAGATTGAGGGCCGGTAATTCCTTTTGGATGATGGTTAGAAATTTCTTCCTGAAAGTGTCATCTTGTACGTAGGGGAACGCCGCGCACAAATTTATTTTAGGGACAGTACAATAGAGTAGAGTAGATGGCGTCATCTTCTTATTCGACATACTATTTAACTGTCTGAAGAATCGTTTTGATGGAAAACAGTTGTTCCTGAAATAGTTTGAAAGAGTTGTTATTTCTTCATGAAAAGTCAGCCAATTAGATGACATAGTAAAAGCCCTGTGGAGGAGGGTAGAAACAGCGTTTTATTTAAAATTGAAATGACACGAGCAGGGAAGTTACTTTCATGCTTAACATTGGCAACTCCGTAAACAACACCTTTAATTATGTCAACATGATTTTGAGGAAGAACACAATATTTTTCAAATTTACTCAGGGATGACGCAATCATTAAAGCAGAAGGTCGACTCGTTATAAAAAAAGATAAACCATATCCAAGCGCATTCACAACATTTTCACTTATTTGTTTACTTGATAGGTTTACAACACTATATTGACGTGCACAATTAGTCCAACCACTATAAAAAAAATCTTATTGATAGCAGTGATTGGACTAATTGTGCACGTCAAGATTGTGTTGTAAACCTATCAAGTAAACAAATAAGTGAAAATGTTGTGAGTGCGCTTGGATATGGTTTATCTTTCTTTATAACAAGGCGACCTTCTGCTTTAATGATTGCGTCATCCCTGAGTAAATTTGAAAAATATTGTGATCTTCCTCAAAATCATGTTGACATAATTAAAGGTATTGTTTACGGAGCTGTCAATGTTAAGCATGAAAGTAACTTCCCTGCTCGCTATAAGAAAAGTTTGACCGATCTTAAAAAGGACAATACTATCCACATTACAAAAGCTGATAAGTCAAATAGTATAGTAATTTTAGATAAAGCTGACTATTACGTATGCAAGCCATACTGGATGATGATGAGACTTATAAAAAACTAACAAAAATCCCCTTGATCAAGTCATAAAAAACTTTAATAGCACAGTAAAAAAATATCCTTAAGGATAAAACTGAACTACTAGGGAAATTGTCAGTCGCTATTACCTGTACGGATTAGTCAAAACGCACAAAGAAAATAACCATATGCAGCCTATTATCAGTACTGTTGGCTCAATTTCATATAAACCTTCGAAATATATCACTAAGATCTTGTCCCCGTAACTTGGAACCATCTCCGATTCTCATATACATAATTCTCTAGATTTAGTTGATAAATTAAACAAAATTACTCTTTGCCCCACTGATAGATTCGTTAGTTTTGATGTATGTTCTCTTTTTACTAAAGTCCTTATAGACTCTATTTTAGAATATCTTAGTAATGAACTAACTCAGCATGAATTACCTCTATCTGTAAGTCACATTATTTCACTCACTAGTTTGTGCATTTGTGATTGTAAGTTTATATTCAATGGTGAATTTTATCGAAAAATATTTGGCATGGCATTGGGCAACCCTTTATCACCACTCCTTTCAAACTTGTACATGGAATTCTTTGAAAAACGCTATTTACCTAATATCATTTATATTCCTGTAAAGTGGTATAGATATATTGATGATATTTTAGCTGTTCTGCCTGCTTGTATTGATGTAAATGATTTACTCTCTAAATTAAATAACCAGGTAACATCGATTAAGTTTACTCTAGAATTGGAAAAAGACAATTGCCTCCCTTTCTTAGATCTTTTGATACATACAGGACCATTTCAATGTAAATTCAATATTTATAGGAAACCAACCAACAACTTAACTTATGTTCATTTCTATTCAATCCACCATCTTAATATCAAATTATCGATTTTTTCTTCTATGTTTTTACGAGCATTGCGTATTGTCAGTCCCCAATATTTGGATCAAGAAATTGAATACATAAGAAAAATAGGGAAAGATTTATGTTCTTCACATATATTAGATATTTGCTATAATAAAGCCCACAAAAAGTTTTATAATGTAAGTAACACTGAGAAGGAAAATTCTAAGAATATTCTCAGTTTGCCTTATTTTAACGGATTTCAAACCATTAAATCATTGTTAAAAGCTTTTAAGGTCAACCTTGTTTTTTCTTATAATAACACACTAAAATGAATGTTAATAAAAAATGGCCCCAGGGAAAGCAACAACATAATATATAAAATTCCATGTATGGACTGCCCCTCCTTTTATCTCGGACAATCGAGCAAGGGCTTAGAAGTAAGATTAAAACAGCATAAATATTCTGTCAAAACTGGGCAAACATCTAATTCAATATTCATTCATTTAAGTGAAAACAACTACTGGGTAAATTGGATTGGTAGTTCAGTAATTGCAAGATCAAAAGATGTCTTATCACGAAATCTATTTGAATCTGCCATAATACAACTTACTTCCCATTGTAATTTTAATATTAGTCGTTGCCTATTTCATTTAGAGCCTTGCATTTGTAAAATGTTTAAGAATGACCTCAAAGATATAATTACAGACTTAAATACAAATTAGTTGCCTTAGATATATTTTTCTTTGTATATGTATGTTTAATATGTTTTGTGAATAATTTTTGTTTTTTGTTTTACCAAAGAGCTGAATGTGGTCTGCTGTCACCTGTATAATCCTTTAATTGTCTTGTCCCTGCATGTGAGCAGTTGGACTTAATCTTTTTGTTCTTAAATTGTACCCATGTTTATGCTTCTATAAATCTATCTATATTATATATATATATATATATATATATATATATATATCTATATATATATATATCTATAAATATATGTAATATATATGTATAAATATATGTGTATACATATATTTATGTATACTATATATATATACATACTATATATCTATATATAATATATATATATATATATATATATATATATATATATATATATATATATATATTGCTACGTTATAGATCATTTCGTCTACCGAAATTAATTAATTAGTTTGATTTGGAAACCGGCAGCCTTTCCTCCGAATATCAGCTGATTTTTAGTAAACGCGGGAAACCCCACAACCCGCCAGCCAGAGGTAGGGAGTTCCCAGTTGGGGGAATATAGTCTTTTGTCAGCTTTAGGGACGTATCTCAAAAGGGAAGGATGTAGGCAGATGGTACTTCTTAGACCTATATCTTAAGCTCTTTTCCTTGAACCCTCTGCTGGCTGTATGTTCTGTTTCCAGGATTTGCCTTGCTCATGGGGGGTTAAGCTGAATCCCAAACACCCAAGCAAACCGCCTGCGATCGGTCCCCAGCGACTGCAAGACGCGACCCTCGGACGGGAGTCCAACCACTGCCTCCTGTTAGGCCTATCCAGGGCAACGTGAGTGGCGCGCCAGTAGACCCAGTCCTAAGACAAAGCCAGGCACGTTTTCTACAAAGAGCCACTTGAACACGACATCCAGGTACGTCTTGTGAAACAGCATATTGCCAGTCCCTTACCTCCTATTATCTATTTGATCCCTCCATTTCCCAAATTCAATTTCCAAACCAAAAGGAAACTCATCCCTTTTATTCCCTCTCACTGCCTCATGGCCGCATGCTTCCTTTACTTGTGTGATCGTCCCCAGACAGATGAAGTCCTTGCATACCTCAGTGATATATTAAAAAGTTCCGTTTTCCCAGTGTTAGAGAACTAACAAATGAAATTGGGCAATAAATCCTTTTACTTTTATCTTGTTTAATCTGGGATTCTTTTTCCAGATTCCCTGAGTCACGTGTCACGTCTCTCTGCCCGCAAGTGTTGCATTACCCAAGTTTATAAACCAGCTTGTATGAATCACTTTTTAGACCAGCTATCCATTTGTGAGAGATTATAAGTCCCAACTGTGGGGACCAATAGCATTTACTTTTCTCCAGGCCAGTACGAGCCTTTTGTAAATAAATAGCTGTAAAGTACTAGTTTGAGTTTCTGGCGACCTATTCCTCTAGATTAAATATTCATTAATAATCAGTTTTACGGTAAGTTTAATCAATTTCCTCTTGTCCTCCCTCAATATTTCTGTTTACGTCTCGAGCCCCTCTCAAGGCCGGGCTAATACGTAACAATATATATATATATATATATATATATATATATATATATATATATATATATATATAAATATATAAAGGTATATACTTTCTTATTGGGTTTATCACGTTCCAACTTTCGTGATTCAGTTATACACACACACACACACACACACACACACACACACACACACACACACATCATATATATATATATATATATATACATATATATATATATATATATATATAATATAATATATACGAGGAACCTCTACATATGAAAGTCCCTACGTATAAAAAATTCAGGTTACAAAAGCAAAGATGAAGATTTTTTTGCTTCTGTATACGAAAATGATTCAGGTTGCAAAAGGGTAAAGTCCGAGATTCGCCCAGGCCACCAAGAACAATTTTAAAACTAGCACGCCGCCAACTCAGTACTCGCCACCATCCTCCCGCTCTCCCTTTGGTTCCTGATGCTAGTCACTGCCATAAGATCCTGCTCTCCTATTGGTCAGCATCTGTCCCATCATGCCTCTATGTAAAAGGTGTTCTTTGACCATTTTTTGCGGCAGCGTTATCGTAAACACTGGAATTTGTTCGTTCACATATATTTCATGTTAACGTAAATTCGTGTTAGTGATTTCGCTTTCATTGTACTGTAAGTTACTTTATCGTGTTGTGTGTGAACTTAATTACTTACGTTATTAGCCATGGGTCCCAAGAATGTTGCTGAAGTTCATGGAAAGAAGAGGATGCTTTCTAGGGCGTCCGAAGATGGAGATAATGAAGAAGTGTTAATGTTTTCTGCCATTTGTTAATGTGTTTCGTAAAATTTAGTGTTAATGTTTTCTGCCATTTTTTAAAGTGTTTCGTAAAGTTAAGTGTTCATGTTTTCTGCCATTTGTCCTCCTCCTCTGTTGTCACTTTCGGACATCGCCTCACTCGGAAGGTAAGGTTCCACATTTTACTACGTACGTACATGTACGTACAGTATTTCTTGTACCCTGTACACTAATACACTTTATTTACAGGTACAGTCATGGTTATGTTAGATATTTTGAATGGTCCAAATTGTTGTATTTCATTGTTTATTGGTCAATTTATCTTTATTATAATATTTGCTGTGGTGTTTTTGTA
>NC_087221.1:12907477-12929927 GCF_015104395.2 Macrobrachium nipponense | reverse complement strand
AAACAAGCAGGATGAACAGATGGAAACTTAAGGGAAGGGTGGCCACAAACTAGGAAGAGAGACTTCATGGATTGCAGACACACATATATATATATACTATATATATATATATATATATATATATATATATATATATGTGTGTGTGCCTGTGTGTGTATATAGCAAGAGCAGAAGTGTGCCAGCATAAAACACCCTAATTTAAAATAATAACAATAGACTGTGAGTTACTAAATTTTAGCTGCTTGAAAATTGCCAAGATCGGCGAAACAGCTGTCATGACTAAGCACAGCTAATGGAAGAAATCTGAGTATTTTTCTCCGGAAAGAGTCTGGACATCATCTTTAAAACTTTGACGATACGAAGATTCGTGTCAAAACCTTATTGATGCCACTATGCAAATGCTTTAATTATATATATATATATATATATATATATATATATATATATATATATATATATAATTATAAAACCTCCAGGGGAAGTCCATGATACAAGGAGTAAAAATTACAAGTTTTTATTCCAAGAAACGTTTCGCACATGAATTCTCTGTGCGTCATCAGCCTATGAGAGAACAAAAAAAAAAAAAGACACTTTTATAGATAACACAATAAAAGTGCAATATATATATATGTATGCATACATATATCAATATATATATATATATATATATTATATATATATATATTATATGTAAATCGTTTTCCTAAGAAGTGGTTTCGCCAGAAAAATAAAACTGGCCATCATATTATAACTCCTGAATTAAAGATGATACCTATGCTCAAAAACATACATCTTGTTTTCAAGGCACTTTGTAAGGGATTCTGCGTGCAACAAGCCTACTTTGTTAAGGTCCAACAAGACTTGCTTCTACCTGGATTACGCCACTTGTGTTTGTTCGTTTTCCTGTTTTTGCATTTTTCGGACCTGCCCTAGATATTGGCATTGGGCCGCCTGTCTCACTGACGTTACATTTATAAAAGAATGTTCTCATAAATGTTATTCCTGTAAAGTTGCTATCCAAGAATTCCTGGTTCCAGATTCTCCGATGATCACTCGACAAGCAATTGAGGCCACGGCCACCTTGCAGCCAGGGGGGTATCCAAGACAGCATATATATATATATAAATATATATATATATATATATATATAGAATATATAATAATACTATATATATATTATTATATAATATATATATATATTACATATATATATATATGTGTGTGTTTGTGTGTGTGTGTGTGTGGTGTGTGTGTGTGTGTGTGTGAAGTGGAACTGTGGTGCCAATAATTTAAGTGAAGCAAATTGCAATAAAGAAAAAATAGGTTACACTGGCTTTTCTTTAAAAGTTCCATATACTGTTCAGCTGAATTCAAATATTTCTTTAAAGAACAACGCAGTTACATACTGTGGTATACAAATATTATACAATGCATAATGATTCATTTAATTTACATAAACTGAAAGAACATATTGTAAGATTTAAGGAAAACAAAGTGATGTAGTTAAATGTAATAAATGTAAAACATATATAAATTTTTTACAGGTTTTCAGGAGGGGAGGGGCAAGTGCCCACCCTTGACCCTATGTGGCGGGGTGCCCATGATTGAGGCACACTTTATGACTCATGCAAGTACAAAATTAGCTTCAAGTCCATCCTAAAATTACAATTACTACCTAACTTTATTTTTGAGTGTCTTGTTATCTCCTCCAATTCGCTCCTGGACAAGTGATGCAGTCCTTCGTAACAACACTGCTTATCATTGATACGATAGCATTGTTTCAAGCTTTGTCAGCCACAAGTTCCATTTATCTCTGTTTCTCTATCATTTGTCTATTAATGGTTCTCTCTCATTTCTTTTTCTCTCTTATATTTACGCTATCTACAGGCCCGTACCTATAGTTTTTTCATGGCGGGGGGTGGGGTGGGGGAGATGGTCGTTTTCCCCAAAACTGGACCTTTTCTTCTATAATTGGCATTGCATATATGGGTAGCTATATGTAAGACGAAATACTTGAAAATGTTATTTTAGTTATATTAAGATGAAAAATTGGGTATGCGGTCTATGCCCTTCTACCCGTTTAGATGTTATTCAAAGTACTGACTTTGGCTAACAGAATTTTACTTATAATGTTGAGAGTTTGCACTGAAATTCAAGAATATTTCTTCAGTTTTATTGATTGATTCAGTATTATGTTAACGATAACATGCACATTATTGTTTTTGTTGTTATGTTATGTACTGTGACTAACCAAAAAAATCAATAATTATTTATTACTTTGTAAGTACAGTTCGATGCAAAGGATAGTCACAAAAAATATGGACTTCCAGAAATTTTGGGGCCCCGCCGACCCTTCCACCCCAACCCTGGTAAGGACCTGAACTACTATGATTACGGTTTCATTCACCGTCTGCGATATTTACAAAACTTCTTCTTAACATTTTTGTTTAGAACTTTACTCCGTTGTCAGTTCTGAGACTAGCGGAGTCTGATTGTGAGTTATTCAACAAGTTGTCCCTACGTTCTTGCAGTTGTTTTATCTCAGAAAGCTGATTAGGTAAGTGTTATAACGTCCACAAGCAGCTGAATAGAGAATAATCTTTAGGGATGAAACCTTTTCAGGAAGGGTTGCTAATTCGGTGCTTGTCATTAGGCTATAGTAGTAGCTAAAAAGAGATTAAAAGAAGGTCTGAGCAAACTAGGAATTCTAGGTAGCCTATAGTAGTAGTATACCTACTACCTACTACCTAGCTAGCCTATTATTTATTTGTCTGGTCCAATTGTTAATGTAGGCGTACCGGTAGTACCTACTAGGTAGTATTTTCGCTAAAAACATGGATTACAAGCCTAGCTTATTTTTGATTGGCCGTTTACCTATCTTATCATAGGAGTTGTTATCTGTCCAAGACCTTAAGATGTTTAGTATGTTTGGTGATATTCCATCAATACAAGGCTGTACTACTATAGGCTACTATTGTCAGGAACGTGTAGTGTGTAAGTAGGCCTGCATCTTACTTACCTACCTAGGTAGATATGATGGTTTTCTTCCCAGGGTAATAAGCTAGCTGGCAGGTTTTGGTGTACCATACTACTACCTACTAGCTACTAGGTAGGTAGGTAGGTAGTACTAGGTATTTACGCCAAGTAGGTACGGCCCACCCTGTGGTAGGGATGTAAGAATACTTCCACCATACTAGGTCCTGCGTGTCTACTAAAAGGCAACTACTAAAAGGACAGCTGCTGCCTTGCAGTCTTACTTTTTTTTTTGTTAAATGTGAGGTCCACCGCCAATAACTATGGTTGATGACAGCAAGGGCATGCAGTACTAGTAAAAACCCTTTTGCCAAATAGCTATATAGGTAGTAGATAATAAACCATGCCTGATGTTGTAAGGAAAGGTGCATCAGGAAAGATATTAAAATTTCTTTTAAAATAATACTTGTTTCCTTGAAAGTAGCCTAATATAGGCTTAGTGATATGCTGGGTAATTTAGCTGTTTTTTTATTTTGCTTTGGGAACATAAAAAAATGTACATAATCAGATTACACCCTACAGTGATTTGTATTAAAAAACCCTTATTGGCTGGTTGCTAGGTATTTACACTATATAGAAATACCTATACAACAGCTAGGTAGTCCAATGCGCAGGTCTGTGTATTTTATGTAACCAACCATGATCTGTGATGTCGCTCAAACGCATCAAGTGACATTTTACTGATGTAAACATAGTGATAATTGCCTTTGTTATGCTTTGAAATACAACTTAATAAATATGCCCCCCATAGATTTATCATAAATGGTGAATGCGATTTTGGACATATAAAATATTGTAGTTTTCTTGTGAATGGCGATAGTAGGTACTGATGAAATCGAATAGGATAAATGTTGCCCCAATAGGGTTTTTTTGTGAGTGACACTTTTAGAAATTGATGGCATGGGATTTTTCAGGTTCTTTGAAAATGTCCTTTCTTGTTTTTGTGGGCATTTTTAACAAATAGGCTACATAAGTTATGTTATAGTACCTGTAATTATCTTAGATAAGGTGATAGACAGGAAAGGTGAACATCTGTAATTTAGGAGATTTTAAAATGAAGGAATTCCTCGAGGGACAAGCCCAGGATTTGACAATGTATCACGACGAGGCATAACTTCATAACCAGGAATTGGTCAACCAGGTTCGAATACATCATGATCCCCTGCACCTTGGACTTTGTAATTGATGATCCAGATCAATCATTACTTTGCCTTGTTAGCGTGTTGCTGTATTTATTAAAAGAAAAAGACTCGACATCCTTGAAATGGATATTGATAATGTTTCCCTAGTACTGACTCTCCAAGTAAGAATGCCTAAGGACACGCCTTTCTTCTGATTTAGTGAGACGATAGGGGGAGGTATTTCTGCAGCTGGTAACAACATCACCTCGACACTTCCCCAACAGCTCATGGATTCAGTTCAGTGGCTTAGTCTATCCCTCAGATTTCTGGAGGAATCTGTTGGTCTGGATTACAGTAATGCAGTCTCATTGGACCACTTATATGTATTCCTACCTTGGGGTATTGCCCACAAGTCCTTGGAAACCCTTTTACCCCATGGACATGTGGTGGCTGCTCAACAAGTTGTGTTTCTTATCCTGCTCCTTTAACAGGACAGGTAGCATTTCGCCAAAGGTGTGGTTCTGGAAGTGTGAAGCATTACGAGTGTCTGACTCTCTTCCTCCTCCTCCCACATCCCTCCTTTTGGCAGAGAATAGGACTTGAACCTACACTTGCTGGAACTAGCATCTGATGCGGTAAGTTTACACATCGAGCACGGAATACTTGTGCTATTTTTTTTATATACTGCCTCCAACTATTAAGATTATTCCTAGCCTTTCTTCATATGAGTTACAATTCCCCACTTGTTCAAAAAGGTCCAGAAGACTGACGTTTGATCTTGCAGTTCCTTTACTCTCATCAATTATGTCAGAGGTAGGGTATTTCTCATCGCTCTTTCAACCAGGAGGAGTAGCCCAGGTGTGAAGAACTCCAGTCAGTCAAAAGAGGCTCACTCAGATTCCTCCCTCCAATCAGTGAGTCTTCCTAATGTAAAGACTGAGGGTTTGTATATTGTGTAGGAACAAATCACAATTTTTAAAAGTAGTAAATTGTACTTTTCCCAACTATACAAACCTGAGGTCCTTTACACATTAGGCCCACCTCATGCTAACCCTCAATCTGAAACCTGGGCCAAAAGGAAAAACTGGAATGTTTACATCTGGGTAGGCAGGTATTCCAACCTACCAGACGGTAGTTACTGCCTAACCACCTTGTTCCAGAGTTTAGTGGCTGTTTTCCAGCTTTGCCAAAAGTAATTCGTAATGCAAAGGACCTCAGGTTTATGTAGTTAGGAAAATACAATTTACTCTTAAAAATTGTCATATTGCATAATAAATGTATTGCTATGTAAAAGACAAAATCAAAGACTTTCAAACCTCTTTATGGTGTTCCTCATAAAAACAAAACAAAAAAACAATAATAATACGTATCAAAGTACAGAATGTTTTTCACAGAGGTGATTTTTCCGATATTGTATGTACAGTATGTATATGCATTTAAATGAAGTTTGATGACTTCTCGTGGCAATATGTTAAAAGCTTTCTCTTAAATTTATTAATTGACATATGCTGAACAATGGTTTGTATTTATGAATGATAAAAATAGTGGTTTGTATTTATGAATGATTAAAAAATAAAATTCAGTTTTTTGTGCAACATGAAAATTAGCTGCTATCTGCAGCACTAAATAGTAAATTAAGCAGGATACACCTTAACTTATTTTAATTTGCTTGCTTTGTACTCTGCATTTTAAATGATTTTTGATTTGCTCAGCTTTCTCATGTGGTATTACTAGTTTTAAACAGAATGGAAACAACTTCAAGGTATTCAGCTGGGGCAGAAAGTGGAACTGATATTGATGAGCTTATTCATGACCTCCCCTGTGGGCCATTGGACCGTTACAGAAACAAAGCTTCATTCAACTGGAAAACCATGAAACTGCACCTGGATCCTCCTGATGTAATTGCATTTATGGTAAGTTTGTTATGAGGGCTTGAACAGGTAATATATATTGATATGTAATTTCTGTATTTGATAATAATCTCACTTGAACCAAATTCAAACTTAAGTTAACAAAGTAATAAAGCAGATTTAGGTCGTGATTGATGTTGAATACACTGATATTCCTGATTACTAATTGCACCATGCTGTACAGCGTAAGGAAGAGTTTTGTACATGAACTTCCCTGACAGATATATACATAGCTATAGTCTCCGACGTTCCCGACAGAATTTCAAATCTCGCGGCACACGCGACAGGTAGGTCAGGTGGTCTACCTTACCCGCCGCTGGGTGGCGGATGTACGAACCACTCCCGTAAGCTTGTCAGATTTTTCTCTGTCGCGGCAACGATAACAACTGTTGTCGGTTCCTGCTCGATAGTTTTTCGATTCTCGCTTGCCTGGAGTTAATTTGGACTTCTTTTGGTGACGTATTCGCTTTGTTTGGCTTGGCATACGCTGATTGTGGACCGGTTTGATTTTGAGTTTGTTTTTCTTTAACGATGTCTGATCTAGAATCGGTAGTTAAAACTTCGGTTTTGTTTAGGGTTTGCGTGAATGAAGGATGTAAGGTGAGGTTGCCGAAAGCTTCGGTAGACCCCACACGGTTTGCATGAAATGCAGGGGGAATGAATGTGCTTTTGCTAACCCTTGTAGTGAATGTAAGGGATTGAATGAAGAAGAATATAAGGCTCTCTCTTCTTATGTTAGGAAGTTGGAACGTGATAGAGTGCGTAAGGCTTCCTCTAGAAGTTCTAGCAGATCTAGAATGAGTGAGTTGGATGTGGATCCTAATAGTACTAACGTAGAATTAGAACCTTCTTCCCAAGTTGCAGCCCCGGCTCCCCGCACCGAAGCCGAAGATTCGCCTTCGGAGGCGGCAGCTCTGAAAGCCAAGAATCGTTCTGTGGATCAGAAGATTCGTCAGTTGGAAGGTAAGGAGAGTGTTAGTGATCAGTGCAGTGTCCCCAGTGTTGTGGAGGGTGCGTCTGACCGGCTCCTTAGTGCCTCTAGGCCTAGACCTCTTCCAGACTCCCAGTTCCAGTGGAGTAGGAAAGTCGAAAGCCGCAGGAGGGCTAGGGAGAGCCCCCACCGGTCAGGCGTCCCCTCGGCAGCATCCTGAAGTACGCTCCCAGGCTGCCTCGGATCGCTACAAGAAGGAGCTCCTACGCCAATGCTTCTCCTCTTCGTCGTCTCCCTCTCCGAAGAGAGGTTGGAACTCCCCGGATGCGTCGCGCCCGTTGAAGAGGGCTTGGAAGGCTCCATGCAGTCCTTTGGCTTTCTTTAGTCCGGAGGTTTTCCCGGAAGAATCGTCGGTGGAGGCGAAGAAACCCAAGGAAAATCCTATGATCGTTCTTCTTCTCGCGCTCCGCGCTCGGCGCCCTGCTTCCGAGGAAGAAATAGAAGATTCCTCCCTACTAGAGTACTCGCGGGACTTCAAGCTCAGATCACGGCGCTAGCAGACTCTCTAGCAGTTAGATCACGTAGGAAGAAGGACGTTTCTCTTCCGATCAAGAGATCTAGGCGCCGCTCTTCAGAGGATCGTTCTCCTTCATATGTGGAGGTTTCGTATGAAGGTGGGGCTCGCGTGAGCGCCCTCGCTCGCGGGAGCGCCCTCGCTCGCGTGAGCGCCCTCGCTCGCTGGCTCTCTTTCAATTTCAAGGCGCCAAACATCGGTAGGACGCTCTATGGAGAAAGAAGTTTTTTCTCCAGATTGGATTCCCGCTTCCGTAAGCGCACTGCACCTGCTCATCACGCGATTTCTTCAACTCCCTCGCGTGAGACTTCTCCTCAGCAGCCTCAAGATTATAGAAGGCGCCCTTATACAAGTAGGCGTTCTTCTTCCAGATGTCACTCTCCTCGAGTATCGGATCGTGACTTCTCGCCTGACAGGCATCTAGAGTCTGGTAGAGCGTGTGCATGATAGACGGCCTTCTGTTAGCCGCTCCCCACAAGGTAGGCGCCAAGAGCCTACTGCACATAGCTCTCCTAGTAGGCGCTCGTCTCTTTTAAGGCGTCATACTCCTGATTATTCTCCTAAGGGCAGACAACAAGAGTCTTTCAAGCGCCCTTCTCCGTGTAGGCGCTCTCCCGCTTCTAGGCGCACTTCTCCTGACCGTTTGTCTCTTGGTAGGCACCAGGAATCCCGGAAGCGCCCTTCTCCAAGTAGGCGCTCGTTAGTGTTGAAGCGCCCTTCTCCTGAATGTTACCATCTTGTTAAGAACGTCAAGAGTATCGCAAGCAGCCTTCTCCTAGTAGGCGCATTTCGCCTTCCCAGGTCGAACTTTCCGTTGAATCGTAACGCAACTGGATCAGGTATGGAGAGCCGCGCAAGGCGATCTGCTCTCGATAGGCGCTCTTCTCCTGGCAGCCGCTCGCCTCAGGATAGGTGCATAGAGTATAGTAGGCGCTCGCCTCCTCGTAAGCGCCCTGCGGATGTTTCCGAGGATTCTCGGAGTAGGAGCCCTACCTCTCCTTCAGCTGAGATTCCGTATACCTCGAAGAGGGAGTCTCATCGTAGACTTCCCAGATCTTCTCATCGTTCTCCAGTGGATGTGAACTCTTCTAAGAGAGGGCGTTCTCCAAACCTCTCGCTCAACTCCTGCTAGGATCCCTTCGTCACCTAAGGATCTTCCGTCGCGCTCGCCTCGACAAGACGTCCTGGAAGGTTCGGATGAGGAACCGAACACTTCTGCTGCTGTCTCTTCTTACAAGAAGCTTACAGAGCTACTTTTACAAGTTTTTGGGGATTCCCTTACGCCTACGGCTCCTCCTTCTCCTCACTCACTTTTTTCAACGGCGAAGACAGCGAAGAGTTCTTCTTGTGTGAGATGAAGCCAACTCTTTCTATGAAGAAGGCACTGAGGAGTTTTGGTTCCTGGATGGCTTCCAAAGAAAGAAGCGGGGAAAACGATGTTCGCTTTTCCTCCTTCGAAGTTATCAGGACGCGCTGGTTTCTGGTACGAAACAGGAGAGCCCTTAGGATTGGGTTCTACCGTCTTCGGCTGATTCGGATTTTTTCGGCGCTGGTAGATTCGACAAGGAGAACTGCCCTTAACTCTGCTAAGACGACTTGGGCATGAATGAATTGGATCATTTGCTCAAAGGTATGTTTAGAGTGCTAGAAGTATTTAACTTCCTTGATTGGTCGTTGGGAGTCCTACAAGCCAAGAAAATTGAAGTGCCAGAGTCAATTTCACCCAGATGATCTTATGTGTGTTTTGTCTTGTATGGACAAGTCAGTAAGAGACGGAGCGATGAAATCGCCTCCCTTTATGGGGCCGGGATCGTGAAGAAGAGATCGGTTTATTGTTCCTTCTTAACGAAGTCGGTCTCCCATGCTCAGAGGTCTTCTTTGCTGTTTGCTCCTCTGTCTACTCAGTTGTTCCCGAAACATCGAGTGCAGGACATTTCGAGGTCACTTTCGGCCAAAGCCACCCAGGACCTTTTGGCACAGTCGGCAAGAAAACCTCGCCCTTCCTTCCCTACCAAGGCTAAGAAGGAAAAAGCAAGTGTTCGAGAACCCTTTCGAGGGGCATCGTCATCAAGAACCTCTACGTTTAGAGGTCGTAGACCTTCAAGAAGGGGTAAGACTTTCGCCAAGTCTGTTAAAGCCCCCAAATAACTTGCAAGTCCTTCAAACAACGGTGGGCGCCAGACTCTTAGAGTTTGCAGAAGTCTGGGCCCAAAAAGGGGCGGATCCTTGGACCCTTTCTATTTTGAGGAGAGGTTACCTCATCCCTTTCGTCGAAAGACCTCCCTTGACGACCGACCTCCCAAGGGAACTGACGGCCAGGTACAGAGACCTCATCATGAATCAAGCTCTCCATCTAGCAGTAGAGATCAGAATGCTGGAGAAGGGGGCTATCGAACTAGTGACAGACCATCATTCATCGGGCTTCTACAACCGCCTTTTCCTAGTTCCGAAGTCCTCAGGGGGATGGAGACCGGTGTTGGATGATTAAGCGCCCCTGAACTTCTTCGTAGAAAAGAAGAAGTTCACGATGGAAAACGCCCTTCATCAGTGCTGGCAGCACTTCGTCCCAGGGGACTGGATGGTTTCCTTGGATTTACAGGACGCTTACTTCCACGTACCGATCCATCCTTCCTCGAGGAAGTTTCTCAGATTCATGATGGGGGGTGGGGGGGAAAATTTTCAGTTCAGGGCTCTGTGTTTCGGCCTCTCGACGGCCCCTCAAGTGTTCACGGGGATTTTGAGGAATGTGGCTCAATGGCTTCATTTGAAAGGGGTGAGGATATCCATGTACCTCGACGATTGGCTAATAAGGGCCAATTCAGAAGATCGTTGTTTGAAGGACTTACAAGTAACCTTAGAATTGACGAAGGCTTTGGGACTTCTCGTCAATTTCAAGAAGTCATCACTAATTCCCGAGCAAGAGTGTGTGTATCTCGGGATACGATGAACTCTCTGAGTTTTCGGGCTTTTCCCTCGCAGGAAAGGATAGCCCGAGGATTAGAGAGAGTAACAACCTTCTTAGGGAAAGAAGTATGCACAGTGAGGGAGTGGATGAGTCTGCTGGGGACACTCCTCTCTGGAGCAATTCGTTTCCCTAGGAAGGTTGCACCTGAGACCGCTCCAATTCTTTCTTCATCGGAATTGAGTCGTCGTTCTCAGGATTTTGACGTTCGCCCTGTCGTTATCCCAGGACATCAAGAAACATCTCTTATGGTGGACAGATCCCAACCTCTTTGCGAAGGGACTGTCTCTTCAATCACAGACCCCCAACCTGGTGTTGTTCTCCGACGCGTCGGACATGGGGTGGGGTGCAACTCTGGGAACCAACGAAGTGTCAGGTACCTGGGTGGGGGACCAGGTAGCCTGGCACATCAACAGAAAGGAGTTGATGGCTGTGTGGTTGGCTCTGAAGGCTTTCGAGCCCCAAAGTCAGAAGATCGGTAGTGCAGGTCAACGCGGACAACACTACAGCTCTGGCATACATCAGGAAACACGGGGGGACGCATTCCTTCTCCCTGTACGAGACAGCAAGAGACCTTCTTCTGTGGGCAGAAGAAAGAGGAATCAAGCTTCTCACCAGGTTCGTGCAGGGAGAAAGGAATGTAAGAGCAGATCTCCTCAGCAGGAAAGATCAGGTCCTTCCCACAGGAGTGGACTCTTCATCTGGATGTATGCCAGAGCCTGTGGAAGTTATGGGGCAGGCCACACATAGACCTCTTTGCCACGGTCAAAGAACAAGAGGCTGGATCCTTACTGCTCTCCGATATCGGATCCAGAGGCAGTAGCAATAGATGCTCTTCTTCTAGACTGGAACGGACTCGACGTCTACGCGTTTCCCCCCTTCAAGATCCCGTGGGGCTAACTATCAAGAAGTTCGTAGAGTCCGATTCAACGAGAATGACCTTAATCGCTCCCTTTTGGCCGGCCCAAGAATGGTTCACAGAGGTACTGGAATGGTTGGTGGACCTCCAAGATCGCTCCCGCTAAGGAGCGATCTACTCAGACAACCCCACTTCGACAGGTACCACAAAAATCTCCTCGCTCTCAGTCTGACTGGTTTCAGACTGTCCAAAGTTTGGTCAGAGCGAAAGGCTTTTCAGCAGCAGCTGCTAAAGCAATCGCAAGAGCGAGGAGACCTTCCACCTTGCGTGTATACCAGTCAAAGTGGGAATGTCTTCAGACGTTGGTGCAAGAGGAAGAACATTTCCTCTTCCAGTACCTCTGTGACCCAAATTGCGGATTTCCTTATTTTCCTCCCAAAGAAGAATGTCATCTGGTTGTGTCAACTATTAAGGGATACCGCAGTATGTTGGCGGCGGTATTTCGGCATAGAGGCTTAAATATATCCGATGATAAGGACCTGCATGATCTTATTAGATCATTTGAAACCATTAAGCGTCCTCATGTAGTACCGAACTGGAATCTAGACGTAGTCCTACATTCCTTGGATCGTCTAGATTCGAACCTCCTGGCTTAGCCTCTTTCAAGGACTTGACGAAGAAGGCTATCTTCCTTTGGCCCTAGCTACAGCTAAAAGAGTGAGTGAGCTCCAAGCTATTGAGGGCAAGGTAGGGTTTAAAGAAGATTCTATGGTGTGTTCGTTTCTTCCAAGTTTCCTTGCAAAGAATGAAAACCCATCACGCCCTTGGCCCAGGAGCTTTGAAGTTCGTAGTTTATCTTTTCTAGTAGGGGAGGAGCCTGAAAGAACTCTTTGCCCTATGAGAATTATGAAGTATTTCTTAAGAGGAAGGAACAACTTAAGGCTAATCAAGATGTACTTTGGTGCTCCGTAAAGGACCCCACTCGGCCCATGTCGAAGAATGCTCTTTCCTTTTTTCTGAGAAGCCTTATTACAGAGGCACATGTTGCCTGTAAGGAAGACCATTTTAGACTACTGAAAGTGAAAGCTCACGAGGTGAGAGCCATCGCAACTTCGCTTGCATTCAGAAAAAATATGTCTGTGCGGAACTTGATGGAGGCGACTTTTTGGAGATGCCAATCGGTTTTCGCAAACCACTACCTACGTGATGTAAAAATCACATATGATAAATGCTTCGCCTTGGGTCCTTTCGTATCGGCGGATTCGGTGCTGGGGCAGGGAGCTGAACTTATCCTGTGTAAATTTTTTTTATATGTTACCCTATATTTTATATTGTTGTTTTTTGGTTGTCTGAAAGAGGTTGCAGGAGGCACCTCTTTTTGTCGTAGTATTAACCCTTTGTATTTTGTTAGGTGGTCTGGTGGGTTTTGGCTCCTTGCAGAGGTAGTGGTAAGGATCTGTTAGGTAAGCGGACAAGGTCCCTGCTAACAGCATCCGACTTGGATTCTACCACAATAGGGGATCACATATCCCAGTGGTAGATCCGAGAGTCTTTCAGCATCAGGTCACGTCCTAGCTGTAGCTCTCCAGGCAATGCAGACTCAGAGATAGTATCTATGAAGTCTTTCATCCTGAAAAGGTGAGAACCAAGGTTTTTTATATCCTACAACATTAGTTGTTTCCCGTCTTACCTGTATTATTGAGCTGTCTCTTACCCTCCACCAAGGGTGCCAATCAGCTATGTATATATCTGTCAGGGAAGTTCATGTACAAAAATGATATTGTTAAACTACAATAAAGTTTTGTACATACTTACCTGGCAGATATATACGATTAATGGCCCGCCCAGCCTCCCCTCAGGAGACAGGTGGAAGAGAAAAATCTGACAAGCTTACGGGAGTGGTTCGTACATCCGCCACCCAGCGGCGGGTAGGTAGACCACCTGACCTACCTGTCGCGTGTGCCGCGAGATTTGAAATTCTGTCGGGAACGTCGGAGACTATAGCTATGTATATATCTGCCAGGTAAGTATGTACAAAACTTTATTGTAGTTTAACAATATCATTTTTACTTTAAATAATTTGATTGCTGTAGGTTCACTTTTAAAGAATAATTTTAGTTGGCAAGTGAATCATTGGATTGTATGTTTTTATGACTTTCTGTAGAAAATAAATTATATTTTGTTCATGAAACTTACCTGTCAGATATATATATAGCTGTATTTTCTGAAGTCCGACAGAATTTAAAAAACTTCCGACACACGCAGTGGTCGGCCAGGTGGTTAGTACCCATTCCCGCCGCTGGGAGGCGGGTATCAGGAACCATTCCCATTTTCTATTCATAATTTTTCTGTCGCCGGTGCTGAAAACACCTATTTTCAGTACCTCCGTCTTAGGATTTTGGAAACTTCATTGCCGCTAAGTATCCTAATTGTCTTTTGATTTATTTACTTGGATTTGTGGCTAGGCATACGCTATCTTAAATTGATTTGAATTTGATTCATTTTGCATAAGATATCTGAATCTAGTTAGGCTAGTTTCAGAGGGTGTTGTCTGCAAAGATAGGGTGTGGCTACCGAAAGCTTCGGTAGATCCGCACTTGGTATGCACGAGGGGTTTGGGTCTTGCTTCTTTGTTGAGATTTGTCATGTAAGGAGTGTGAGACTTTGTCTATTCCGTAAGGAAGACGTATGATTCGTATGTACGCAATTAATCAGTAAACATGTCTAATTCCGTAAGGAAAAAGTATGATTCGTATGTACGCAATTAATCAGTAAACAAAAGTCAGGGTAGTGAACCTGCTAACCTTCCTGTAGACTTTATTTTGCCTAACCCTATAGTATGGCCTACGGTTATGAATATGTCTGCGAGAGGTGATCGCTCTCCTTCATTGTTGTGAAGAGTGCTACTTCTGTTATTGTTACTCCTAACCCTGTAATGTTGCCTTCGGGCCCTAAAACGTGTCTGTAGAGGTTATTGCCCTTTTCTCTTATACTCTTTCGTTTCGTAACTTAGAATCGAAAGTGCTTGCTTTAGAGAGCAATAGTGAAGTGGCTAAGTGCAGTGACAGTGCCCCTTGTGTAGTGGAGGGTGCGTCAGATCGGCCTTATAAACGCCTCTAGGTCTAGACCTCTGTCGGACTCCCAGGACCACAGGGAGATGGCATGTCGAAAGCCGAAGGAGGTTACGAGGAACCCCCACCGATCTGGCGTGCCTTCGGCAGTTTCTGATGAAAATCCCCAGACTGCCAAAGTTCGTGCACGTGCACGAATCCTGAAGGATTGCTTCTCGTCCTCCGAGGCGTCCTCCCGCGCAGGTTTGGAGCTCTCGGAAGGACTCGCGCCCTCTAAGAAGCTTTAGAGAAGAGGACGCTTCACGTCCTCTCTCTCGTCAGGAGGGAACGTCAAGATCCGCCCCATAACGCCTCTAGGCCTGGACCTCTGTCGGACTCCCAGGACTAGGGAGAGGGGCATGTCGAAAGCCGAAGGAGGGTTACGGGGAACCCACATCGATCTGGCGTCCCTTGGGTAGGACCTGTTGACGTTTCCCAGGCTGCGGAAGATCGTGCACGTGCACGAATCTCGAAGGACTCGCGCCCCCCCCCCCTAAATAGAAGCTTTATAGAAGAGGACGCTTCACGTCCCCTCACTCTCTCGTTATGCGTTTCAGTGAGAAGTAAGAAGGCGAACGTCGCCTGATCACGTGTACGTCTTTCCACCGAGAAATATGAAAAAGAAGGCAGTTTCTCTCGCTTGTTTTGACGCCGGTCAGGAGCGTGACGATTTTCTGCACGCTTCTTTTGACGCTCGGCTTGAACGGGATGCTCGGATGGACGCCAGGCGCGCGCCAGTGGACGCCGAGCGCGCGCCAGGCGACGCCGAGCGTCCTCAGCAAATGGACGCTGAGCGCGCGCCCAGCGCACACCAGGTTTGTCTCCTGGCTGAACGTTTCTGTTGAACTCTTCAGACTTCAAGCTCTTGTTTAAGATTTGAGCCTCAAGAATGTGGAGGAAGCTTAAAGTGAACAGACAACTTCGTCTTCGAAACCCAGCAAGACCTCGGGTTTCGTGAATTCAAGAGGTCTCTGTCAATATTATATTGCTTTTCGCAAAGGTGGATGGAGTTAAGGAAAGCTCAAGGGAAGATCTCGTTTTCTCTACCGCAGTCAAGACTTTGCGATAAGGCAGTTACGGGTTATGTAAAGGCTCGACGTCTCGGCGACGTTCAGTAGGATTCTTGCAAAGGCATTCATCAAAAGGACGCTTTTCAGGAAAGCGCAAGACAGGACTTCCTTTGCCACCTTTGCCACCTTTGCCATACTGCCAATAAATTTTAAGCTTTAGCAGGCATTAGTTGTGATACGGGAGAGGAAGCTGGTTGGAGAGTTTCTTCCTCTTCCCAGGATAATTTTGCAAGCTTTTTAGCCCATCTGAAAGGGTTTTTCAGATGATAGATTTTTGTTAGTTTCTAGTCGGGACTACGCTGCCGAATTGAACATCGTCGTTCTACCTGCCGTAAGCCCTGTCTCTTAACAGGATTCTTGCCCCTTTCTCGTTTGAGACGGGAATCGGAAAAATAAAATGCTCGACTTCCTGGATTACGTTTTGTCAATTCAGTGACTTTCCCCCATTGACAATATACTATCGTTTTGTCAAGTAAGTGGGTATCCCCTCATTGACAAAATATCTCTTTGTCCCGTAAATGGGTTAGTTCTCATTGACAAACATTTCTTTAACTTGATATTGCGTAAGCGAATAAGCTCTTATTGACAAGATTCGGAAGAGCTCTCATTCGTCATTCGCAGACTCGTACAAGAAATAGACTTGTAGACTACGTCAATGAACGCTTATGTCCAATAACATAAGAAGCTTGAGCTGTCTGCTTCGATTCTCTAAGTTTTGTTCATGAAACTTGCCTGTCAGATATATGTAGCTGTATTTCCGAATTCAGCTATATATATGTCTGCCAGGTAAGTATGAACAAACTTTATTGTGATATAATAAAATATTTTGCCTTGCGTTATTTTTCTACTGGTTGGTTCAAGTCATACACGCTTGCTGTAGTTACCTCTTCGGATGGCAACCGAGAGGTCTATTGTCCATTATTTTAAGGACATTTAATCGTTACTGCCTGCAGCCTTCCAGGAGTTTCCGATTTATCTTTTACCGTTGTATGGTAGTGTTCTGACGACACAAACGCATCTATATATTTAGCGTTTTCTGTTTCGCTTAAATATACCAGCTTGAGAGTCTCTTTTTGCTCAAAAAATAACGGACCTATTTCTTCGTAGAAACATAGGTAGATGGCAAACCCAGACATAAAGTTAAGAGACGACGTTCGTAAGCTGTGGGACCTCTCCTTGTTACGGGCTGCTCTAGGAGCAAGAGCCCGTGCCAGCACAAGGCTGGCTTAATCTCCAACAACAACAACAAGCTGCTGGCTGCTGCTGTGTCTGACTGTCCAAGTTCCAACCAAGCCAGTAACAGATCGTGCGCTGTCATGCGCGGTAGGTTACGTCTCTCTCTCCTGCGGGATTGACTGACTAACCGTATCTCGTGCTGGCGGTTACGTCTCTCCTGCGGATTGACTGACTAACTGTATCTCTGTCCTACAATCACGGACTTTAGCCTAAGATGGAGGGGATTTCTTACGTGAATGAATAAACGTTGCATTCGTTTGCCTTACTATGTTCAACAGAGTTATCTCAATCCTTTCGGTGCTCGTTACCGAGCATGGTATAGAACTACGAGTCTACGCAACATTGCACTTTTATATGCTCTCCTGCTTAGGCAAAGCGCAGCCTTATAGGGAAGTAAGCATACTCGGGGAGGGAATGGATGAGCTTGCTGGGGACCATTTCCTTCCTGAAGAAGTTTGTTTTCCCGAATAGACTGCAATTCAGAATCACAGTTTTTTTCCTACCGGGAAACTGAAATATTATTCTAGATCTAGGAATTATTCTGAACATCTCTCAGTGTGTCATGATAGAAAGAAGGTGCCGGACATCTGGATAGTGTTTCAGATGTCCTGGATCTTAATCTGAAAGAAGTAAATGCAATTCGGTCGTCCCTCCAGTCCTCGAAACGAGTTTTTGGAACCAGTGGTCCCCATCAACTCTGATATTCCACAGCTCTCTCATATCTTAAGAAGTATCTTCTCTCGGTCCCTGCTCGAGTTTACGAGAAAGAGCCTATTATAACAACAGGCGTAGAATGTAACGATCCTCTAGAGGTTCGTTACAGGATTGCAAAAGTCCGTACGAATCGTCTCGATCGACGGCAGCAACTTTTGACTTCCGAGTGGAATCTTTCTTTAGAAGTATGTTGAGAGTTGTGGAGACTTTAGGGACGCCCTTTCATTCTTCTCTTCGATATGTTGAGGACGAAGAGGCTTCTTCTTCTCTGCTCCCTTTTTCTCGATCCGGTACCATTAAACGCCATCCTATGATATTAAACGGGGATGGATGTTTAGTCTCTTTTCCCCTTTTTCAATCGCTTAGGAAATGTAATGAGGATTTATGACGTCACAGGGAGCGACAATGACGCTGATCGCCCCATGTTGGCCTTCAGGATCCTGGATTCACAGAGGCCACATCCTTCCTAGTTCACTTTCCAAGGACCTTTTCCGAGAGAGTCGGTCTACTCTAACTCGAAAGGTACCTATAACCTCTCCGCTCTGAGTCTGACAACGTTCAGACTATCGAGATGTTGACAGGAATAAGATTACCGTCTTCCATTTCCGTCTGAAGAATGGGATAAGCTGGCAGTCACAACTATTAAAGAATACGCAAATATGTTGTTGACGGCTTTTGGGCTCAGAGATTTGCGTCTGTCAAACAACAAAGCCCTTCACGATCTTTGAGTTCTGTGGAATCTCGAAACTCGCTCACCATCTACTTTTTGTCTCACCTGTTTTCTCGGAGTCAGACACTCGTGCGAGATCAGGCGACATTTAGTAGCCCTGAGTTTCTTGTTGACGAAGTCGGTTGCGTTTATACACCCCCGATGATCGTGTAACATGAGACCAGGTTGGACTGTCGGGCATTCTTCCTTCGGGACTGAATCGCCTTTTTGCTCCTTGCTCCTTTCCTCCTGGCACCAGAAGCTCGAGTCAGGAGTTGATTCGCTGACGACGTTGGGTTGCTTTGTGATACACCCCCAAGGTTTGCTTAGATTGAATCGCCCAGGCAGTCCAGACACTCATCCTTCAGCGAAGAATAGTGCCTTATGGTCTTCAGGGTACAGCCTTGCTGTCCTTGATTCGTCTGACTGGTCAACTGGTCGGTCACCTGACTTTAGTACAGACGGACTGACTGTGCATGTCCAGATCGAAGCTTTCAATATGGAACTTAGACGTAGTCTGAAGTTCTTGATGTCAAAGCATTCGAACCTCTCCTACCTGTTAACTTCTTGCATGTGATCAGGAAGGCCTTCTTCTAACCACCCTAGATACGACAAAGAGGGTTAGTGAGATTTTAAGCCATCGTCACAAGTTTTGGCTTTAGAGAACACAAGGCGGTGTGCTCTCTAAGCCTTTCGTTGTGGCCTAAGAATGGAAACCCGTTTGTCCTTGGGCCAGGAGCTTGGAAGCAAGGATGGCACAAGTTAGTGGGCAGGAGCCAGAGAGAGTCCTGTGCCCTGTCAGTCTCTCAAGTTTTATCTACATAAAACTCAAGAAAGTCGAAGTCATTCGGGCAATCTGCAGTGTTCCGAAAAAGACCAGACTTGCCCATATCGAAGAACACCCTGGCTTTAGTGTTAAGGAGTTCTTTCAAAAATGCTCCTTCATTGTGTTTGCACAAAGATTTGAAAATCTTTTTATCTGAATGCTCACGAGGTGAGGGCGCGGCCTCGGAAGCATTTCAACAGAGCATGGCACTCAGCAACATCCTGAGTACCATGTTTTAGCGAAGCAACTCTGTTCACTTCACACTCCCTGCGAGATGTGAAGATGGCATATGAGATCTGCTGCTCGCTAGGGCCATACGTGTCTGCAGACACAATCTTGGGGGCAAGAAGTACCACTCATCCTATCCTGTAGAAAATGGTTAGGAAGAGCTCTTAATTTAGTTGTTGAGTCGCCGACAACGGCGACTTCTTAACTCTTAAGCCTTAGTTAACACACCTTAACTTTGGCTAGGTTGGTCAGGTGGTGATATATATATTTATATATATATATTTATTTTACTTCTTAGCCCTCATGGTATGGTCAATATGGTCTAGTCACATTGTGGTCACGCCCCCGTTGACAGATCATCTGGAGTGCACCAGCTTTATAGGTCTCTACCTCGCTGGCAACTCTAGTAAAGCAGAAGCAGACTTGGGTGACAGTAATCACGAAGTCCGCTATGCTAACAGGTGGAACCAAGATGTAAATCATCTGCATGCATTTGTTTCCCAAAATCCTTCTATTCTGTCCCTTCCCACCTCCAACGGTGGGATTCAGCTATATATATATCTGACAGGTAAGTTTCATGAACAAAATGATATTGTTATGATACAATAAAGTTTGTTCATACTTACCTGGCGATATATATAATCAAGTACCCACCCACCTCCCCTCAGGGGACAGTGGGAAAATAAAAATTATGAATAGAAAATGGGAATGGTTCCTGATACCCGCCTCCCAGCGGCGGGAATGGGTACTAACCACCTGGCCGACCACTGCGTGTGTCGGAAGTTTTTTAAATTCTGTCGGACTTCAGAAAATACAGCTATATATATATCTGCCAGGTAAGTATGAACAAACTTTATTGTATCATAACAATATCATTTTTAAGTACAGTGTAAAGACAGACATATGTATTGTACTGTATGTGATAAATGCATTTAATTTGGGATGAATTTTACCTTCTGTTAAAGTTACTTTACATATTAATGCCGTTAGGTGCAATTAGCATTAAAAATAAATAAAAGGATAATGCTTTGTTGACCCTGATGAACTGTCCCTAATCACCTGTTTCACACCAGGTGTTGGAATGTGGACGTTCTTATCAGAATTCTTTATGCTGTGTCCTTATATGTATAGTGTGAGTCAGCTGTGATAATTTTGACACTGGCTGTTTTTCACCTTAATGATATTGTGCTTGTTTCCGCTTTTACATTATTTCATTTAAACAAGTAAAGATAGAAGTTTTGGACTTTGTAGGAAAGGTTTTGTGTAAACCTATTGTGTTAAGTTGTAGGAGTAATGAGTGTGCTTTTTTCTTCTCATTGTGAAGAATGTAAGGAGTGCTGTGATGAGAGGAAGAATGATTTTGTGAAGTACGTATTGGAAGATGCAAGCAGCCAGTAGATTACTTAGACAATTCATTAAGTTTGGTCATAAACCTACTGAACCTTTTCCTTCCAGTGTTGCTCTCCACCTGTTCCCTCATTGCCTGATTGTCTGATAAGTTGATTCCTCTGTCACTTCCTCTGTTCTGCCATTTTATGCTCCCTTTGTTGTGGTTCAGGAGAAAACGATAGGTCAATTGAGGAAGGTACAGTAATACCCCGAACTTACGCAATTGGATTTGCGTGAATTCACAATAGCGTGAACTTTTCATTGGAACCTAACTAATTATCATAAGCGAGTTCTTTACAATAGTGTGAACATTTGTAAAATCCTCCAGAAACACTGCAAAACCTTGCAAAAGTGTTTTGTTTAATTTATTATGCAAATAAAGTGTTTGTTTAATTTATTATGCAAATTTTTAAGTTTTAAAGCTTTTCTGTATGAAATCCTTATTAAAAATGTATTATTTTGTACATGCATAAATATGATACAAAGGTAATTACAGCACCTTACAGTTAGTGCATATACGTACTTATACAAATTGCGATACCCATTCACAAAGTTACTGCCTTGTGTATGCTATTTATATTTTTGAAAATATATACAAAGGCAGTACATAATTCACAGTGTTTATCATTATATAAGACCTCCATGATCAAGTAGTAAAACATATCAGAGATGTAACAGAGTTGTCTTTCTGTGAAAAATTACTCTCTTAACCTCGGAGAAAAGTGCTAGTACAATCTGTATGTACCATGTTACGTAATTACAGCACATACAGTTAATGTACTTTCAGAAGATGTGATCCCAATCACACTTTCTAAAGATGATACCCCTCCAGAGTTTTACCTCATATGACATACATATTTCTCTCTCTCTCTCTCTCTCTCTCTCTCTCTCTCTCTCTCTCATCTCTCTCTCTCTCTCTCTCTCTCTCTCTCTCTCTCTCTCTGTTGTTCATAGCTAGCCTTCATGCTAGTTCATGATTTTAAATAGATTGAATTTTACCCTTCTCTCTCTGCAAACAATATGTATGTACATACATGTTTTCTTTATTTTATTGAATTGTGTACCTTAGTTATGACTGACTTATGAAGTTTACCTAATGACACAATGAAGACTTCTTTTCCTCTGAGGGAAAAAGAAAATGGCTTCCCATGAATTAGGGGTAACGTTAGTATATGTACAAAAAAGGGATTTTGAACAGAGGAAAAATCTATTTCTGGGCGAGAGACCTGTGCCGCCCAGTGAAATGCTCCTTATAGCATCCATTTCTAAGGTATAAAACTGCTATATATACCAGAGAAAAAAGTTGCATGGAATGCCGGGCATATGCCTAGCTCGCTCACCATATAGGGTGTCGGTATAGTAACTGGGGCGTGAAAAACCACTCTCAGAGGTCTCTTACCAATTAGTTATCTCCTCTCCCCAACATCCCCCGTTACTACGAGGTGCCGTTCTACATCCCACTACTGCCCGCCACCCCTCTACCACCCATGCGTACCTAAACATTCCTCATAGCATCCCAAGCTTGGACCAGTGTAGGGTGAGGAAAAACAAGGGTGGGTTCACTGGCGGCACGGTCTCTCGCCCAGAAATAGATTTTTTCCTCTGTCAAAATCCCTTTTCTGGCTCAACCTGTGCCGCTCCGTGAAATATGTAACAGAGAATTGGTCCAATAGCTTGTAATTAGTTACCTGAAAAGGAATAGAATAAAACCTAGGATATAAAAGAAGGAACTTTAATACCGTATCAAAATATATAATCTAATACAAACTGACATAAAA